>NC_139829.1:24970944-25318451 GCF_963691815.1 Echiichthys vipera | reverse complement strand
CCAGCTCCTGTCCCCTGTGACAGGATGTCAGCATTGTTCAAATGCACAAACAGCCCTCCTGCCTTCTGATATAAACACATGAATCTTAAGTCTGGTTGAGGAGGAAATTGAAGAGGTGGCACACCGGGGAAGTGGGGCACTGTGAATGAATCTTAATGTACTCTAAATCAGAGCAAAGCCTTGAAGGGCTGCACGGGGCTGGTGTTTATTTCTGTTCTGAAGTCAAATCTCTACGGGCATAGCTGTGTGATGCCTGCTGGTGCAGGGAATCAATTCTTCAGAGACCTTGTGGTGACAGAAGGGGAAATCACAGTGGTGTTTGAAAGTCATTCCAGGAGAGGTTTGAGGTAAACATCAAGGTTTGCCACTTTGCAAAGCCTCAAGCTAGGGACAAAGAAGAGAGAGGTGCTTAATGCTGTGAAGAGTGGATAACCACTAACCTTCTTTAACCACTAATATGGGTTAGTAGCAGTTAAAGTGACGCTACTGAATCTGATAAGACATGACTGTACTGATCCAAATCACGCTACCTGTTAGCAGTAAGTCTTTTGAGCCACAGCAAAAACATATAGCGACCTCAAAGTCTATCCATTATAAGCTAATTAGCTGTTGTTATGACTTCCCACTGGGTCTGAGGACACAAGCCAAATATAGCATAGCTTGCAGGCCCCCACTTGCATGTGAGAGCATTCAGCAGGAAGCCAGGCACTCAATCCAAGGACACAGGAGTCCAGGGTTATTCAAGGGCATTTTTGAAGCCCAGGGATGGGAGGCACTGTCCCTGTCAGCCCACACAACTGGACAAATCAGGCCTGACACATTATGCAGTAAGACTACACACAGTCCAACCCTTTTCAGTGGTGAACGAAAAATTCCATTTCTTAAGTGGCCGAGGAGAGGAAGAGAGGAGAGGAGAGATAAGAGAACACAGGTTAAGGTCTGAGGACCCAGATCAATATGAGCTGGCCAGAGCTGTTGCCTGCAGCATCCTGACTCAATGAAAGAAATGAAGAGTGACAACCAAATGTCCAGCCTCTCACCACTTCACTGTTCTCTTTCAAAAAAGGAGACAGGGCTTTTGTGCAGCTCTCCTCCTCTAATCCATCTGCAACAGCAAGGAACTCATGCCTAATGAGTTTAAACCAAATCAGATTCCTGTGAAATAGAGGGATGCATGGCTGCTTTCAATTGCTTTGTTTTTAAGTGTGTTTTTCTTATGTGATATGCAAAGCCGGTGAGCTTCCCAAAATGACTGTGAATAAAAAGTAGATCCACGTGGCAATCAGTGTGTGTGCGTGTGTGCGTGTGTGCGTGTGTGTGTGTGTGTGTGTGTGTGTGTGTGTGTGTGTGTGTGTGCGTGTGTGCGTGTGTGTAGTTTTGGAGTGGTGAAAAGCAGATTGACCTATTTTCACCTTGTGTCATGTATTTATCAGGTTAACACCGGCGAAACAGAGGTGCCGTTGCTTCCCTGGTTCCTGGTTTACATAATAGACCGGTGACTGCCACAGGCCAGAAGGCTCAAGTCTCTCTGTGGCTTTGCTTTAATTATGTGTTAGAAACGGTCCTGTGAGTGAACCGAATAAATGAACAGTTTCACTGTTAAGAGACACCCATAACAGCCTTTGTACTGTGCACGAAATAAGAAAACCAAATCTGCACAGCATCCTATTTCCATCAAGATAGTAAGAGCTACACTAAACTATGATTTTAAAATGAATAAAAGCTTAAATGACTATGTTCTTGATTCTTTATTCAGATCCCCATTTGCTTCCACGTTACCTTCCACAAAGCAGTTGCTAGCTTTCCTGGGGTCCCCACAAAAACTGAAAGGGGTGAAAGGTTTCGCTATTGGTGACTAACTCACAATTAGAGAGTCTTCATCCAGGTCTGCAGCTCTTCAAAGCATTGCAGCCCATTTTAGTTCACTGTACTGGAATTGTTTACTGGCTCAAAGATTCTGCTCTCATCAATTCTCTTACCAGCAGCAGCAGGAAGCTATTGTCAACAAAAAAACTATGATAAACCTACTGTAAGACAAAGACCAATAAAGTTGCCGACTGAGGAAGAAACTGGGACATCTAGCAACAAAAGAGCCACATATTTTTCTCAGGAGTTGGTGGTGTCCATGACAGAGCTTAAAGGAGAGTGAATATACTGTAGGTTTTCTCATATGAACTCTGGACAATGTCCGACAAATCAGGCACAGAACATTGCAGGACATTGTCTGAAGTTGCCCTTTCACACATGTTGCCCACAACAGGAGATCGGTCAGATGAGTTCTCACCTACTGGAAATACCTCACAGGAGGCAGGAGGCAGTCAGACATTACTCAGACTTTGTCCTGTCTAAGAGTGTGTCCACACGATCGAAAACAACCTTTTTTTCTCTGTTCTTAAAAAGTTTTCCGTCCACACTCAAGAAATATCTGCGTTCACACAAGCCAGTGATCATATGTCCCAGCTCCTGTCCCCTGTGACAGGATGTCAGCATTGTTCAAATGCACAAACAGCCCTCCTGCCTTCTGATATAAACACATGAATCTTAAGTCTGGTTGAGGAGGAAATTGAAGAGGTGGCACACCGGGGATGTGGGGCACTGTGAATGAATCTTAATGAACTCTAAGTCAGTGATCATATTTGGGTTAAGAGCATACACACCATGTCAACACCATACCCCGGGTAAAATCAGGGTTCTCATACTAGGGTTAACAGAACAAGAGAACTACTTCAGTTCCCTGATTATTCACGCCTGTAAACAGCGTTCCCGGCTTATTATCAGGTTTCTTGTCTGCGCATGCTCCCCACTAATACACTAAACTATTAATCCAGGAAGTAACGGCGCCGAAAATAATGTGAAAACAAAACACAATAATAGAGTGTTACCTTTAAACCAAGGGAGGACTTCGCAACGGCAAGTAACATCACTACCAAGAAGACCCGTTTCACTCTGTGTAGTTACTGTCCTCAACGAGCAGCGGGTGCTGCTGTGAGCCCCTTCCCCATCCCAAATCTTTCATAAGCGGTCACTTTCTTGCTAGCTTTAGTGACTTTTCAGACCTTCTTAGCAACTTTATCTATAAAAAACGACTAGCGACCAAGTGACTTATTCAGACCATCAGGGAAAAGGGAGAAATATATGGTCGGCCTAATTCATTCAAATGCATGTCGCTCAGAGTACAGTTCAGTATATACTCTATGGGGCCGTCTGTCTCCTCACACGCAGCAGCACTGTTGTTCTTATGTGACGCCCCGTGGTTAGAAGTCTGAAAATGGGGCGATGACGGCATCGTTTAACAAAGTATGCGGTTTCGCCGTGCAGACAACAACTCCATTGGGGGTGTTTTCAAATCTTCCCAATCTAGGACACGGTTTCAAAAGATAACGTTTCCAGGCTCCGATAATGGCGGCTCCATGTGGATGGTCGGCCAAAATGATACAAAAGTTGTGCGGTTACAGGAAAACGCGTCTTCGTGTGGATGGGCCCTATGATTCAGACATTTGTTGTTCTCAGATTCAGCTCCTCTAGGTAGGTAATAACTAGATAATTTCAGGGTTTCAACTCGCAGTGCATGGACTTGCATTTGTCAGGCAACCAGACAAATTACTCCAAATGAAGGCTAACGTTGCTCGGTGTAAAGCTAGATCAGCGATAAGTATGTCTGCTAATAAAATGTTTTATTGCCATAAAACATTTTTCTAAGGACATGTTAGATTATGCGTTTTCAGCTTCTTCCTCTGCCTCCAAGTGGCCAAAAATGAATTTCCACTTTAAAGTGGAGTGGCTAGACTTATTGAAGATGGATCAACTGAGGAAAATAAATGTCAGAGAACAATAAAAGCAATATATGTTCTGCATGCTTAGTAGACAATCATGTTGACAGATTAGGTATACCTGATGTAATGTATACCACACCAAGTGCAGCTTGATGTTTTCATCTTTTCAATCCTTTGTACAAAAAGAAATGCCAATATATTTAAGAAAATAAAGGTCAAAACAACCTCTCACCTGTGAGTTATAAAGCCAGCTCAACCACATGCAACTGAGAAATCGAAAGGGCCTTATTCTACCTCCAACCCAGCACAAAAACATTTAAATCTTTTCCTCCCTCTGTGCTTTTATTCCTCAATGTAATTACAAGCCTGGTGAGGATGGCTACTGTGGCCTGGAAAGCCTGCAGAACACAGCATCCACACCAGCACTTGGTGGGATCAAAAGACAGGGCTGTCCCTCCAAAGCACCTCCGCACCTCACTGCTCCATAGACTGTGGCTCCTCCAAGCCACACCAGACTAACCCCATGCTTTCAGCACCACTGGGTCCTTCACTGTAGCCCCAGGCGGACAGAACTGGTCTCACTGATAAAGACTAAAAAGCGGATCTCACTACTGGGCTGTATTATCAACCCCATAAACACATTATGCACACACACACACACACACACACACACACACACACACACACACACACACACACACACACACACACACACACAAAAACACTCACGCACGCACGCACACACACACACACAAACACGCACACATGCACACACACACTCACACGCATGCACACACACACACACGCACACTACCTCCCACTGTGACAGAGATTTAAGACCATGAGGATGGTAAGCTCCCTTAGTGCAGCATGATGGAAACCAAATCCTAGCAACATTCCTTTCAATGTCCCATGTAAGACACATCTGCCTCCTGGAGGGACTGTGCCCCTATATTGAATGCGTGTGTCTGTGTGTGTAAAGCTAGACGGATAAAAAACAGAATCGCCTAATTAGTTTGAAATTTCCCAGGACGGTACAGCCGATCTCCACTGATGCCATTTATCTGCACGTAATATGGGCTTCTGAGAAGCAGGCAGACAGAGAGATACCATGATGGCAGATGAAAGATCAATGGTGAGCCAGGTTATAGCGTGGTGTGCGGTGCATATGACACCGGAAGCGACGATCGGGAAATAATCGCTGCTTTTAAGACATGTTTTCCGGGAGATGCTGGGCCACCTGCCAGGGATGCATACACTGCGAGCACAAGCCACAGGACTCTGATTGACAGGGAGGGTAAATAGTAACTAGCAAGGGCTCTGATTGTATCTCTCGCCTCTGGCAGAATAGAAGCCAGAGAGGAAGGGTGATTGGCTTTTATTACAGCCCTTCAGCCACAAATTAAGTTGGCATCTCAGCCGAGCCGCCCGAGATGCATGTTGCTTAGAGCTGATTTCAGCACCTACAACCCGCCTTGTGCCCAAAACAAACTGCCTCTGCTACTTTAACAAGAGCCTTCTGAGGAAAGCATCCTAATGGATAAAGTTACAGGGAGGGAAAGGGGTGTTCAGGAGGCAGAGCTAGAAAAAGACAGAGAGCAGAAAGTGGGATGTTTACCAAACACTCTGCAGGGACTGTAGTGGAATTTGAGGACTTGATTTTTCTGGAATGCATGTTGTGTTCAGGTCACGCAATGTAAGAAGGGGGATTTGCCAGCGTAGGAGGAATACTTGGCTCTGCTAAACTCTCCCCACTGAGGACAAGCTGAAGCTAAAATAAGGTGCTGTGTGTGTGTGTGTATGTGTGTGTGTGGGGGGGGGGGGCTGAAGAGTGTCAGCTGACAAGGCAGACACATAAGCACCAATCGAACTTTACTTCCACAAGAGCAAGAATGATAGAAAAAACACCAGTGTTGCTTCAAACAAAGAGGATTTCTGTCTGTGTTAGATTGGCCTCTTCACACAGGAGTGATGGAGCAATCACAGGCCACTTCTGGGGTGCCATTAAGTGAGAGGATGCAGGCTTCACAGCCATAACACACGCCTAACTGCTGCTTAACAAAGGCGAGCGGCCTAGTTTAGAGGACCTAAGAAAAAGGGAGCAAAGAAAGGGTCGGAAATGAAAAAAGGAAGGGTGGGAAGGAGGAGTGGGTTTGAAATACAGCTGAGCCAACACCAACAACTATTACATGACTCATCCCACATCTGCAGCCGCGAATGGCTCAGGCCTACACTAAGGTGGACTGTAACCAGAGCCTAGCTGAGCAGTACAGCCAATGGACACAATGCTAAGTACACTGGAGACTAAGTAAGACGAGACTCTTTACATAACACTTCCTGTATATTGCATATACCTGTCGAATAAGGCTCTGACAATGTTCTCTTTGAATTTAGCTTCTCTCCATATTAAATATTTATGTAAGGTACTACACAAAGGCAACCTTGTTTTATGACACACTGACCCAGACATAGAATCCTATTTGTGCAGTCTCCCCTGTTCTGCGTCTGCCTGCAAGTACCTGAGTGTGTATTCATGTTATGCAATAAACAAGCAGAGTACACACTGGAGACATGGACCATACAAAACTCATCATCTCTGGGAATATGAGATTCCGACACAACCCGGGTAACAACCATAAAGTGATTTTGCTCTTGTGTATCCCTTCAAAATTGCAGGCGTACATGTGCAAACACACAAACGGCACGCACATACAAAGACAACACTCAAAAGGTCCCTTTTGTCTGCTTGGCACTGATGAAAAGCTACCCACTGAGAACTTCAATCACTTTCGAAAATGAGTTGGAGACGTGCTGTAACCCCGACAGTGTCATTAAGCCTGTCAGTCAGTCCCCTGGAGTGTGGGGAGGGGAGGAGAACCGCCATCGGCCTTCTTCAGTGTGCCGTGTAGGCCTGAACTAGACCTGGGGGTACCAAGAGCCCCTCCTGGGATGGATCTATGCTTGACACTAGCATAATGAAACTGTATGATAATAAATTCTGCTCTCTATGTCCATAAACCCCAAATGTCAAACATCCAGACAAAGGAATCATGCATATTCTAATGGTGTTCAGGGTAGATGATAACAAACATGTGAGTAATGATAGCTGAAATCCCATCATATATGTTCCCATGCATTAAAACCCGTGCAGTGCACACACACAGCCGCGCGCACACACGGAAAGACGCAAACAATACATAGAGCAAGATAAGCCTCCGCATGCAGTCAGAAGCTGGTGTGTGATTGGCCTCTGTGGAGCTACTGCTTCTCTCATCATTAACTCTTCAGAGGATCACACTACTCTAATCACGCTAAGCCTCTCTGAATGGCGATGAAGTTAGAAACGTGCCCATGCACATATTTACAGATGCCCAACTCATTACACACACACACACACACACACACACACACACACACACACACACACACACACACACACACACACACACACACACACACACACACACACACACACACACACACACACACACACACACACACACACACACACACACAGCTTCTTTATCACCACAATCCAAAGACTCAATCTACACAAGCAGCTGTGTGCAATTTGTAGAAGCAAGTCTGATACCAAACACTATATGAACCAAGAATCACTTTTACAGTCAACAGTGTGATTTCAAATGAGCACGACGAGTGCATGTTCCCTTTACTTGTCACCTTCAATTGAGACCATGTGCTCTTAGCAATAACATTTATAAGCAATAGTAAGTTAACGTGGATACCTTTTAAACCTGGGTTTTCTCTTTCGAGCATCATGTCTTATTAGTAAGGTTGTCAGCGATTCATACTTATATTTTGGGTTTCAACTAGAACATGTTTACATGCTTTAATGTCCAAAAAAACAAATTGAACCTCATGCAAGAACATTTCCTTACTTTTATATGTACTCTTTTTACTCTCTCTCACTTTCTCTTTTTTTTCATAGGGTGGGTTCGAATGGTCGTGCCACGTCAGATTCTCCAAAACCTCAGAAAACTGTGTTAATGACCTGTGAAAACATGATGTGTGTGAATGCCACCTGTGGGTAAATGAGTGTGCGTTCATGAGAATTGTAAATAAGCATAATTGACACCCCTATAATACCATATAAGGCTCTGCATCCTGCCCCATATGTCCTATATTGAAATCCTCCTTTCAGAGATCGGAAGGAAAGTCTATCATTTTTAACAGCATAAGCAGCGGAGTTAAGAGAACTGCTAAAGCCAAGAATGGAACAATTAATTAGTGCTGTTTATTCCGTGTCACCTGGGGGTTGTGCTGTCACTGAAAAAAAAAAAAAAAGTTTTTATTTTAAAAGTCTCGCCACAGTAAGGTATCGATAACTGCAACAGGAGGGGATCAAATAATTTAAGCCGTTTTGCCGTTTGAGACGTTTGAGACGTTCATATTGATATTGTAGTGTTCAAAATGTACTTTTTCATTAGGCGATGCATATAATTTTTTAATTATATCATAATTTGAATTGCAGAGTCAAACAAGATAATGTAAACATAATAATAATAATATAAATTGTAATTAATATAGGATTTCTCAAGCTCAGAATTGCTTCAAAGTATTGAAATATACAACCCATTAGTGAAAAACGTAGGTGTGGATAACAGCAGAAGAACTGCAGATAACTCCTCCAACAGGTCTGAACCATTCGTAAATGGTGTCTGTACCTCAGAGAAGATATTAAATAAGAAAATTGGTGACCGGGCAAGTTTTTCTAAATCACTTGTAGAAGCCACTTAAGAACAAATCTGTTTATACAAGCGGTTCTTGCAAGAGGCCCATTATTTCTCTCATACTGTCTGTAAGTCCTGTTGGCTCGTTTAAAAGGCACAATTTCTGAATATGAACAGTGTGTATTTCTCTGTGGATTGGGTGTTTTGGTACTTTGTAAGTATTTATATAGCACCTTGACCTGCTTTATAATAAAAAAGAAAGAATTTGCAGTATTCAACATGGGACCTAAGGTGGTAGGGTATGCCTTTATTTAGAGATAATAGACTCCTTAAGTGATGCTAGAATTGAACATCAATCAGACACAAGACAGTACACAGTTCTCTTTGTAGTGAAGATGAAAATGATTTGTGGTAGCATGTCGAGTATCAGGTCTCGATCAAAGAAAAAACATGATTCTAAGTTGGCCAGAAAAATAAAGAAACCCTGTGCACAGCAGTGCGTCTCTGCTGGGTGCCACCTGGTGCAATGTGAACCACAGTTAACCATAAAAAATTAAAGTTTCAGTACACCAGGATACTAGGATTGGCACTATTTTATTAACAGAATCCATTAACCCTGGTGTGTGCAGGAACTTGGATTTTACACAGCATTTCAATTTATGGAACCAAAACTTAATCACTATACAACACTTATCTCATAAAAGTGTGTAGTTTTGCGTGTGTGTGTGTGTGTGTGTGTGTGTGTGTGTGTGTGTGTGTGTGTGTGTGAGTGTGTGTGTGTGTGTGTGTGTGTGTGTGTGTGTATGTGTGTGTGTGTGTGTGTGTGTGTGTGTGTGTGTGTGTGTGTGTGTGTGTGTGTGAGAGTGAGGTAGTGCATGCGTATGCGCGCATGTCACTGACCTGAGATGGCCACACCTTGCCGGAAGCTAAAGCCAATGGCTGCAATTAAATTAGCTGACAGTACCAGCAATAGCTACTAACTTTTCAAAATTGAGCCTGGCTATAATAAAATACCAGAGCAGTCTTTACCTCTGGGCCCTGAGTACTGAATATTTTACAACCTTGATTTCACTCGTCCCCTTTCTCTATTTAAGACAGAACATTCAAGAGCTTTTTTCTGAGGTTGATGTGTAGCCAGCTAAGGTCTGTCTCGACTGTTATTTAGAGACCATACTGTGTGCGCTGCAAGGTCAAGTATAAGCAAAACCTGAAGTCCTCCATCCCCTCCTAAGATGGAGCACTTTCATTTCACTCACTTGGGGCCTCGTATTTTCTCTCCATTTTATTGCTTTCTCTGAGCGCTTTCCACAAAGACACATTCCACCTCCTCATACAGACACAGGGCTCCCATCCAAGGGAGAGTGGGGAAGGTCTGGATACTGTGCCACAGGGACAAGAATGCTGACACTGCTGTAACTCGGGACAAAAGCTAAAGATGAGAGTGGAGAGAGAGAGAGAGAGAGAGAGAGAGAGAGAGAGAGAGAGAGAGAGAGAGAGACAGAGAGAGACAGAGAGAGAGAAAAAGAAGAGTGAGAAAGAGAGTGTATAAAAGTTGTTTGGAGGCTTGAGCCGAGCCAAACTGAGGAGCTATAATCCCCGACTTTGGCGTGATGTCAGGGAGTCTAGCAGGAGACCATTTGCTCACGCTGCAAAAATGCTGTCTCCTACATCGCAGTGTGTGCCGCAGCTATATACAACGCAAACATCAAACGCTTGGAACTGCGCTGACCTCTCTCTCCCCAGGAGACCCCTTGTTTCCTCGTAATACAGAAACAATTCCCCAAACACACACAAATTGACTGGTTAGAACTCCGCCATCTGAATTTCACCATATCTCTAAGGAAAAGCTCATCTCTATTATATAGATTTGGCGAGTAGCGAGGACTAATCTGGTTTCTATCTTTAAATTCACTCTTTAAAGATCTGAGAAGGAGGAGAGGCATTTCTTCACAGTGTATCCTGTTTCAGAGACAGGAGTGAGGGGAGGAAGATTAAAATATACGCCACCATGAGAATGAACCCACGGTAGCTCCTTTCTTCGTCTTTGATAGGAAATCCATTCATTTCTAAAGGTACAACTTTAAAGTTGTATTGCTCACTTTTAGGGGCTTAAATAGCCTTGCTCCTGAATACATCTCAGATTTATTGACCTGGTATGCGCCGTCACGCCAATTAAGAGACTGCTGGTTACTCACAGGTCACAGTTTGTGACAAAAGTCCCTTTCACAAATGCACAGCAAACTTGAAATTATCTAGACATTACCCAGCGTAAAGGCAAATGTCCGAATCATTTGGACTGATCATTAAATGGTCTTTACCTGCCGGCTCCCTAGTACAAAGTCTGTGTAATGCCCAATTGAGCCCATGTGAGAGAATTCTATTAAACCGGAAGAACGGCAGAGGATGAAGAGGAAGGGCGGTTTACAAAAAGTCAGACCCAACAAAAATGTCTAACTGGAGAGATGATGGGATTCAGAAACTAACATCTGTTGGTAAGGGCCATTGTCAAATTTATCCTCAAATTACTGCTACTACTAAGAGACTTGGAGGTTTATGGCCGTGTAATAATAAATAATTTCACAATGAATGTGATTGTGTAATGAGAGGTGTAAAGAGGGTTTTAAAAGTGGCTTCTTCTACAACACTTATCTTTATTCAGTGTTTGGTTTCAGCTCCGTGCACCAGTTTTGTCATTGATCTGTTTGGAAGACAGGTGTTTTATCAGGGCACTGAGCACTCATGATGGCTAGAGCTCTACCACCTACTTGTTATTTGGCTATATGCATAAATCGAGAATCATTTCCACAGTCGCACTGTCTAATCAGGGCCAGTAATTGCTCCAATGAGTGAAAACAGGATTGGGCTGGGCCATTGCCCAGAGGAGACTGTTGCTCTACACCACTGGCTGCGCCTAACCTCTGACCTCAGCTCCTAATCACCAATTAGCATGCAGCCCTTTTCTGCATATTGATGTAAGGTAAAGGGTATCAGCTCAGAATGCCTATTAAACAGGCTGAAAACAAACAAAAGTACAACATCAACAGAATCCCAAGTTAAAAGTCTGCTCCAGAGGACATCTTCTGCTTCTAAATGCAAATGTAGACAAATCTTTTGATGCGAGCCGGTATGTCGGCTGAGGGCAGTTGTAGTGGGAGCTGTCTTGGATTTGTAGCTCTCCTTTGTCACAACAATCTCTTTTTACCACAGAGCTGCTGACATGATTCATGAGCCAGAGGACTTGATGTGGTGCTGGTGTGCCGGCCAGATGAAATCCCCTCAGTCCACTAATATAGGTTTCTGTGTTGGGCTGTGCTTTACAAGTTACTGTAGCTAAGGAGCCATTTCACACTGCTGAGCTAGAAATAGGTCTTACTGTAGCTAAATCAACCCAGTCCGCCCCTCCCCAGCCCATGTCACTGGAGACAGTGTTACACAGTACACACATAATTCTATACACACACGTTCAATAAACACATACACATTTCTTTTCTGCCCCTCTTTTTCCTTTTCTCTCTCCCTTTTCCTTCATAACTACCCTCAGTGGCTCTCCCTCTCTCCCTCCAGCTCCCCTTTTTCCAAGTACCTCTCTTTTCCTTCTCCTTCATTAAAATGGACTTCCTAAAGCCTCCATTCGTCTTGCTGACAGCTCAACTATCGATCGGGCTGGAGAAGGGGATGCAGTTCCAGAGCTTTAAATGGCTCTCTGGCCAGGCTGGATGAGGGTTGGACCGAAGGGGAGGAGGAGGAGGGAGTGTCAGGTTTAGCTGTTAGATCTGCCCCAAGTGGACTCTGATGCATTTTTTGGTCACCTGTGAGTAACAGCTAGATTGCTCAGATAGCAGGGCTCAGAATTTCCATAAAAATGACTCACCAGCTCTGTAATAGGGATTAAGCTGATGAGATCAGATAATGAATTAATCACACAGGTTGAAAGCCAACAAATTAGTCAGCCTTTAGGCTACTCGCAGGCTATCCAGAAAGGGAGAACTATTATGGGACCACTCAAAAGCCTGAGAAGAAGTGGATGTGAGTGTTTCAGTTGGCTACACTGACGATTTATTTCAATCAAAGCCATGTGAACTTACGTTCTGCCGGCTGATGCCTTTAATCGGGCTCCGTCCCTTATCTTCAGCCACTATCTAGGGAAGATGAGTTGGCACATTCTGTTTTTATCCCCCTCGCCGTGTGACATCAAACCCCTCTGCCAAGATTAATGATCGGACTTTTGATTTTCCTAATGATTAAAATCTCTATAGCTTATACTTGGTGTCCTGTGGTGCCGTGGAAACCCCAAGAAGCCTGTTGGAGTCCCTCCTCCCTCTGATGAGCTCTATTTACGTGTCTGTTGGTTGTCATCTATAATCATATAGTGCACCACAGCAGTGTATCAGAAAGCGAAGGAGTCTCCTGTGAATATGTCACTATTTGTTTGTTATCTAATCTGTCCCTCTATATTGACCTTGATTGAAACAGCATGGGATAAAAAGATAGACGAGGGTGTAATATTCAAGACAAAGTACTCAACTTCCCAAATGTGAGCGGTTCAATCTACACAAGACACTGCAGTGTTTAGATTAAGGTCTTGTCAGAGTAGCATTGGCGGCGGGGCGTGTGCAAGCTTGTGTATTGATGCTTTGATCAGTAAATGTAAGAGTCCATGTAGCATTCAGTTTTGTGTAGACAGTTTAAAAATCCAAGCCGGCAATCGCAAATAACTCTTTAACAGTGGATTATATCTGCTCTTTCTAAAGGCCACACAATAGGGTGACAACATGGTTTGAGATTCTGTAAAATGGAGAAAGCATAAGACATACAGGGATAGAGAAAAATGTGATAAAGGGAGGGGAAAAGGAGGTGTGGGGAAAGGTTGAGATGGAAGAGAAGTAAAGAAAGGAAGCGGAGGTGATGTGGAAGGGCAGAAGGAAGGAGGAATGGAGCATGGGGCACTGAGGAGGGAGAGAGGGAGGAGGCAGCAGCAGAGAGGCAGAGAGCAGTAGTCGATATAACAGCAGTCATTCATCTCTCTGACAGCCTTCCAAATGCTCCACTGGGGGAGACACAAAGCTGCGTCACCTCGAATGCAGCAAATTCACCCACGTTTGCATACATGTGCACGCATGCACAGAGGAAATATATGTTTTATGAACCTCAATTTTGCTGCGTACGCACACGCAGAGCTCCGTGTTCTGGGTCAGCGGTATGTTTCGGGACATGGTAAGTCCGTACATACACAATTACACTGCAACCTGCACAAGCACAAACCATAGCCACAGGCGTCAGTTACAACACTCACACATGCTTTTTCTCACTCACATTGACACATGTAAACAAATCGCCCGATTTCTTTTTTTAAACTGACGCATATGTGCTGCAACAATCAAATCAAGAACAATAAATCTCAAAGGCAGTTCTAACTTAATCTTAAAAGCGGATAACCAATCTCAAATTTTACACACATTTAACTATCCTACATTCTTTCTTTGGAAATGTTCCAAGACTAACGTGTACATTAACAGGACATGACACATTTACTTGACATTGGAATATGGGAACATATGGGAGATGTGAGCTTCTTACACACACACACACACACACACACACACACACACACCCTTGTTTCCCAGTTCTGGTCATGGCCCATTGGCTGATGCTTGCCGTCCATCTCTCATGATTCATGGCTAAGCAAGCTGCTGTAGAGCAGTTCTAAACCACTGGGCCGAGGAGAGCCTGTGTGTCATTAAGGCACAGCGGGCTGGACATGCTGTTAGAGCCGCTGCACCACGGACATCTCTGAGCCTCAGTCTAGCACACCAGGAGGTGGAGAAGCAGGTACTTCTATATATGTCTCATAGTGGTTTTACAGGGAAAGCTATATCAACAGCTGAGTGCACTCATAGACTACCTTGCCCTGTGAAGTGTACACAGTGAGCAAGAGAAGTGTTACCTTTTTATTTAGTCGGACACTTTTCTACACCTGCCTCCACCCGGCATTTTCGGCAAAATTAGCCACTCTAATCATCCCCATATCCTCCCTCTTAATCAGCAACGCAGTGAAGGCTAAAGAAGGAGACAGGGGTGCCAAGTCCTCCCCTTCTGCCATCCTCAATTAGTGCGGGCCCCAAGAAAGGCGGTTGAGGCACACGTCCATACCCTAATGACTCCTTAATGATCACCTCCTCTGCAAGAGTGCTGACAAACACTGACAAACCCTGACCCTGACAAGAGGAACACCCACACTACAACGCCCTCTTCCTCACCCCTTATTTAGAGACTCATCTCTCAGCTCTTTGCCTCATTATTCTAGCTGGGGTCCAGCCGAATCCATACAGGCCCAAACTAGCAGCAAGATAAACACCCCATGAAGAAATAGTCCGTGTCACTTTCGGAGCGAGGGGCAAAGTTTGAGTAAATTCCTTTCGGCAGATGGAGCGTGAGGGAGAGAGAGAATGGATAAACAAAGCTAGAGTTAAAAAAGAGGAAGGCAGTGGGAGACAGAGTAGAACTGTGGAGCCCATGGAAAAAACAGTGTTTGTATCATTTTTACTTTTCCCTGATCGTGATTTCCATTTCAACTTGGGGTTGGGGGAGTCAGCAGCGGAGCCTCTTTTAAACATCACACAAGACATAATTACAGAGTGCGCCACTGCCAGCCCGCCTCAGTTTCTCCTAAATACTCACACCCCAAAATTAGGGGTTACCTCCTCCTAGTTAAACCTACTATTTAAGATGAAAACGTCACAGACAAACAGAGGGGACGGGAAAGGGAGTTTACAAAGGAAAAACCTAGTTTAACAGCTTTGTTTCACAATGACAGAGAGGGCCTTTGTTAAAGATGGTTACTGGCAGGATTTGGATAAAGCCAGGTGTGGAAACTGGGACAAAACAAAAGTTGGAAAATACACACACAGCTAGAAAGACTAGGGAGTGTGTTTATGTTCTATCAGCAGTTTATATGACAGCCGAAAATCTGCTATGGATATTTCCAAAAGGCAGCGGACTTGAGAAAAATACTAACTTCACGCTAGCCTATGACCTCACCGGTTTGGACCGCAGCTTCCAGTCCCAGTCGCGGATGACAGAGCACTCACTCTTTGAGCCTTTCCCCAGCTTGGCCTTCTTTCTGTTTTGTTTTCTTTATTTTTCCCCCCAGCTCTCCATCTTTACAGATGATTATCACGGTCAAATTCAGGAGGATTTATTAGTGTCACACAGTCTGCTGGTCAGCTACAGACAAGTTGATAACACTAGAATTCCCTTTTTGTTTGTTTGTTTTTTTAGTGCTGTAAAGACAGAGATTTTCTTCCCTGGTTATTAGAAGATGAAAAGAGATCCCATGCATGCTCCTTTACTATTATAACAGGGCCCAGGTACTGTACTGCCCCTTGATTTATAGAGCACACTCATCTGGATATCTGTTTTTTGTCTCTCTCTGCTCCTTCATCACACACAGACCGGTGCTCACCCTGTAGTAGAGACTTGTAGCTGGCGTGTTGTGGTAAACCAGAGTTTTGAGTTACACTACTACTTAGTTTCAGTGGTGGTATGTTGATAATTCCTGAAATGATAATTCCAGTTTATAACGACTGATTTTCAGAGTTCTGAATATTATTTATATCGGTTATGATAACCTTGCACTCACCAATGTAATTGCTGAAATCTGGGAACCTTGGAAAACACAGGCAGTCAAACGATCAGACAGGTTGTAAACAGGCCAACAGTTTAGTCGGATTATCTAAACCAGGCGTTTTCAAAGGCTGGGGCTGTGGGCCTCCCCTCAGACAAAGCTTGGAAAAACAGAGTGAGTGCACCAGAAATGTCTGTAATGTTTGATGTTTAGAGCTGACAGTTTAGATCACTTTGCCTTTCACCCTTATTTGTCTTTCAGTGATATCACCACATGCCCAGATGAGTTCAACCTCATTATAACTGATAGGAATGATGGCCAAATCAACAAAAACATATGTTGAAATAAACCAGATCTTCTTTCAAAGGTGGCAATCTATCAGCAGAGATATAAAACTAGAGCTGACTAGGGTGAATCACGCACGCATGCACGCACACACACACACAGACACACACACGCACGCACGCGCACACGCACGCACACACACACACGTACACGTACACGCACACGCACTGTAACAAGAGTATAGAGTTCATTTAAACGTGTCTGTTATCATCTTCCAAGCTTTTTACCCGCATGATCAAAACCTGAAGCTCAGCAGAATCAAAACCCACATCCCACGCCACATGGTCCACCAGGTCCTTTTATCACATCAAACATTTCACTATGTATATGATTTCATTAAAGTCTCCAGGAAATTCTCAGTAATTGCAATGCACTCTCATTAAACTTGTTTAGATTCAGACATGGCACATATGCCTTTATCACTGAGGATTGGAAATCGATGCCACTTCTTCAAGTCTAAGCCGGTGTCCTCTCCACACTCCTAGACTGAATGCCACACACTGGAAATCCAGTCAGAATCAACATCCTGTTCCCGGCCTTTAGGAAGTGACCTCAGCTTCAGAAAGGCCAGATAAAACGTCTACATCAGAAACAAAAACACCAGGCCGGCAGTAATGAGCTATCCGCCAGGCTCCAGTGTGTTCTGAGGGAGACCAGGTGGTGTGACACACATATGACTCTGATTAGGGGGCCTTCAGAAAAAAAAAGAAGGGGGGGGGGGGTGTATAGGGTGGACCATGCAGGGCCAATCAGGATGTTTTCTATATGATGCAACTATTAGTTGTGGTTAATGAACTCCACTGGGCCACAGGACACTCTGATACTCATGAGTGGTCCATTTGCCATTTGTGTGTAAGCATAGGGTTGCAGTTTGGGTATCGTTTTCCTCCAAGAACATGAGAGCAGCATGGGCCTCAGTGGCTGAAAGTGTGCTGCACTGTGGATTACAGGAGCTTGATACTGACATACTGATACTGTACTGCAAAGTCTTTTAACATCATTAGGAACAAAGTCATGGTCTGTACATTGGATATGATAGTGGGCACATAAACACTCACGCACATACAAGTTAATGTAATCAGACATGTGGCCGCAGCAGACACTAAGGACCTTGCTTGTGTCCTCTATGTCTCTTACCAATCTTTTTCTTTCTAACCTCATTACATGGCAGAGGTTTTTAGCACTGCACTGGTGTCTCTAAACTCATAATCATACATCTGCTCTGCACATATCCTCAAACTCTGGGAAGGAGAGATGTCAAAAGGGACCTCTGGCCTCATTCTTTAACCATTAGTTTCATCCTGGCACATTGTGCTGCGTTTGACTGGACTGTTTAAATGTCTCCTGATATCAGGGAACACAAACAAGCAGGCCTACCGGCCTGGTTGGGAGGATAAGGAATGAAGGGGAAACGGAGGCCATTCTTCTCCTTGTGTGACGGGAATTGTGTTGGAACAAGCACCTGTCTCCCTTCCGAACAATGACCACAGAGGTCGGGCAGAGAGAGAGAGAGAGAGAGAGAGAGAGAGAGGGAGAGAGAGAGGGAGGCAGGAGACGGAGTAGGGGGAGAAAGAGGACACCAGACAGTACAGAAAAGTGGATCAGTCAGTCTAACTCATTCCCCTCCCTCTCCTTCATTGTCTTCCTTCCCGTCCTACCACTCATCTTCTCTCTCTGCTCCATATTCAAACAACTTAATCTGTGTAAATTACATTATAGAACAGGCGTATGTTACAAAGCCCGGGACTTACTGCTACATGGACCGAATAAACATCTGCATAATATCTGCATAAATGGCTTGCATTGTTAATAAGGTGAACCAGCTGCTAAGGCTATCCTGTTGGCCTTTCCTTCAACTTTCTCACTCTCTCTCCTCCCCCATCACCTTGATATGTTCTCCGCACCAACTTGACTCCCATGTTTTTAAATAGAGAAAGAGCCGCAGCATCTCTGTGTCCTTCAGACTCCTCCTTGAGATACCCTCTAAACAGCCAGAACAGAGAAATGCTAGGCAAAGCACAATCCCACACCTACAACACGATAAGAGACTCAGGAAGAAAAAAAAAACAACAACATTTTTTAACCTCAATTCATTGTCCTCCGCAATGACAGTTTGGCTACTCTATCCATTTAAAGACTGCTGTAACAGCATTCAAGTGTGTGCTTCTTACCTCTCTGTCTTTTAGCTTCATGGCCAGAACCAGCTGGTTGCGATGGTTGGTCAGCGCTTCGCGGTAGTTTCCCTTGGAGAAGAATGCCGAGCCCAGATTTCCGTGAGCGCGGCATTCCCCTGTTTGGTCACCTGAAGAGGAGGAGAAAAAACAAACAAAAAAAAAGAGATGAGAAGAGAAACAAAAAGAGCCTACAAAAAATATTTACAGTGCAACCATACGATTACAAAGTGACTGGTGTTTATTTCAAATCATCCCACCGCCACTGTTGGACCGCCATGTGATGAACCACATCTATGCCACCGACATGCCACTGCACCCTTAAAAGGGAAAGTGGCCGTTATGAGTTTTCCACAGTAGAGCGGCTTGCCTGACAGCTGGTTGTGCTGATCTCAATGCTCCAGAGGGTGAGAGGGGAAAGCCTTATTATTTCTGCCTGACAGAGGGGCCCCACAGACAGGGCCAAAGTAAAGCACAAGTCTCTGTGCTCCACCTGAGTACCACAGCTCCTTATCTCCAGCTGCTCTACCCAGTCATGTGTCAAACTGTGTAGGGGTGAGAAGAGTGGAGCCAGTCTGTGCTACCCTCTGGGTTTTTTTTCTAACTTACTTTAATTTTTTTTCCTGTTCTTAACCGTCTTTTCTTAAAACTGTCTCTCCTCCTCCCATATTAACACCCACACAGCATATCCATACTTATAGTTAGTAACATCTATTTTTGAACAAAGAAATGGGTCAGTTCCTTATTGCAGAATTGAATTACCTTTAATTTTGGTGCAAGATGTATGAATAAGGAGGAATACAAAGGGTCAAAAGGTTCAGATGGCTACATTTATATATACATCTACATATATATTCCACTATCATCAAGAACACATAAGAATAAGAGTCTACATATATGTTAGCCCCTATGTAATGCTAAACCCTAAATAGTAGGTACAGTGGCGCCTGAGCTCCAGTAAACTAATGTTATCTTGCTAACATGCAAATGTTTAGCAGGTATAATGTTACCCTGCACAGCAGCCGAATTCTCGTGATGACACGTGATCACCAATCGTGTCAAAGTCAAGTTAGGTAAATTGGCTAGTGATGATGTGCTACTTTTTCTCTGTTTTATATTGTAAATTGAGTATCTTTTGATTTGTAGGCTGTTGGCTGGACAAAATAAGAAACTTCAAGATGTCACCTTTGGCTCTGTGGCATTTTGTTGATATTTTGAGGACTACATAATTAATGAAGCACCAAATAGGCTAATGAAATTTCCTGAAGTTGTACTAAACGCTGAAAATGTTACAAAATTTGCACTTAACCTGATGGGAAATGTGATAAAACGCAACTTGACCAATAGTGTAATAAAATGTGCTAATAGAAACAAATCTATAAGAATTACTGTTGACTTGAAACTGAAAAGAACATTTCATGGAGACTGTTTTGCATTCATTACTCGCACATGTAACATTTATCCCATCTTCTGCAGCTTTCGCCAATGTCTGATGGTGTCTAATGGTCTGTTCCAGTTGAACTGGAAGTCGGAGGTCCGAACAGGGGATGACATTACACCCAAGTGGACTATGTTCCAGTAACAAGTGGGAAAATATTATATTTAACGGGATGGGTGGTTAGGTTAGCCATACCAGTTGACAACAACTTATTATGTGGTATTTTGTGCATACAAACAATAACTTGAAGCCCTAATCTACCTTATTATTCCTTTTGCCCAGTCCTGGTCTCTTACCTAAGGTCTTTGCCACCTCCAGGTCCTGCTGCATGTAGCCAGTGCTCTTCTCGGTGTTGCCCAGGGACCAGTGGGCACTGCTGAGGGCAGAGAAGACGGAGCCGCGTAGCTTGAGGCTGCATGTGCCGATCTTCAAAGCGGCTTCCAGCACCACAACAGAGGCTGTGTGGTGGCTCGCTGTCAGCAGCTCCTGGCCAATCACAGACACCACCACAAATGGACTTTTGTCCAGCTTCATCTTTTGCAGCTGCTGATAGGTGGGCTCGAGAGATTCTGTGCAGGGAGGATATGAGTAAGACACAGATCAGAAACAGGCTAGGTCAAAACATAACTTGTGCTTAAAATGTGCAGTAACTGTTACATGTTTACCAACCCTGACAAATGTGACTGCTGTCTGATTTCAGATTGTACTTTTCTGCAGTAGTGGTTGTCTTTTGTCTGCCTGGATAAGCATAGCCTGTAGCTTTGCTGAGTGACAGCTTTCACTGACAATTTGAGAATAAATCAACATATGAAAGATTTCTCTGTTCCCTCCACTCTGACTTGGGTAATCTCAGGCAATTTCCAACAGCACTGCATAAAAATGGCACAAGTTTAGAGCATTGTGGGCAACTGTCTTTACAAACCACAAAGCAAAATTACATTTCTGCCTTCTCTGCGTGTCAGTCGATATGGTTGTTTGAGAAGAATACAGAGGGCCGAGAGGGTTTTGAGATAGAGTTTAAAGAGTGATGGGAAAACTAATGCACAACAGTAGCAGCGGCAGAGGAATGCAGAGCAAAGGAGACACACAAGGTGACCTTTGAAGGGGCTGAAAATGCACACAATGACATAAATCAATGGTGGGCCGCACGGGATTTCGGGATCCACAGCCCCTCCAGATTACAAAGCCCTCTGGCAGACACCAACATCGAACATCAGGAAGAAGGGGGTGCGGGTGGGGGGCGAGGCACGCCCAAGTGTGTGTGTGTGTTTGTGTCTGTTGATGCATTTGTCAGTGTATATTTGCATTCATGTATAGGAGTGTAACTGGGGGATGCTTCTCATGGCCCTGTATGTGCAAATATTTTGAGCGGGATTGCTACTAATTAGGTCAAAGCGCTTTACAGAAGACTGCATGGTGTTACTGTGCCTTCACAAACTGTGTGGCTGCTTGTGTAGTCTACATTTCAGCATAGGTCACAAGCTTTCATAAATTGTACCCTTCATTTGTTTGGACAACCATTCAGGGACAACAAGTTAATAGTCACAATAGTTCTTGGAGACACACAAAGACGTTAATTCACCTAGACACAAACAGACACACACACACACACAATATGAGATGCTTCCCCGCACAGGCACTCAAAAGCATAACTGATGATGCTCTTTCAAGAGTATTGCTTCTGTTCCAGCACTTGGCAGAATGTCGTGCTTACAGAGTCAGTGCGTGCATATAATATCCATTCATAGCTTGTAATTGCCTTCAGTGTGACAACGAGAGCCGAGTCATAAATCAAACGCGCCAGAATCCTTTTTTAAAAAGGTGTCATGGCTGCTGTATTCATAAACAGGTAGTTACGACAACATCACTATGTGTTGTTTCACACACACACACACACACACACACACACACAAGCGCACACGCACACAGACACAGACATACGCACATGCACACGCACACGCACACAGACACACACACACACACACACACACACACACACACACACACACACTGGGACTTGTATCAAGCTATGAAGCAAGAATTACAGCTTCTACCTTATTGATATGCACACAGCTAACAGAAAGTCATAACCGAGAGTCTTTTGGCCCCTTTCGTCGTGTAAGTGAGGCTTTTTAAGGGTGCTTTTGCAGCCAGGGCCACACCTTACTGTAATGACAGTATACTCAAGGACGAAAATACTGTATCTGCAATGTACCAAAGAGTTATTCTGCCTGACAGCTCATGTGAATAAAAACACGTCATACACTTTCCCTCCTTTTTCTGAATAATGCGTCTTTCTGAGTTCCTGACATATATTGGTAGCAACTGATGTTTTAAGTTTTTAACAGGTCACAAACAGAAACTTTCACTATAAAAATAGGGCTTGGTAATTTCCTAAAACAGTTAGGCAATTGTTGCTCTAAGCAAATGTTACTCAAACTGTTTTTTTCATCCGTATATTTGGTGCACTAGTGAGTATTTGTGGCAGGAGGAACGGTGCTTGTGGAATCATCTCAAAATAAACTACAATGCCTGCTCTGATCATAATGAAGGAACATGTCCCCAGTGCAACAGTGTGACCCACTGATGTGCTTTTATTGGTTTTGGACTATGGAGCTTTATGGGAAAAGCTATAACAGGCTTTGTCTCCACATGCTTTCTTGTATGTCGGATCAATCCATTGTAGGTTTTGGTATTTTTAATGGATTTGTTGACAATAAGAACACTATAGAAAATAATCAACCGTATCCTTTAAGTAATAATGCCATAATTAACTAATCTGTTGAAAAATTCTACCCTTTCTTGTCATCTCCAATGACGTCAGATGCCGTTGGTCAGATAGCAGCCCCTCTGGCGCTTGTGTAAGAATCAAAAGCAGTTTGCTCAAGGGCCCGTCAGGGGGACAGATGCTAATGAACACAGGCCAGATCCTCCAGTTTAAGGAGAATGTTTCCAATAGCTAATGATCCAGCCTGGGTCAATAACTGCCAAGCTGCGAAACCATCTCCTCTATGGTTTATCTGGAGGGATCTGTGAGTGAAAACCCCTTTCAGTTGGCATTTGTAAGAAACAATCCAATAATTAATGACTAATGGAACCTTTGCACTCTCTCTGGCCCCAAGCAGCTGAGTGAGAGACAGAACTGGAGCAGGATGAATCGTAAAAATATTACCCAACATACTGAAACACAGCTTCCGATACATACAACTGTAAGACGCTGATTTTCCACAGCTACAGGGGGACAATGCTGATAGTGGAGGAAAAAATGCTGCTGGGATGATAGTGGAAACACATATACAGTAAGAAGAGAGAGGTGAGATTGCACAAGTTTTCACCTGTTTGAGAGCCCTTTGTTGTGTGAATTACAGTACAGTATGAGTCGCATGAGAGCACAACAGCTGCTTGACTCTGGAATAATGAGGGGGAACCTTGATATATGCATGAGGGATGGGAGTTTGTACGTGTCAGATGGTTGAATTGTATATGGCACACTAAGAATTGGGGCATTATACATATAATATTAACTTTACTGCGGAAACAAAGCAAGCTTTGATTAATTCACTATACACTGTCCTTGAGGACATATGCCTTCATATCATTCTCTGAGGTTCATTATTTGTTTTCCTCTATCCTGATTTATTTATTAGCTCATTCGGTATGGATGTCTTCAGATGGATCTCTTTGCTGTGTGACAGGAAATAAACATAAAGGTGCTTTTGGGAGGACTGTAAACATCACAGTGTGTCGAGATGTCTGTGGTAAGATAAATGACAAAGATAACTGAACACTGCAATCACAGCTAGATACAATAAGCTCTTTCTTGGCAACATGGCAGCAACATTGAGTTTATACACAGAGGGGAATAATGTGGTGTTTGCAGAACTGCTATACAAGATTAAAGTATAATTACAAATGGATTACAAGTGTAATTACAATGTTGTTACAACCCAAAACAAGAAGATGGAAAACCAGCTGAGTACAGGGACTTTATGTGTATACAGTGTGTGTGTATATATATATATATATATGTATATATGTGTGTATTTATGTATATATATGTATATATATAGGTATAAAAGGAACATTTCTCAAAGCTTGGGTGTTCAGCTGCAAACCAATTGGTGGGTGAGTTAATCAAACTGCTGAGTTCTGGGTAATGTCTGCCAACATTGGGCTGTCACAGGCAAATGTGTATTGTTATCGGTATGTTTCCGATGTGTGGAACATACAGCTTTAACACAATGTATATTGTAACAAAGAAAACGATGCTTGGGATGATTTAGAAATGGTTATAGGTTTTCAGTTATTATTTTATTAATTATGTCTGATACTGAAAATACAGTACTATTGAGTGAGACTTTCAGCCTCTGTACTTGGGGCGCTCACTCTAACCACTGAGTCATCGGGCACCCAAATGTTGAACATTCTTTCATTAAGTTATTTGTTAAAGCAAGCAGCCTTCTGAGTACCTTTGCATAGTCATATCTATGTACAATCCACATAGGTCGATTGGCATTCCAGCTCAAAAATTCACTATAATGGCCACCATGTCGTTAATCTGTGAATTTTATCCTTCTAAAATCGGCATCAGTTTCTATATCGATCGGGCTCTAATTCTGGGAAGAGTGTGCTACTGTATGTGGTCGACAAACATGGCTGGCAAGAACATGGCGCTCTTACTCCTTGAAGGAAAGGAAGCAATGCTCGCCTACCTTTTACTTATCAGGGGACTTAGGCTGAGTAACACTGATTATCCTCCCTGTTTGCTGGCGTTACATTGATTATCGTCCCCCTGTGCCAGGAGCCCCTTTGAGAGGATCATTACTCTTAATCCTTTGACCTAGCTACCTCTCCTCAACACACCTTGGATTAGGTCCTCTGCTGGTTGCCTGGCACCGTGGGAAATAGGGTAAACAATTAAGAGATTAAATGGCTTGGGCTAAATGCTGGTCTTCCCCTACAGAGAGGACCCATTCTGGTCCATGATGTTCAGGTCTGGGCTCGCACCCAAACCCTTTTCTGGCTTTGGCTCCAGTGACAGGCTTATACACTCAATGTCGCTCAGATTGGCTCACCATTCTTTATTCTCTTTGCAATATTTTCTTTCTTCTGCATTTGCACAGAACTATTCAGGGGAGTCCTGTATTCAATCATGAAAAACGCATTCCTCGTCGAACAAAGCCCCTCAAAGCTGCAGATGTCATTGTACAGTTTAGTAAATGTTGGAATCTAAAACAAGGCCACATTTTTTCACATGCACAGTTTTCAGCACACTTCGAAAAAGAGATGGTGATGACAAAGCAAGACTGCAGGATGACTCAGTCTATGTTGGCTGTCGGTGCCTTCAAGATCTGAAGAATATTAAATTCTCCACAGTGGTCATCTCAAGTGAAATTGTTACCAGGTTTGTTTAGAGGCTCATTAGGTTGGCCCACACAGATTACTCATGGACAATCAGGTCACTGCAGTTGGCTGATACAACAGATAATAATGCAGAACAGAAAGAGCACAGTTCACTAACAATTTTAGCTTTAATACTCTACTTAAAAATCCCCTCGGCTTTAGGGAAAAGGCTTACACAGGGGCAGAAACCGACAATGGTATTACTGTTGGATGCTCATTAAGATAACAGGGCTATCTGTGCGCGTGATCGGTCCGTCTGACAATAAGATATGCTGAAGCTGCATGTGTCAGGCCACAGAGTCCGGAGGTAAGTAGTTGACACCAACCGTCAGTCACAAAGGTAGAAAGACGGACCGATAGAGAGAGGGCCTGCCTGCTGAACGGGTAAAAAAAACTGACAGGTAAAGTCACCCCAACACGCTTTATTGACTGACAGAGTGTGGGGATTATTTCAGACTGAGGCAGCAGTTATGGGACAAAACATGTGGAGATGTTAAGGCGGACAGACAGTGACACGCAGACACGCGAAGACGCTGTCACCACACACACGGATCTTTACTAGATTTCTTACCTCGTAGCGGCGACTTCATGGCGGCTTCCACCATGCCCACCAGTAGCTGTAGGCTCTTGGGATCTTGCGCCAGCCCGGAGGCGAAGGCGGCCAGTGCGTCGGCATGGCGACCAAGGTACTGAAGGGCAACACCCTGTCGGAAGTATGCCTGTAAAAGAAGAGAGGAAAAAGTCATCAGGGCCCCAGTCTAGTGCCACAGCATGGGGCTTTATACAAACACATTACCAGACACACTCATTTCACGCTATTTGCATTTTTTCCACATGAGCAGTTTTCTGAGCATGGCACCTCTCTCTTTTGTATTCCCATAATAGAGTGATCACTTGTTTTTTTGTACTTGTTAATTGGATTATAAGTTTTACATAAATGCACACGTTACACTCTGGCTTGCTGCCTTCTCAGGAGCTACTACTGTAGTAGTTGTTCTCTTCAATATTTTCTTCTTCTGTTTGCTGTGGGAGTGAAGTGCACACAAGCAGAGAACTGTGCTCTCTTGGGCTGTGTTAGAGAAAAGTAGTAAAATAAAAAGGAGAATGCGAGAGAGCTACTTATTCATGTCGGTCTGTAGCTTAATAAAAGAACACCCATAAATACTTGAGATTGTGCATTCCCTTTGTCAGGGCGCAGTTGTAAAAATAATAACAAGTGTCCGGAGTCTGTTTTTGCTATATTTTCACATCAGATGTGTCATGTTTTGGTTATATAAAATTAACTGCATTTGTCATCCATTCAATTATTCACAGAGCTGGGAAAGTCACATTGTTGGGAGTATGATAATTCAGCACCACTGAGATATAAACTGCATGTGACTGCTGACATACTGTATCTTTCTGTGAGGGACTAAATTGTCTTGGAACATTCTTCAGATGAAAACTAAAACAGACGCTGTCTCTGGGATCCAAAGCCCCATCAATAAGTGTGTTTTTTCTGGACTCACCAGAGAAAAGACATGTTTTATCCAAGTGTGTGACTCAGTATGTTTGTGTCGGAGGCCTGATCAGAAAATAATCCAAGTGAGTTGATAAACCTGACTCTGGTCCAGTCTAACAACAGCAGCAAAGAGAGATGGAACTAGATCCAGCTCATTATTCACAATCCAAACTACTAAATCCCCCAAGAGAAAGCAAAGCGTCTCCGAATAGTCATATCTGGGCTCACAATTACAGCAGCAAAGCATGGGGGTGAACGAAGGACAAGCTATGTGTGTGGCAAAGAAACAACAGAATGTGTTGAAAATGTATACTCTCTGATGCTTTTGTGTGTTAGCGTGGCAGCAGCAATCCAGGCTTCCGTCTGGTCACCTCCTCAATGAGCAGGCAGTCACTGTACTCACTCAAAAAGTGACACCAAGGCTAATTTGCCATTAGCATCTAAGAGGCCTTTTCATTAGTCTTCCCGAGCTTCTCTGTTAGCACCGCTAGGCAGAGGAAAAGGCGAGGAGGATTAGAGAGAATGAGACATGACATCGAATTTATAGAGACCAGTAATTAATTTTGCTTTCTCCCCGAGCCCCCCACTGACTACCAATCTCTTTCTAGACCCGCTGCCCTCCTCTAAGTTTCTGTCTCCCTTCACTTGCATCACAACTCCATCGAAAACGACGAGGACAGAGATTAGATTCAAAGCATTAACCTTTGTTCTAACACTGTTATTATATGAGGGGAGTACAGGCCAGGGTACCCGCTCAATATTAATTGCATCTAGTGGCGGTGGAGTTTGGGAAGGACGCATTGACGAGAGTGGGGGGGCCCAGAAACGTTTGGCCCGGGGGAACAAAAGACATTTAAAAGCACTTCTCCCTTTGATTAGATTTTGCCTACAATATGACTGCTCACCCACAGATCTTTCTTTCATTCTCCGAAGCGGCGTGCCCTGACTGAGACGACCGGGGAAAGAAAAAAGATGGATAATATAAGGTTTGCTTCAAACAAAAATTGCCATCTTCTTTAATCCTTTTATTTTACCCTATGCTGTCCTACATAGGGCTGAAAGACAAGACTGAAGGGAGAGTGCATTAAAATACTGCAAAACACAAGCGCGAGTACAAATGCATAAACGAAAACGCCACGGCAAAAATGACAGAATCAATATGCCGTGCAGCCTTATGGGATTTTTTTTTCTTCCATTAATCTCTCAGTGCCTTCAAAAACACATCATGTAGCTGCACAAAGACGTACACACAAGATAGAACCTCAGCCTTTGCATAATCCAACAAGTCAATTCAACCAATGATGCTCATAAAACAGAGGGCTCACTTGAATTTACATTAGAATACTAGCGTAGAGGAGCACCAAATAGTGCATAAGAGGACAAAGGCGCAGAAATAACACCAAAAGGTTAGCTATGCTATTGGTATGAGGCATTATGGGAAAGGGGAGAGCAAGATGTTACCCCTAGAACATTTTTTTTAATTCACGCTTAACAGGATCTTTTCTAAAAACACAGCAGGATCTGCTTAGAGCTGGGGCTACAGTGATTAGCACAGCCTCGCTTCGCTCTTAGCCAGGCAGAGATAGATAGAGAGAGGTACAGTAGAGGGGGGGGGGGGACAGAGAGCATTACAGCAAAAGAGAGGGCTCCACAGATTAACTTTGCCATGTCAACATACAACATTACATAGGCAACAGAAGGGTACAAGTCAACGCTTAATCTCTTAGCCAAAAACCATCTCCCTAAACAGGATGCCTATTAGAGAATGAGTCCTCCGAAGGCAAAGTTCTCACAGAGCACACGCCCTCCTGAAATTTGACGCATCTGTTAGGCATCTTGTACAACATGACATCCAGAAACCAAGACTTCTAATCATGTGTTTTGCTTGAAATTCCAGCCAAGGTAAATTATTGAACCATCCTGCATCTTTGCCACCTCTATTTAATGCAGTAATGTGCTGATACCACAGAAGAGTGGATTGTGCGGGAAGGTTTGTCGTTCTTACCCGTGGGTAAATTCTGGGAGTGCTAATGCGCATGTGTGTCAGTGAGTGTGTGTGTGTGTGTGTGAGCAAAAGAGAGAGGGTGAGAAAGTGAGGGGCTAGAAAACACATACGAATAAGAGAGAGGATAAAAGCTTTTCTTGTTTCTCGAACATTTTAATATTTCATGAATGCTTGTTTGATGTAGTTTTAAATATTCATGTTTTTATGCTTTGGAGGAAGAAGGAAATGATGCAAAATTAAAAAAAAAAAAAAAAAGAAGTTATTCACTCTGGTATACTGTGCTAGACACTGCAGGGATCCAACATTCTCTGCACACATATGGTGAAACAAGCTCCTGCACACACCAAGTCATATACGCTCCCTTTCTCTCTAACAAGACATTCAGAATGAAACACAGACACTTTTCTTTCAGTGACAGCTCTGTTGTTCACAATAAGATCCTGTTAGCTGAACAGAAAGTTGACAAGATCAAGATTGGGAGTTTGGCCCTAGACCAGCTGTTTGAGGCTCCTTTCCTATTAGCAGATTAATGCATGGACATATGTCCTTGCCCCCTTCGTAGGCTCCTCTTCTTTACACTGAAACCCCAGGAGTGTTCTCAGCCCTTGGGAGCATGTCTATGTTTGGCTTCTCTATCCTTGTTCAAAATCTGGGCCTAATAGGCTTACATCTTTCCTTGAAAATATTACGACTAGCTATGCTTAATGGTTACGAGCAACTGAATTATGATTTTGCACATGGCAAGGTAGATATAAGAGATGTTCCTATGCCATTCTTTCCTTCCCAACTGATTATGAAACTTGCATATTGTTCAATACCAAGCACTGACTCATTACGAGTGGGTTAAAAAAACATCTCTAACCACTGAGCCAACAGGTGCCCCGTATACAGGCTGAAAGTCCTTGCAGCGTCCCAGGGTTGGACTCCGACCCACGGCCCTTTGCTGCATGTCCCCCTCTCTCTTTCAACCATTTCCTGTCAATCTCCAGTAAAGGCATGAAAAGGCCCAAATAATAAAAAATTTAAAAACACACACACAAAAAACACTACCTACTAACCCTTTATGGATGTCGCATGGTTGCTATCATTGTTGTATAACATCAACAAATACATACAGAGAATGACAGCCATAGAACTTCCTTTAATTACAATTTAGTAAAATAAAAGACATTTAAAAATGTAAATCAATTGTTCATCAAAGGTATAAAACAGAAGTGCAACAGCACTGAAGTTGCGTTCTGTTGTGTTGTGTATTCTACTGTTTTGAGGCAAAGAAGAATTGATTTCTGAAAAATCTGTTGTTTTTTATGCGAGTGAAACTACTTTCAAGTTCGGGACTATCACTAATACCCGAACCAGCATTTTAGGCAGGATCTGAGGCATTTCTGATATTGATATGGATATTAGAACAACTCTATTAGATCTAGTAAACTGTATGTGCACATTCAGGATCCTGTCTACACAGTTCCTTACAGAATAGGATGAATGCTGACAAAAACATACCGTCTCCCACAGATTTGGAAAACCATGTTTGGTCACTAGGTTGTTGTATATTTCCAGGAGCCTATACATTAAACACACTTACTCTGTGCCTTTACATGCACAGCAGTAACTGGAATATGGTCCCCGGTTAAGGGAATAATCGTTTAAGATCACTGAAGTCCCCCCCCCCCATTTACATGAGCTGGGTTGAATGGAAAAATAACGGGAATAACTCGACTTCCGGGAAGGCCGTTTATATGCACGAATAATCGGGGTACCGAAGAAGTTATCTAGGTGTGTTAACCAGGGCGTGAAAACTCAAATTTGACCCAGGGTACGGTGTTTACATGGTTTTTAAGAAACTGGAGTATGTCCTTAACCCGTTTTTTAAACTGCATGTAAACGCACTGAAAGTATATTTATATTCTACATCTAAGGTTGCACTATGAGATGTATGCAGTGCCAAAACACAGACAAAATTAATGAATTTGCTAATTTGTACACTGGACACTGGAGCTGGAAACCCACCCATGTAGTCAGGTTATTTACGTACAATAGAAGCTGTTTCCTGCCACACTTTCAGAGTTGTAAAATCTCAACCACAATGATGTCTCACTAAACATACCACATAACTCTTCGCCCACAATGCAGGCAGCCTGTCATTGAACCAACTGCTCCAGCTGTGCTCCAGTAGCCCAAGGACTTGTGCGGCTTGCTGTGCTGTGATCGGTGATCAGCAATAATAGAGATGCTCTCAAATGTGGAAATCAATAGAAGCCGCGTAAGCTCCGTTTAGACTGTGCCACACCCTTCATTGCTGTAGTGTGTTTAGGATACGCCTGCTGCAGATGGTTTCTGATCACCCACAGGGCAGTTGGTGCCAATGTGACGACTCTCAACAGAATCCCTGCTGCCAACATAATGGAACCCAAATCAGACCATCAAACAGGGACAGCAGGCTGCAAATACACTGCACACACACACAAATACAAAGTGAAGAAAAACATATCAATAACTCCTCAAGAAAACCACCCATCTGTCTCAAACAAACATGTATTACTTGAAAACAGCTTTCCACACAGGCAAGGACATTGGGATCAGATTAACACTAATTGTGTGACAAGAACAAAGGGATTGCTGCCTTTCTTAACTCTCTGTCTTGGCTCTTTAACTATTGGTGTTGTTGCCTGGTTTCCCATATGACCTAAAAATGTCATGTGTCGAACGAGACATGTGCCTCTGCCATCCCATCGCAATTGTCTGCCACAACATTTTCAAGGTGACACAGTCGATTCGCAGGGTACACAAAATGTCAGCTGCTTAATTAAATATCCAGGGATAACTGTCGCCCATGACAAATTAGCTGGGAGAGCAGCTGAAAAAAGTGAAATGTAATGATTGCTGCTCTGGGCCCTCTGCTCTTCAACTTGACAAACGGAAAGCCACAGTAGAGCACAATTGAGCCTGTACTTAATTAAATCTATTTCTGAAGCCAAGTGAGTGAGTTTCTACCCACCCATGCAGGTGCAGATCTCTTTCCCCCAGGACACATAAGGTCTGAGGTCGGTCCTCAGAGAGGCGGCGGCAGGGGCATTACACCCGTCGCCTTGGGCCAAACATGAACCTTTGGCCTCGGGGGTCACTAGGATAGAATCATGACACAGCTGCCTGTCTATTACCATCTCCACAATCTAATAAGCTCAAACCCTAAACCAGCAAACACCCCTGACCCACATCGATCATGTGTGTGTTTATCTGTGTGTACGTGTTGTGTCAGTGTAGAAAAAACAGTGACAGAGTCACTTTTCCTCACACAGAGGGAAAGATTTCTGCATTAATCCAGGCAATCGATGGAAAATGTTGCATTTTCACAATTTTTTTTTTGTTCTATATGCTGACCTGGAGGGCTTCTGTAGAACTACCCAGGTGAAACCTACAGTAATTTAATGTTAACAACATAAGCCACACCAAAGGTTCATGTTAGGCACTTACGCAAGTCAAATTTAAGCACCTTGCAATCTGCATGTAGGTAGACGCAGTAAAATATTTATGATCCATTGATGTATACCTCCCTCAGGGCGTTGTAGACTCTGGTGATTGCTGTTCCATCCAAAGCCCTTAATTAGCCCATTAGATTAGATGGCTTTAATGAGAGCAAATTAAACTGATCTTTCTTTGTGGAGTTGGCAATTAAAGGGTAAATGTTTCATTATTCAGTGAGTGGCGACAATAAGATCCAGGTAAAATCCAGAAAGCCTGGTCGAGGGTTCAGTGTGCGAAACATTGAAGTACTCTCTCACGCCTGCGAGGAATCGATTAGCCAGCTCACATCAAACTGGCAGCTAGCGCCGGACTTCAGATTGGAAAGGTCATAGTCAGGTATGTGGAATCAATGCTGAACACTCTGTATGCACTGTGTCTCCTATTATCTAGCTTGGGGGGATGGTTTAATGTTTTCTAAAAACAATTACCAAAAGACAAAGAGAAGCTTCAATAAAGAAGCTCAGGGTTTGTGATCGGGGAAGTGACATGTTGTGCACATCCATTGTGACAGTCGAAGCGAAATAGAAGGGGAAAACTGATATTGCTCATTTATCACAAACAGATGAAACATCACAATAGTGGCAAACTGTGAGGTCGTGCAGTGACATGCTGTCACAATACACAGTTTGGCAGAGGGAATTCAATTTTCTTTCCGCTATGTGCATGTCCACCACAACTGAGGTTTTCACAAAGGAAACAGACCAATGGAAAGTGATAAACCAGCAGATAAAATGGCAATATGCCAGTAGCTCATTCTAAGCATGTTAATTTCAATGTTAGAAAAACCTTGTCACACACACCACTATGATTTATAGCCCGATTTGTCACACGGATGCAGCTAGCATACTTGCATTCGTATTAGCATCTTAAGAGTCTTGAGATGTGAGGCTGAGAGGGTCAGGGTGCTAAACAGATTTCCGTGCCCCTCTCAACTAGATCCTTGGCTCTGCTCTGCCTGAGCACTGCACACGAAACCCACAGCCACAGGGGCTGACTCTCAATTAAAGTGGGCATTAATTACTTAAAGGAGCTTTAATCAATCAAGGCCAGATGGTGAACCTGAAAAAGAGAACAAACTCTAGGCTGCAGGAGTGCTTTCCACCATGACTACGCAAGAGGTGGCCATAAAAGGCTTTATTGCAAATTACCTACAAGGCTTACATTTTATACATTATTTTTTGCTACCAAAAAGGCTCATCAAGCAAGGAGCTCCATTCTCTGCTGATGATCGTGTTGATTCCTGCACTTCCTCCCAATCCTGAAACCAGTGCAATAAATAAGCTCATGATAGAAATAAAAATGACGTTTTGCGATACAAATTGTACTGATTATGCAAAGCCAATGTCAATTGAATAAGCAGACCTGACCATATGCGTCCCTGATGGGTTTAGTGCCCCATTGCCGACAGAAGAGGCTACTTGGCCCCGGTGCTGTACTCTCCTGGCCTGAGGCACCACATCCTCCATCTTCATTTGTACTCCCTTAATTGGCTTTGACAGTGAACTCAAGCATGGCTGAAAAATACCCTCCTCTTAGTAAACACTGGCTGAGAGACACATGTTCTCAACATGGGAAACCAGGCATCTCCATTAGCCATTAGGATGGGTAGTCATGTCCAACTGACCCTCTCTCGACGCCTCTTCAAAGCATGACACTCTGTGCTTCACGTCTCAACTAATGTATTGGATTTCTAGTGGGAGACAAAGGCTGATGTAGTAACAAATGCAACATCCTATTCACAAATCTTTAAGCACGTTCAAATTGAAAGCTGTTCAAACTGGCATTTTTTCAAGGTGTGAAAAATCGGCTGCCAAGTGTAAGAGGTATTTCTGAGCCTGAGGTGTTTTTTGGGGTTTGGTACTGCTAGTTGAGTTAGAAGTTCCCAAAGAGAGACAAAGTCCACAAAGTCATTACCCCCGTCTCCTCACAGTGCCACACAGTAGGCGATGCTCCTTGTCAATGTCAGCACTGGGTTCGTTAGGTTGCTCTGGCCTTGGTGGGAAGTTGCTTCATCAAACAAGAGGCAGTAGCCCAGGCTACTTGACAGGGTGGCTTCTCAAGAGTTGCCCTGCAATACTTCAAAAAGACTCACACTCAGCCTTTATGGAGGGCTCTAATGAAAAGCATGGCATGAGCCCCACTGCTTTTGATTCTCCTAGTAAGAAGTCATACATGATTGAGTAAAGGAAAGTTGAATAACAGATAAGGCACGAAAGGCCGAAAAAGAGTGGATACAGAGGAGAGGGCAGGGTGAGGAAAGACAATGGTGATGTAACCCAAAGGGTTAGACTTTAAACTAGGAGGCGGTGGAAAGACACAGGAAGAGGCTCAGACAGAGAGATAAAGGTTAGCACATAAAGGATAGAAAGAGATGCCTCTTGTTATTCCTTCCTAGCGTACTATACATGTCTGCTGCTATCAAGGCTATCAGAGCTCTTTATTGAGTTTGACCTGTTTCTCCTTCCCATCTCCCAGTGCAGCAGCAGCATCAGTTCACTGGGCTGTTGTGGCCGCAGCGCCACTGCTTCGCCATGCTTGTGCACACGGAGATCTCCCTAGCGATTACCAGATAAATGCACTTTAATTCACAACACATGCGGCAGGGGGTTTATATATAGACTCGCTAATTCCCCCTCGGCCACACTGCAATATAAACTCCATGCTGCACCAATTTAAGTGTGTGATGAGTCCCACGCGGACAGACTCCTCTACTTATCATATATATGACATGCTCCGGCACATGAAAAGGGAACACATCAGAAGCTGAAAAAAGTAACACTATGGGTGGACCAGTGTGGAGTTTTCATTATTAATGAGAGAGGTTTCCAGGGCTGTTTTCCTATTGAGAATTATGAGTCAATCCCAGATGTAGTTCAACAGTACCATTTTACCAGGAGATGTCACACCCACAGAGGAAAAAACAAAACATGCACATTTTAACAAGCACAATTCTGCTAATGCGCATATTAACAACAAGTACCTTCTATTTTAGACTCAAATCTTGACAGTCAACTCCCATAATAGGACTAATTGGCAGAGTTCTACTGAAAGGAGGCGTCAGTCTCTGATAACACTGAATGGTCCTGTAACACATCTGCACAGTCGCTGTGTTAGCTCATTAAACAGCAAGTTCCCTCAGCGTTCTTTGGCCATCACCATGCATCATTAATTGTGTCTGCCTGCTAATCACGTTAGCTGTATATCCCTGGCTTTGATATCTATCTCTACGCATGCTGCGTGACTGGATGGCCTGTCCAGTAATAATATGAAGTGAACAGGTTTCCATACCACCTGTGGACACTTAATAGGTTAAAAAAAAGAGTAAATATGTTAATTGAAACTCCTCTGGCAACTGGTCGCAACATAAAAGTAATCCGCCGGCAGAAAATATGCACATAAACACACACACAGCAAGCCAAATAAAAGAGCTATGAGTCATACTGTTGGTGCCAACAATCAATGGGGCTCACCGCACCAAGCTGGCTGTAGTAGCAGAATGTATTAATTTTCTCATTTGGAAACAAATATATACTACAAATACATTAATGGTGTTTGATCAGCCTGGCAGAGCGATGCCAATTAGTATGCATGGATGGCAGGAAGCATGATGTTTGATTTTTGTATGTGCTGCTCTAAAAGCATATGGCAGCTAATAAAACCGATAAGAATTTAAACGAGATTACAGCTATATTGAAAAGCACTACAAGTCCCAAGGAAGGGTTTGCATTACAAGAAAATAAGGTGGCACTATGGAGGAAGAGGAATAAAGTGGAAAAGATGACAGTGGAGCCATGGGAGCCAGAAGAGCAGCAGCACATGCGTAGAAAATTAAGGCTATGGTTAGCTTAGGATGAGGGAGAGGTTAAAGTGGCCCTCATTTCATACTACACAGAGTTTGGCAATTACTGGTGACAGCACCTCGCACCAAGACAGAGAAAAGATTGATCCGGACAAGCAGGACTCTGTTTGCTTTGTTAAAAGTAATTAATCACTGTGGCCACGGAGGAATGGTGCCTTGAGTGCTACGTCATTCTGCTGAGTGTGTTTGTGCGTCTGTGCGATAGCCATATGTGAAAATATAAGTACATGTACACGTGTCCCAGCATACATTTCTGCACACATGTCTGAAACAGCTGAAGTGCGAGAAAAGGATTGAGCAGAGTGGGAAGGACAACTTTGGGAATGGGGGACGGGGTTGGTGGTTGAGGGGGGGTTGATGCAGGCAGATGGAGGAAAGAAGGAGGGAAGGGGAATATATGCACACTGCACCCATTTATTCACATGCATGCAAAGGACCAACAGTGCAATCCATCATAAAAGTCCTATGCACACCCACTGAGCAGAGAACTATGGGAAAATGGATCTGTGGATAAAGCAGGTAGGAAAGGGAATATAAGGAAGAATTCTCCTTCCTTCACCTCCACTTTTCTCTGAATGAAATTCAGGAGTTAACATCTTCTGCTCCAGATAACTATTTTCTCTTAAATATGAAATAAACAACATTCCCTTTGTTGTATTTTGGCCAGTTTTTTTTATCTCACTACTCCTCATTACACTTAAGCTAAACTCCTGTTTATACTCACTGTTAATGCCCCCTGTATCCTCTTGTTACCTTTCTCCTGCTGGACAGTTATCTAGCTGTCAGACCAAATAGGCTGTAATTATGGCTCGTTTAATTGTGTAAATTGTTGTGCTCGCAAGAGAAAAAGCCCAAACTGAAAACTCGCTGTGCATACTGTAAATCCCATTAGATCTCACACACACACACACACACACTATCCTAAGGCTCTCATTGCTGTGAACTACACTCCCTCCTCCCTGCCCTCCACACTGCAGCGATAACAGCAGCAGAAGCCCAGAGCCACAGAGACACAGCCCTGATCAATAAGAGTACATACACACATACACTCACAGGGGAGTCCAGAGATCCCGCAGTAGCCAGGGGTCTCAGGGGAATGAGCGTCACTGGCCGATGGGAAAATTGGATGTGAAATCGCGAGTGGAGTAGAGAAGACAAGACAGAGGGCTAGAGCATGAGAATACTATGGGTGTTCTCTAGTGTCATATTTCTATCCCTAAGCTAGAGAGTTAGATGGGCAACAGCTGCAGCAGAGAAATGGCCACGCGTTAAGAAAGCTCTCATTGAAGTGTTGGCTATGCAGCCGCAGGCCAAGACACTAATAGAAACAGAAGCCAGGGACCCCTCTAAGTCAGTGCCTCAGCTGAGCAGAATACTAAATTGTCCTCTTGTGCTAATGATTACCCCGAGCAAGGTGCAGGTCCGCGAGTGCACTTTGCAAATGAACATCAGCGAAACCTGCAAATTCAAATTATCACGTTGTCCAGACCTACCGGTCTACACTCACAGCTCTGTGGTGCAATACCTAGAGGACAGTTTGGCTAACAAGAGGAACGATTCTCTGGCTAGAGCTAAATACTGAAGGCTTTGTACCTCCCCACACTGCACTTCTCATCTCTCTGTATTAATGCAACAGTTGACTGCCTGAGCGCAAACCAGTAGGGTTGAAGGGCTTTAGGAAAAGATGTGGCGTGATAAATGGTGAAAAGGCAGTGACCCCCCCCCCCCCCCCCCCCCCCTCCCCCACCCCCAGCCCCCGAATATAGCAAAAGGTGTATGAATTACCTATCAGGCTTTCCAGGGAGTGATGACCCCAGTCGATGGAGCTAACCCCATCGCCATCGTTTACTGAGCCACTAGCCCTTTTTTGAGACCCTACCATAATTTAAGCACGCACGCACACTAGCACGCACGCACGCACGCACGCACGCACGCACGCACGCACGCACGCACACACACACACATTTAAAGGACCATTTAAAGGAGGACTCACTCTCATAACTTATCATTAGATGGCACTGTGTATGAGTGATGTTCTATTACTTGACTACAATACAGATATTGAAGCATATTATATCATGCTTACTGAGCTAATTGTAAAACATGAGCAGAGAGCCCCGCGCTATCACATCGTTTTCGTTTAATACCATTTTTGCCAGCAGTTTGTACAGTAAGCCTTTTTATGCGTCAGCATCCAACAAGAGCATGCTTTTGCTTATATTTTCTTTTCTGCTAAATATATTACTGCTCTCTGTGCTGGAAAATATGTTACAACATATATCCTAACTATTTCCTAACACTATCCTCCCTGCATCATTTATCATGTTGTGTCATTAAGATAACATCCTCCACTAAGCCATCTTCTAGTGCTACTCTATGAATAAACTTCCTAATATCAGCCAGTGATGGCTCATTATGCTGGTCTATCATGCTGGGCCTCTTTTAAAGTGTTTTCTCTCTTGGGTTAAAAAAAAAAAAAGAAAAAAAAGAAATCCATGAGCTACTATGCTTTTTTCTGTTGATGCTGGATTAAGCATCCTGTTTTAAACTTTTTTCTGGTGCTTTTTTCCCCCAGAGCCTGTGGAGATGAAGGGAGCTTTGGAGTGTTCAGAGAGAATTTCATTCAACCTGTAGTGCTTCATGTTTCCCCAAGGGGGTTTCCTTTCCTCTGTCAGGGGTCTGAAAGCTAAACAATCCTGAGGAGAGGACCAGGGAACCACTCATCTGCTGTACAAACATGGTAAGCACAGACATGGTGGAGCGGCAGGCTGTTTACAAGCCTAACCAAGCATGTAGTTCACTCATGATCCCTCTCAGAGAGGGTCATATGAAGATATGTTCATACCCAGTAATAATTACAGCATATACTGGAGCAGATGGATTGAGACGCTGGAAGTTCTTATATGTTATACTATCTACTATTTAATCTGCTGAAATCATCACCATCAAATACAAAAAGACAGACATAAGCAAACAAAATGTGACACCACAAAGGTCTGCATGACCTCTTTAAAATGAATGTGTGTGGTATGTGCATGTGTCTGAGCGTGCGTATGTCCCTTCTATCGCAGAGTCGTCTTATTAAACCCGTTGCCTGGAGAGACCAGAGTAATTACTCCCTCCCTCACAACACCTTTTGGACTCTGGGCCAGATTCAATGTGCTACTTCAAATGTCACACACCTTAGACGGCAATTAAACACCACTCTCCCTCAGTGCCTGTTTTAATGAGCTTCCTCTACTCTAAAATAAAAACTGCAAGGTATTCTCATATCACGTTACAAAAAAAGGTCTTCTGTTTTCATGGGGCGTAATTCATGTATTAATTGCAGATATTTTCAAGCTTTTGAGCTCAATTAAAGTGACACTGATGTTTTTGTATTGTAATGAACACCTTCACCTGGAGATAGGGGCGAGGCAGCCCATTTTTCTTTGATCGCCATTTGTTAGCAACAGTTTTGTTGCTACAAGAGTGGAGGTAGGTTTTGTTTTAAACATGTGCTTTATGTGCTTCAATGTTCAAAAAAAGATTTTTTTTTTCTCATACTGTCCGAGGATACTTCTATTCACCTTCTCTCTGACACTCTCAGTTTTAACGTCTGTCTCTTTAAGCCCCCCTTCCGAGAAAGCCTAGACTGTTTTGATTGGTCAGTGTATTTGACTGGGACAGTGCTAAAATTAGCATCAGGGGTACTTTGCATATTTTCTTTGGTATGAGTCCCGATACATAAGAGGATAATTGCCTACAACGAATCAAAACACAAGGTCAGAGAGCAGCCACACTTAATGTGTACACCAGCCAGGTCAAAGTTTGACAACACTCGCCTGTCGAGGCTCATTCAACGAGACGGAGTCACATGCACTGTTCTTCATCTATTCTGTTCACCCCGGTGTCACTCTGCAATGCGTAAAGTCCAATTAATAGACCAGTATCTATGCATGCGTGTCACAATGGCAGCTGCCTTACCCCCCTCCTCTTTCCCGGGCACGGCTACAACGGGTGCTCAGTGTTTATGTCACCTCTTAATTGCATTTTTCCCCCATGGTAGAGGTATGGCTTTGTGCGGACGCCCCGAGGAAGAAAAAGAAGGTCAGGCTGCCAATTTGGTGCTGGCAGGTCGAGAGTAGCGGCAGCACTTAGTTTCGCTTGAGAAAAGAATGGAGGGTTGCTGCTCATCTATGGAAACCAGGACAAACAAAAGAGATAAGTGAAGGGGAAAGGAAGACAAATCCCCCTCCTCTCTTTGCTGTCTTCAGGCTCTGGGAGAGTGACACCAGGCTTACAGAGAAGTCCCATGTTCCACAGATACCTGTGATTGAACGGGGACAACACGGAACAGAAGGGAAGGATTTTGAGAAGGACAATTTAATGTCCCGTACTACTGAGAATATGCAAAGCAATCACACTAGAATATTTCTTATATCAATTTACACAAAGTGTTTGTCACTGAGGACTCCCAGTGTGCTCATAGGTTTCAAATTATGCTGATTTTCAGTGTTCATACTCGGATTTTGGGTTTCTACTAAGGTTGTGACGAGACCCTCAGATCACGAGATGATACACGATACTAGGTTCACAAGAACACCATTTTAACATTATTTTCTTTAACTTTCAGTCATTTCTTTCAAGGCACAGTTGATTTTAGCATAGAGTTGTGGTGATGCTGCAGGTGTCTTCGCACAGTGCTTGTGTTAGCCGCAGTGCACTCACATTTACATTCTTTAATGTTCAAAAAACACATTATTTTTCTAGTACTGTCTGTCTGAATATACTGTTATTCACCTTCTGTCTGAAATACTCCCGTTTTAATACCCGTCTGTTTAAGCTCTCCTCCCGAAAAAGCCCAGTCTGCTCTGATTGGTCAGTGTCTGAGTCTTCCGCATCTGCCCTCTTGGCTCTTGACTGTAATGGCACTGTCCTGGCACTTTCTACCTTTATTTCTTGATATTTTATTTCAAACATGTAAACCACACAAAATAGATAAAAACACACAAAATAAAATAACATGAAATTAACAGTAAAGCTATGCACAAACTCAATGAATAAATGTATCATAAGCAACACAAAATGAATCTTCCATGTAGGAAGCAGTACACAATACATATAGTATAGTTGTGACATCACAACCACACAGAAGTGCTGAAGACTTGTTTAAAGACACAGTTTCTGAATATGGACTGTGTGCATGCTTCTGCGGCTCTGATACTCTCACAATATTTACATAGCAGCTTAACCTGCTTTATAATAATAATAAAAAAAGACATGGAAATCTCACTTTTTATAATATGCAACCTTTAAGTGAGTCCACTGAATTACTACCTACTGCATAAAGACCATGAACTCTGACCCTTCCATCAATTTAAATTGAAGAATTTAAAGGCAATGTTAAAAATATGTTATGCTCCTGACAAAACTGTGAGTTTATAAAACGGGAATGGGGAAGACCTAGAGATTAAAAAGAGTTTCAAAGGCACTTAAAGAACAAACGCTCAAGCACAAGTAAATCATGACGGCACCTTGTGATTAGATGTCATGTTGCCCTGAGGCATTTTGATCTGCCCCTGGTGATAAATGGATTTCAGTGATCCGCTCCCCTTCAATATGGTGATGCTCTGTAACCCCAGAGAGACAGTTTGCAGAGGAAATAAATTCCCCAAGATTCTAAAGTCAGATGGTGGTTTTAAATAAACAAAAATAAGGAATAACGCATATAAAGTCCCGACACTGTCCCTCTTTGTTAATAGGAAAGAAAGTGTTAGTCATAAAAGATTCCTCTGCAAGCAAAAGAAAAGCTGTGCTTACGCTGCCTAAATAACAAATGGTCTTTCAGCAGAGTTAAGAAATGTGTGCCCCAGTTGCTACTTCTCTGACTAGAACAGATACGGTTTGACAAAGAGCCAGTGAACCCTGGACTTTTCCTTTCTTTCCGTTTCTGAATAATTTCCATTAAACCATCTCAAAGTGGCAGTCGGGGAGGTGAGGGAGAGGGGAGGAGAGAGAGAGAGAGAGAGAGAGAGAGAGAGAAAGGAAGAGAGAGAGAAAGAATGAAAGGATAAGGGGCAAAGGTAGCTAAGAAGCAGCCGGTTTAGGACTACACACAAAACAGGGGATAAGATTAGGCACCAACAGTATATCTTTCACCACTGCACTCTATTTGAGCCCAGTTGAAAGTAGTCCCTAAAAAAACCCTACAAAACAAGAAAGAAAATGATTTGCTTGTGAGGACAAATCAGTTCCAGCAAAACTACACTTTGAAACATAGGAAGAAAAAAAGGCACCTATCTTTTTGACCAGGCCTCTCTAGCAGGGGTGACTTGCACACTGAGGGACCAAGGCTATTTAAAAAAAAAAGGAGCAGGCAGTATAATCTCTATGGATCCCCTTATTTGCATTCCAGTGTGTCTGGTTCAAACTGTCAGTCTGTCTCTCGCTCTCGCTGTCTGTCGGTCACAATCCAGAGCGTCACTGCACCAAGTCAGGAGGACATGGCAGCTCTGGTCAGGAGTTCATCATGGGTCAACAACTGGGTCCCACCCAAGGGGACGTCAGCTATTGTTTATGGAAAGAGATCTTTTCTGTAGGCAGTCAGCCATGAAGGTCTGGTCTTATTAATGCAAATATATCTGCATTACACAGGGCGGAGGTAGTGGACTAATTGCCGACTGATACGTTTAAACTATCACATTTCTTCTCTCAGGGTATACAGTGATACATCCTGCTCAGTACAGATCAAGAGTGAAGGATGGAAGAGAGATGAGGCAGGTGAAAGGGTGAGGAAGTTAGGTCACCCATCAAAAACACACCGATCACTCCAGTGGTGACCCATCTGACCTGAATCATGCGCCCCCACCACCGGACACACAGTAACACAACAGCAGATGCTGCCACACAGTTTCTGCAGTCGTCTCTGCCCTTCATTCATAAACCATCGTTCACTGAATCAAGACGAACAAAAACGTGAGTGGTTTCTAACACCCTGGTCCATTACAGAGGTATATTTATCACATTCTCCAGACAAACCTGGCGCAGAAAGGCTCAATCCAAGTGCTACACCCTGACTACTATTTTCTAGCAGCAGATGTGAATGTGGCTATTACAGGCTAGTTATCCTGAAATGGCACCGTCCAAAACCCCGTCGTCCACCCGTGACCCAAGCCGCTCTCATGACCCAGCACAGCGAAAGGTCACGGCCATTACTGTGAATCAACCTAAACACTTGGCTTTCAACTGGGCTGGAAACCGGAGGAGCCTTTGAACATTGTGCCGCATGTTGAAAGAGAGCCTCAGAGCTGGCCCTAGGGGACCCTGAGCCTTGGCCCCACTCTCATGTTTTTCAATACACAACCATTGACATAAATGAAGAGAAAATAAATTTGAGGGAAGAAAAAAAGATTGCTGAGAGGAAAAGGACGTGGCAGTAAAAGGGGCAAGAGATTTCAATGCCCCAAAGGACCAGAGGAAATCTTCTGAGGTAATTTTGCCGCAAATATAAAAGTTATTTAAACAAAATGAATAAATGTCTTTTCCTGCCCGGCTCTCTCGAGGGTCTCCCTCCTCCCGTGCAGCATTTCTTTTGGGAGTGAATCCCTTTTAAAAGTGCTCGTTTTGATGATGCTGAATCTTCTCGGTCTCTGAGGAGCAATTACAGCTGCCCTGTCAAATACCACAACGCTCCAAAGGACCAGTTCATCGCCTGAGGGGCCATCTCATACCCCTTGAAACCCCAATTTCAACCCCTGTGAAAGTTGGTGCACACCAACCCTTGAACCCCAATGAATACAGCCCAAGACAAGACCTGGACAATAATGAAAAGAGCATACTAGTCAACAGTGGGATCCACCTCTATATCTCAACCTATCAACCCCTAACACACACCCAAAACCCCTACAGGCCGAGCTTTCAAAGACATCCTTCATCCATTTTTTAACTCCCTGGTGAACAAATCCCTATTAGTGGAGGGAATGCAATTCTGTTTCCAAGTCAGACCTTGAGGTCCCTTGAGTAGCCCACCCACATCTGAGGAAGAGGTTGCCATCAGTGATAACTCTATTCAGTAAGCTCCATGGCCATGGGGTGAGAGAGCTCAGCAGGCTGGACGGGGGGCATCTAAACGCTCCTCATCATCGCCTCTGCATGTGTTTTTTGTAGGTGTGATCATCTGGCTGGCCCTCAGCCTAAATTAATTACCTTCTGAGGTCAGTGTGGCGCATGAAAAGGTCCACACTCAGCCCACCTGACACCACAGCTCCCTGTAGGAGTTGAGAGGTGACAAATAAAGCAAAACAGTAAAGCAGCACACTCCCCAAGCTAATGGCAGTATAAGCAGGGGGCAGTCTGGCAGACTCCCAGACCTGAACCCTCAGCCAATTAGTATAACCCACAGAAAAGATAGCAATGTAATACTTCTGTCTTCTGCATGTTGTGTGATTGGCGTGTGGGCATGCCTGGTTCAGGAGTTTGTTTGACAGACTGCCTGATGACGGGTTGCATCCTTCCCGAGGTGATATCATCATACTTATTTTTTGCAAGATCGCAGTCATGGAGCTAATTATCAGGGCTGAAGAAAGGCCTGGCTGGATAATGTAAATGTCAGTAGTATATGAGAGAAGCTCTGAGCTCTCATCAGAGCTGCTTTGAATCTTGCTTCAGTGATCAAAGGCATGCAGAGAGAGCAGCACAGAGCCAGGCCCAGTTAAATGAAGGTTAGATTAGTTCATACGTTGAGCGCTTAAAAAATTCATACCATCGTCATCTACACTAATTCATTTTTTGTACAGTTTCAGAATCTTGGCCACACCTCTAATTTGGACCCCTTATATGTGTCAAGGCTGATAAGAGAAAGAATAAAGCAATACATAGATTTACACATAAGATAATGAGCCTGTCAAGCACTATGAGCATAATAGAAGAGGAATGCCTGTGCTGTTATTAATCCCCCATTCTCTTTCTTTATCAATTAATAAACAATCCTGATTTTTTTTTTTTACAGCAAGACAAACCCATTCTTAATGGCGACCTAATGCTGTTTTAATTGCACCCCTTGCAATTCACCCACCATGTCACTGTACTTTAATGTCTCTGGCCTTGGCAAAGCAGTGGTACACAGCAACATGTACTGTAGCTAGTTGACACACAGTGTGGTAGACCCTCCTCCCACCATGATGGAGAACCCATGTATTGGTTTTCTGTTTCTGTTTTTTGGGGATTATCTAGGAGAATATACAGTCCAAGAGTAGATTTATAAAGTGTGCATGTGGGGGGTGAGTAAATGTAGCCTCTGTGCTGTGCGTTTCAATCAGATTGAGCGGGTGCAAGCGCAGCACATTATTCTCCCCCTGCTCTGCATAGCGCTGTGCTAGGCTATGTCCTCCTGCTGTATTAGTGTGATGTATGACCCAAACGCTGTGCTGCGCCACACCACACCGCACACACTCCTACCACACTGCTCCAAACACCCTCTGCGGCTTTTTCATTCCACCTGTCAAACAGTTATTCATCTCTCCCTCTCTCCTCTCTCTCAGTCCCTCCCTCCCTCACACTTGCTTTATCTTTTCACCCACCCCTACATCTCTCTGCCTTATTGTATCCATCACTTTACTTTGTCTTCACAAGCATTCCTACAGCTTTGTTTTCCTCAAAAAAGAACACACGATTGCACATAGCTTACTGTGAATGTTGTACATGCATCAAAATACGATGTACTGGCTGCATCAATGCCAGCCAGCACTTTGGATGCACAGTATGAATTACTGTTAGAAGGGAAGTGAATGGGAGAGATGTGCAATTTAAAAAGGATCAAAGCACCAAAAGGTATTCGTCACATTTGTCCACTGAGCAGGGCTGCTCTGACAGAGAGTGACGTCTCTTTCCATCACTGGCACTGGAGTGTATGACAACCAGTCAAATAAATGGGAGAGAAAGAGCCTCTCAAGTTCCACAAAGTAACACTGTATCTGAATAACAGAACTTGTCAGTTCAATACCGCTGTGCTTAAGAGGAGGAGGGAATGAGGTGCAAGGGTTAGAAATGTAATCTGAGAAAGACAATTACAGTCACTTATGGTGTCTTTTGTGAAGCAGGCCTGTTTTTATCAGTGACACTAATTTAACTCAATGGTATTTACAGAGGAGCAAGAGGACGGTGCTACAGGAGGGAGAAACGGAGAGAATAGGCTGTCAAACCAATTCCCACCAACCCCCGTTTCCTTCATTATCTATGTCTATTGGCTAAAGAAATACTTAATTAGGTGGCTCGTTGTGTGCTATTGCTTTGTCTGCCTCCTTTGTTCTTTATATGTATATATGCTTTATCATTAAAACACAGAAAGATGAGAGGTGATGGCTGCTTTTATAAATAGAAAGCCATTACTGATTACTTCTATTTCGTTTTCTGTGTGAAAAAGTGTGAAAGATTTATGTTTCACATTATAAATTCCCTCAGAAGACAATATGGGTTTTATTACCTCATTACTTTAATGGTGGTGTCACTGGTTCAAATAGACTTTCCATATTAAAAACACTAAAAATATTTCCCTCCTCTGCAGTCAGGTCTTGCGCTGAGCAGCTTTGATTGTGTGTGTTTGATCGGAGGCAGGTTGCTTCGAGTATCCAGTGAGCATGGGCCAAGAAAGACCCTGAACTTGGTTTGCTGAGCCAAAGCTACATCATCAGCGTGGCCTTGTGCAGGACACTCAGGCCACCAGCTACATTTTTAATCACAGTGTGGAACTGATTCAATTCATTTGGCCTGCGAGCAGATACGGAGCCATTACGTCCTTATTAACAGAGTGCGGAGGTTGCAGACACACCTGACTGCTCTGGAAATGGGCAGAACGCTCAGCTGATTCCACTGTCCAGACTGTGGAGGAGTAAGGAGAGGGAGGGGAGGGCTGCTTTTTAAGATGTGAGGGCTAAATTTGATTAATCCATAAACTGATTTACTACATCTGATAATGTGCTGGTAACACATCCACACAGGGACTGCTATGATTATATCAGTTATGGTTCATGGCCATCTAAGATAAGGTTAAGCTTGGGGCTCACAAGAGGGAAGGGCGTAATTGAGTTAGAATTAGTGCAATACCATGCTATGATTTCTACCAAGGTATATAAAGTGTGACATGTAGCTTGAGGACGCTTGGCTTGGTGAGCACATGACCTGATTTATTGTTATCTAAACCCAGTTAGAAGTACAGCTGTCATTTAATTAGCAAAAAGCTGACTCGTCACTATGGTCCGCTAATTTAATGCTTTTTAGTAATGAAAAATCACACACCTTTGCCATTCTTGATTTAGTAACTTTAAAGTGGACCTGTTAAGCTTTTCCTTATTTTCTGTCATATTATAAATCTGCTCAGGTTACTGACTGCTGTTAACGCCTGCTTTCAAGCAGTTTAGCTACTTTCTCGAGGGTATGATGTCAAGCCATCTTGGATTTTTAAATAAGGTCATCTGGTCCCAGAAAAACATGCCAGGCACGCCCACCAGGTACAGCTACGCACAACTCTGGTAATGTGCTGCTGTTTACTACATGCAGCTACATGCTAACAACGGAAAAAAGCTGTAATATTGGTTGCTTATGTTGTTCATCACTCCCTAATTTCAAACCACAGTCGTGCTGGAACCTTTATAAAGTGTTATTTGTGATTGCTTACGGTAGAAAATGCTGCTTTGTTCCCTTACAGTCCACTGTTTACTAAATGTGGCCACATGCTAACGACAGACAAAGCTGTATATTTGGTTGCTTGTGTTGTTCTGTTTGTAGTATATAGTTTAGAAGTCTTTATTTGTTACTTTTGACGGTAGAAAATCCCATTCGACATTCAGTTGCCGTCAGTCTTCTGCAGTAGTAGGGAAACTGAACGGAACAGCGGAGACCAGGAAGTGCTGACCAGTCAGAGCAGACTGGGCTGCAGCCATGAGCAGTATGAGAAAAATAAAGTGTTTTTTGAACATTAAAGCATGTACTCATGTTCTAGTAGAAAAACAAAATACATGTATGAAGCTGAAAATGAGTATAATAGGTCCCCTTTAAGTTCCATAGACCTTTTCCTGGCATATCTTTCACTATTGTATTATTTGACTGAACAAAAAGTAAAGCCATATATTTGGCCAAAATGGATAGAAAAGACATACCAAGCTCCATGGTTTCCTTTTTTTTGGGGCATGAAAAAAATCGCCTGCCGATATAATGGCACAACTTGTCAACCTCTGCAATCAGGTTTTAATAAAATGCTGTACCCCCATTAAAAAAAAAAACGCCCAATCACAGAACACAAGTCCAATGTGAAATCAAACTGCCATTGTCACACTATGATAAAACAACACAAAGCCAAGCAGAACTGCCCTACATAGAAAGGAGCACATGGATTATATACAGTACATTGAGTGACAGCTACGAATAAGACAGGAGTAGAAAGAGAGTGAGCAGATGGATGGAGCACAAAGTGCCAGCTGATCACTCCATAAGGGAGCTATACACACACATCTAGACCTCAAGAGGAGGAGGAGCAGGAAGCCACTCCTTGGCTTGGTGGCAAAAGACGGATCGCCAGGATGGTATTTCCGGAATGTTTAACCAAAGCCTTGAGAAGCTCGAGGGATGCTGAAATTATACACCCCCGCGCACAGACTGTGCAAGACTGCGAGCTGTTACTCACAGCTCAGAAGAATGCAATTTATGCGTCTGTTTACAAACACAAGCACTTTGTTCTAAACCCCAGGAGGGTCACGTTCCTCCACCAAGTCAGATTCGATCCCCTATCAAGGTAAATACTGTGTGAAAGTGTTCCCACACGCTGGCACAGTATGATGGGAGCTGGTTTGAGTTTTCCAGAATGATCAAAGAGAGTTTAAGAGTGAGAGAGTCTCTTCTGTTCCTACGCTCACATGATGCATGGGGCTTCATGGTTCACGGCGCACCACATCCTGACGTCAGAGAAGCCCGACACATGGAGCAGAGGGGACTCATAAGAAGAACGCAGGCATTACATCAACGGAGCAGGGCAACAGAGCATCTATAAACAGATATCTGCATATGAATGCATTATCTGTTGGCAATGGGATATGATTTGGGTATCGGAAGCATTATTGTCTTTGTTTGTAGACCAGTTTGAGCAGGCTTTGGTTTATGCGGGTCAGTCTGTGTACAGAACAAAAGAGACGCAACACATTGGCCAAGATGCAATTTCTGAATCCATCAGCTGGCAACAATTTACCTTTTTTATATCTATCTGCATTCAAATGCATATATCTGGTTATGAAGATGTCGTCTCAACTCCAACTCCATTCTCAAGTTGCTAATTGGACATGGCGCACAGAGGAGGAAGTCGTGGGCAGGACGTCCATTATCCACTGGCTGCACCGAAACCCCAGAGGCTGAGTCCTTTATCAGATTGACAGTTGATGGGTTGAGAGATTGCAAACTCTGAGGCAAACGTTTATTGTGCAGTAGCTGCGATATCACAGAACCAGGGGCATAGTGAGCATTTTACATGTACAAATCCAAAAGTCCAGGAGAATTGACTTTTCAAGTAAGGTCTGTGTGCACAACTAATAATTACAAGTTGTGAGATAAGAATAGAGAACAAAGCGAACAAAAATACATTTTTGATTGTGAAAGGCAGCTATTTTGCCATCACCGCACCACAACCCACCAACCCCCCGGGCTCTCCCTCGCAGACACATGTGTCATTAGCCATCCTTTCTCTCAGGCTTGATTGATGTTCCCTCTGCTTACACAGCCATGCGTCACTAATCATTTCATATGAGCCTACACGCATTCTTGACTAACCATTAAGAAACCATTTATTGCCAAAGGACGGCACTGACTGGCTGACATTGACTGGTGCTTTAATTTAAAGTTTACCTTCATCAATGGCCAGGGAGCAGTAAGGGTGTGAACATGGACTCTGTTTATTTAGCAGAGTGATTGAGAAATATGTCAATCTACTTCATTCGAGGGACTTGTGACTGCTATAGTTGCCTTTTCACTGTGGCGGCTTATCATTTGCTTGACCCATTATCAATGGACTGCTGATGAATGCATATTTCTCATTGTTTTGTTGTCCGTACTATTCCGTGTTTGGGCAACTGGCAGGAATAATGTGGACTCGCGCTAAGACAGTGCCCTCGCTTTCCAGTGGGTTTGCTGAATGTGTGCGAGAATGATAAACTCAGACTAGGGGAATCCTGGGGAGGCTATGAAGCATTTTGTCAGTAATCTGACCCAGAGGGCAGGCTTAGGCCGAGCCATGTAGTAAAGGACAATGAGCCAGAGCAGTGGAGAAACTCATACACAGCGGCTTCCCCCCAAATGACTTTAGACACGCTTCCATCCGCAGAAACAGATTATTGCTGTTTATCCTCTTTTCATTCTAAATTTTTACATCTGTGAATTGGAGTCTTTGGCCTGATAATGGCGGTTCTCCACACCTCCCTCACAGTTATCAGCGGTCCAGGCGCTCCGATGTGTACTTTTAAAAAATCAATTGCTACAGCTGTGAGATGAGAGTGTAATACTGAATACATTTTGTGTTTCCCCCTCTAATCTTCTCCCTCAACATGTCAGACAAATTGTGCTGCCTCTGCCAAATCTAATATAACTGCCCCCTCCCCTCCCTGCAGTGTGCACATATATATACACACACACATACAGGAGAGCAGACTGGAAGTGGTGAGAAATGGAGATTGACAATGTGGTGAGTGGTAATCACAGCCAAGAGAGGTTCAAATATGTATGAAAATACTGTCTTATAGAAAAAAAGGCATGTTCTTCCCACCCTGGAGAATAAACCACGCATGTAATCTGTATGCTGTCTGTCCCCAGGCCCCTGTGTTCCTGCTCTTCAGACTCATTCACCCAGACCTGAATGATTTCTGTTTTTGTATTGAAAGATAACAACTGCCCACAATGCATTCAGGATTCAACCATTCAAAGCCCCTGCTTCCCCTGTGTCATGGTTAAGTCCCCTCTACCACTTCCCATCACATTTCCCATCCAGTTGCTTATCGCCTCTCCCCCTTGAAATGCCTGCACTTTCCTTTTCAGCAAAACTGCCATTCCACCACTCTCTGTAATTCATGCAGCAATTTATCCCACCACATCGCGTGACCACCTGTCACATGGAGATAGCGCTTTTGGTACTATTAAGCCAATGCAATTACCAGACAGGGTTCAGTCAGTATCTTAACACATAGCATACTTCTACCTTATGACTGTGGAAGCTGTTATTATAAGAAGGTCTGCTGGTGCACAGACCACTGGCGTAAGAGCACTGCCTCTGAGATGTACAGACGTAGATGTGGAGCTCAAGTGTCTCAGACAGGCTCAGGCAGAAACGGGAACAACGTTGAGCAAAATGAGACATCATCAAAGCATGTGAGAAGGCTGCCTGTGCTGCAGACTGCCTCGGAACGGCAGAGTGTCGCCGTCTTTCTAATGACAGCCAATATAATTGAAAATCTACTTCTTTGAGAACAAACAATCCAGTGCAGAGGAGCTGGAGCACTATTCCCTGGCTCAGTAGTTAACAGTGAAATACCAGAGATATGGGGGGGAGAGAGGGAGAGAAAGGCTGGAAAAGGGGAGTAAAGAGAATTGGAGCAGGAGGAATAAAAATTAAGCAAAGAGATGGAAAGTAATAAAAGAGGGCACAGATATGGATAGAGGAAGGGCGGGATTACAGATTGGACTGAGAGGCAAAACGATATGAGAAAGAAGGGGGAGAGAAAGAGGGAAAGAGGGAGGAAAGGGGGGAGGGGGGTTGAAGGGGGCAGAGTAAAATCCAAACTCAGCAGTCTTCCTCAGGCTCAATTTCCAGGACATGATTAGTTTGGAGTGATGACATGTAATGGGTGCAATAAAAAAAAGCTTCTGCTACTCTCCCTCCCAAACTCTCTTGTTCTCTCAAAGAATTATTCTTCCCAAAATAGAAGCCTGCACTTTAAAAACTCAGGAGACTAGTAGTCTTCATCTCTCCTTTTGTTCCACAACTGCCATGCTTGTAAACTGCCACTAAAACAACCCACTAAGTATCTGTCAGTATATATGTGTCTTTCACTGCAAAGCACCCTTGGGTAGTTCTAGCCAAGTTGCTATCACTTCTTAATTCTTAACTCGAGAGCCGCTCCTAAAAAAGACTTCTCACTATCTGCTTTTGGCAGGAAATGTTAGCCACTTATTTTTCACCCTGTAAAGTCATGTAGCTGCTGGTGGCACCAGCTCCAGCCATTTGCACCTTTCTACTAGGAAAGCTACTTCTCATCGATTTGTATGGATCCTGATGAGCAATAATCACAGCAGTCTGGCTTGCCTGACCTCTCCAAGACTCATTTGTTAGCATTTAGACAACAATGGCAGAATGTTGTTGTAAAGGGCAGCTTTTAGAGTAGCATACATAGATTACCTCCAACAAGAAAGGGGATTTGTAAATACATGTGGGACCCACTTTAACAGCAGAGGAAAACATAAATGAAATGGAAAAACTGTGTTGTCACAACCTTTGGCTTAATTGTGCATCTGTAATGGTTCAAAATGTTGCCTTGAAAGCATACTGTATATGCTTTCAAAGGAAGAATGCAGAGTGAAATAGATATTGTAGTAACAGAGAGAAAAGGAAATATGTGAATATTTCTGCAGGGAATGTGATGGTTGGTTGACACAAACACAAGCCTTGCCTAACAAAACACTGCTACAGTGTTTGTGGAAAACTTGGGACTTGCGATAACCAAGCAAGAGAATGGGGAACAAAGGGAAATGAAAAAGCATGAATATATCAGGAAGAAAGCTAATTGACTCCAAAACACTTGCAAAGGATTTTGGGCTTGTGAGCTCCCCTCACATGCCCTCCCTCCTTTTACTGTGATTGCCTTTCTCAACTAATAATCTCCTACTCTTCCTCTTCTTGTATGTTCCTTCTCTATTTCTTCACCTCTAGAGAGTAGCGCCATAGTTCAATGTCCAATGACAAACACTGCTACTTAAATCAAAGCTCCTACTTAACCCACCTGTGCTACTGACCCCCTTAACCTTAGCTCCCACATTGCAGACAGACTGGACTCTGGCCCCACCCAGACTCCCTGCTGCTGCAAAGTCTCAGACAGGGTGTCCTGGCCTGGCTCTACCCCAGTGAGCAACAACCTGGTCTCAGCCCTGCACACCAGATTGACACCGTCTGTGTTAGCACCCCGGTGACTAATGCAAATACAGTCCATCTGCTAATTCTAATCCACCCACCCTCAATTAATGTACAGGCACAAACACACATGCATTTGCAAAGCATAAACATAGGATGTGAACTCATCCCTCAGATGAGTTCACATCCTATGTCTATCTGATGGAGCACAATACTGTAAATGTGATTAATTGATACCATCACTATTGTTATAAAGCCTTTGTGCGTCCTATCACCCGATGATCGACAATGATAAAATAAATGGCAAGCTGCTGTTGCAGCATCTCTAAACATATTCTTGTCCCTTAGGGGAGACACATACACAGCATCATCCTCTGAGATAACAACATCCACAGGAATATAACTGCACCACAGAGCAGCACACACACACACACACACACACACACACACACACACACACACACACACACACACACACACACACACACACACACACTCACACACACACACACACAGGTAGACAAACGTGTGACAGAAAGGCATGCCCTCAGCCACCCGGTAAGTCATACGCTTCTACGCGAAGGCGCAAAAACATCCACACATGAACACAGAGCCTGAGGAAAAACATGAAAAGAGATAGAGTTTAAGTGTAAACATGAAGAGGGAGGATCATGAGAACTCAGCAGTTTGGGGATGCTAGGAGATTAGCTGTGCTTAAACAGAGCAGATACGTGTACCAAATATGTTGCAGAGTTGTTAGGCTAATCACACACATCCTGGGGATTAGCCCATATACTTGTGTTAAGGGAACCCTAGCAAGCAAATGCAGTAAACACATTAGTGTGGAGAAAACAGCCACAGACAGAGGGATGCACTGTCACCACACACAAAAAAAGAAAGATTCATTTCTTCTTAAAAGGATGCAGAGAAACAGGAGAGGATGAGCCCCAATGCAGTGTGTCCTATGAATATATTCTAACTGTGTATGTGTGTTCACACATTTTGTTAACGCTTAAGTGTATGCAAAATAGCTTACACTGCATGAATGCAAGTGTGAGTGTGTGAGAGGAGGAGAGTGTAGTCGATGTGTGCCGAGGCCCTGACTTTGCACATCTCACGCATGCTGGCTGAGTTCTTCCCCCATAATCTCATTTAAACCCCCTTCACACACTATAATTCAATTCTCTCTTCTAGACAATGACCATGTCATCTTAATCTGGCAGGTAGATTATACAGCATCCCACACAAGACTGCTAATGCTGAGGAAACGGCTCTGGCTATTGTAAGCTCCTTCAAGGTTGGATGGGCTGCTATAGATTGCTTTAGAGGATTGCTTCTGCCATTCATGTTTTCCATCGCTGGTTTCTCACTTTTAATCTGAAGAAGTAGTTTCCTCCTTTTCATCATTTGGGAATCCTGCTCCTGTTTTCTGTGGACTTGATTGGTTAAACTTCAACAAACCCAATGAAATGTTGCTCTGAATATTTTACTCTGCTCATGTTTCCTTGCATGCAGTGACGCCTTGAATATTCATTAGCCCCCTTCAACAAGATCCACCAATGTGTGGCCCTTTCATCACGGGAAGGCACCTCGTTCTAACCCTACAACATTACACAGTACTACTGACCAAAAGGCCAGACCTGGAGTAAATGCTTGCAGGTGTTAGGGCGGGGGAGCCGTGGAGAGCTGCTGGAGATATCAAGCTGGCAGAGCTTGCATCTATCTATGAGCTACAGCTCCCATGAGAGTTAAGTGGGTAATTGAGCCAAAACAAAACAAGCTAATAATCTGTATTCCTACAAATCCTACTTGATAGTGAATCAGATATAATTAGAATTTTTTAATTACTGTCGGTAATCAGCTAGAACATTGAGATGAAATGGAGTGGCAGGTGTGAGCACACTGGTTGTCTGGCTGTGAGGCCCTGATGCTGCCCGCATCAAGTCTCCCTAGCGTGCTCAATCGGATTATAGCTAAACCATCCAGCCATAACAGGGCCTATAAGGCCTCCTTCATACCTTAACCACTTATCCTGCCTTGATCCACACAGCAAGGTTCCCTAAACACTGGGCACAACATCCCTGTTAGCTTTGTGTGTGTGTGTGTGTGTGTGTGTGTGTGTGTGTGTGTGTGTGTGTGTGTGTGTGTGTGTGTGTGTGTGTGTGTGTGTGTGTGTGTGTGTGTCTTAAAGCGTGGCCAAAGAAAAATAAAGCCACCTTAGTGCTGCATCACACATAAAATCAGAGAAATTCAAAGATCATAATAATATGTGTAAACCAGTCATGTGGACACGTTTGCATTTTAACAAGCAGCACTTGAGTGAAGCTGCTTCTGCCATCAAGTCCTGTGTGCTGACCACAGTCTAAATGCTGGAGCCAGAGCCTCAGGACCACAGAAACACTAATGAACTGTGATGCAGGCCGTTGTTACGAGAAAAAAAGACATGCCAGGATTACAATAGCCTAGATGCTTTAACCCCTCCCACCCCTCCTTAAATCATGGACCACATTCTCCTGACGTAGTCCAGCTAATGAAAAGCAGAGACACAACAACATTCCTAAGAAAAATGGTACAACAAACAAACATATACCAGTGCAAACAATTAACCACACAATGAACATAGCATTATAATCCAACCACAAACCTCTGGAATATTGCAAAGGATAGACAGAGGGTGCAGACAGTCATGAAATTTGCTTATTTTGTGTGAGACCACAACAACTCAGACTTTAAATCATTAGTTTAGCCCCCACAGAGTTCTAAAGCTTTTATTTTTTCTATCAAAACATGAAAGTCACATCTGCTCTATGGTCATCAGAGAGATTGGCTGGTTTGAATGTCACACGTGAGCCTCTCAATAGCTCCATGAACTGGAGTTATCTGTTGAGTTTTCATTCACAGTGTGGCCAGCAAATACGACCACCAGCAGAGCGGAAGCAGAGACTGCTTGAGAATATGCCAAACTGTGTCCTAAGCATCTATGTACGTACATTATGTGGCATAACGGCGCTCAGGCGGTGATCACATCAGTAGAGTGTGCTTTCATCCTTTGAGTGTTTGTCTCCTTAGAAGTAGATTTGACTGTGGAGCAGAGGGTTCCTCCTGCCTCCAGGCTGTTCCTGTGAAGGTCTTCTCCTCCTCTGATCAATCCCCCGTGTCCCTTTGTGGCTCGTCCAACAGGCCAGCCAAGCAGAAAGGCTAAGTCAGACATGCTTTTCACTTACTTTCGTCTTCCTCTGTTGACCAGAGGGAATGTTTCCCAGCTGGACTGATGTTGCCTCCTTTCTCTTTATCTCTGCAGTTGCAGGCTGCAGTTGTTTTGGGGTGACACACTATTGGATTGTCTTCGCCATGTGGAAGTGAATACGGATGTGCGCGCTGGGGAAAGCGCCAGGATGTTCACTACATCGTAACCCCAGAGGTATGCATCATGTCTCTCTGCAGAATACGTCTCTGTGTGTGCATGTCTCTATTGTGGGCTTCACAGAACAATGCAGCCAGTGTGAGCCAGCGCTGTCAAGCGGACTGTGGCGTGACCAGGTGTCTCCTGAGTTGATCCCAGGGGTCTCATGTCAAGATATGCTTAAGATATCCCAACACCTCTAACTACTTCCAAGGAAGAAGGATATGGTAAGCTGGGGGCAGATGGGGCAACTTGAGAGGCCCCTGAAGATCACGTCCCACCACAGAAGCAGGCTTAACACACAGGAAGTCATATTTTCCAGACACTGGGAGATCAAAGTATCTGCTGAAGTACATATTTTAAGAACAGTAGTGGACTGATCACATTATCCCACGGCACAATATTTTTTTACACATTTAGTTGCATTGCCTATCGTGATTGATTCACTAGATTCATATCATACCAATTTACTTGTGAAGTTCATTGTGAAATGACATGACATTTTATATTTAAGCTCAGTAAATATATTGTTGTACATTTATGTCCTGTTGCCAGTGCTAGAAAGCCTCATAGTGTAACACTACTGTAATCTACACAGAGGAAATACAGGCCCTTGATCTACCAAACAGCCAAAGAACTGAAAATGGATCTGAATAAATTCCACATTAATTAATTTATATACCAAACAGTTTCTGTCAGCATCCACTAAAAAGAATTATCAGCAATCCGAAAAGTACTGCTTCGCTCGTCTTTTCCACTTTGAGTTGTCAGGTAAATGGATCATGCCATTTGTGTGCGCGAGCGGCTCTTTCATATTAAGATATTAATCCAAGCCTGTCTTTGTACTTGCGGCTCGCTGGGTTTTCCAGATGGAAACTGAAATAAACGTAATCTCTTTCCTTTGGAGAACTTTTACTGTACTATTTTTAGTTAATGTGTACTCCATTTCACAATGTTCTGAAACTGGCAGCATTTGCAGTCTCCATCAAGTTAAAATAAGAAATACATGGTTAACAGTGTCTGCAGACATCTAAATTAGGTCTGTACGCCAATCCGGGTCGCCAAGTTTTATCCTCGTTTAGTGTCCCCTATATTCCAAAGTATAAAGCAAAGGTTCGCATATAGAAACAGGGGTGACCTGTATAAAGAGGAAACAGGGCTGTGTTTGGAAGGACATGGCTAAATATAACCTCCCCTCTCACCTCTCTTTCTGGGTCTGCCACCAGTTTTACTCGCCAAGGTCCCAGTTGCACCCTAGTCATAACCAAATAGACAGCTGGCAGTCAGTTATGTTTCCACACTTCACACAGCGAACAGGGTCCCTCAGCACCTAGCAATGTCAAATGCACCATTCAGACACCCCTAAATATTTAATCAGGACAAGTAGAAGGCAATCTTCTACATCCACTAGCATTAAACATTTAATACCCGCCTGGCATGATATCTAGTCAGCCGAGACTTAGTCAAGACACATGAGTGATGGAGAGCTACAGTCACTTGTTCTCTTCCTAGTTAAATCACACAAAGACAAATACCACAGTAAAAAAAAAAACATACAAAACACAAGCGTAGGTCAAAGTCTAACACACCCGCACGCAGGCAAACTCAAAGAACACACACAAACTGGCAAAGGTAAATTTCTACCCAATATATCAACTGTGAGAGGTGAAGCAAGGCTTGTGAATCCCATCAGTCACGGCTTTAGACTAAGGTTAAAAGCGGGGCAGGGCAGCCACTGTCAGCATGCACAAACCAACCAAGGACAGAGAGGTAGTGCTGAGGGCAATATGCTGTATACCGCAAAGATATAGCATCACAAATCCACACAAGGCCAGAGTTTGTTATGACACCGTCACATTACAGCTGTTGCTACGACAGACCACGAGGAGTTAGTCTTCCCAGTTAAAGGGAAACTCCAACGATTTTACACATCAAAGTCCTGTTGACAGGTGTACTACCGTATTTGTGAAAAATAGTTGTGTAAAGCCCTTTGTGACTCATAGTTGTGTAAAGCCTTTTGTGACAAAAGAGCTGCTCGAAATGTTATGAATTGCCTCAAGTAATGTCATTTGAATCATCTTTTAGTCAGAGCTGAAGACGACAAGTTTAAAAAATGGAACAAATCTGCTTGTGTGGAGACCTCTGTAGCCAACTCCTCATCTCAGTTTGAGGCTAGCATCTTGAGGCTACATCAATGTGTGAGTGTTATGCTAAATCGGTTGAATACCAATTCAATTAATACAAAATGGTTCACCCATGTCTAAATGTACTTGAAAGTACATGATTGCCTGCATAAAATATATTAATGAAAAATGCATTAATGACTGTATCGAGAAAGAATTCGAGTCTACTTGCTTGCAGTTAGTCGTTGCCAGACGAGAAGGTACAGGGGGCTAGTAACGAATCGAAGGGCGGCAGTTGCAAATTTGTTTTGGAAGGAACTTGCCAAATACATTCAGTGTATCAAGTTGTTTGTTAGAACCTGAGAGCAACTTGGATTTGTATAATGCTCTACAAATGTCGCCTGGAGGAAGACGGTGTATGTGGTCCCAATCGATGGTATCAAGTGGTGTTGTGCAAATACACATATGCAGTATACTGTATACTATACATAATACAGACGCGCGCGCACACACACACACACACACACACACACACACACACACACACACACACACACACACACACACACACACACACACACACACACACACACACAGATACTGGAGGTGACCCAGCACAGTGACAGGGTGGGACGTGACTTGATTAAGAATGGCGAGGTAACAGTGATAAAGTACCATCTAAATCCACCCACATCCTGTGACCCTGTAATAAGTCAAACACCAACAACTGCCACATACACCATAAATAATACTGTCTGATGTCAGGCTGGAGCAGCCCTCCCTCTGGCTCAAGTTTAGATTCATCGGTTGACTAAATGTAAGACTTAAAGTGGAAAACTTTGCTTTCGGGAAAACAAACACAAAGCTGATATACCTCACATAACAACTAATAAGGTGCTAAAGGCAGCTCAATCTAAATTCCCGTTCTCTACTTTCATGCTCTCCTGAGCCACATGCGCAGAAGAAAACGCAAATAGCACACACGCTGAATTCAATCTCGTACTTGTGATAATTCATGCAATCACACCCAAACACATGAACACATCATGTGGTGTTAATAGAGCAGGTGTCCACTGCGGAGCTCTCCCTGCACCCTTGGCTCCTGAGCCAATATTCTGGGCTAATTTGAATAAAAAAAATCTGCAAACATTTGCTGGACCATTCAGGCTAATGTTCAATCTGCTGCTCTTTGACACAGTGCCATGGTGCATCTCATTTTCATTCCAGAAGCCAGCATTGCAGTGTCATGAGGTGGGACTGGGGGGGTGTAGAGGAAAAGGAAAAGAGCAAGGGAATGACGTGTTTTTATTTGTGCGAGAGGAAAACGGTTGAGTATATTCAGCTCGGAAAAATAATGGGACTCGTACATGTGTCAGCAGAACATCATCAAGGTCAGGGTAGAAAATAGAATTCTGTTGCTCTTTTAAACAGCGGCACAGGTGTAAAAAAGCGGAGAAAAAAAGCACAGATATTTTAATGAGAAATAATGGTGCCGATAAAACAGGCTCTTGTGATTGCAAACACTCACCACAGGTACTGAAACACACACATCTATATATATATATACTGATGTGTAAACATCTTACATACTGTATCTCCCAGCACATAAAAATTTAAACATAGACCGACAACAACATGATAGTCTGTTTTGGAAAAAATTATAAACAAGGAAAGAAAAAAACATGTACCCGTGATGATACAGCGCTTGAATTCCACTCAATTTCCTCCTCTAATTTCTGCACCATCCTGAAGATGATATCGCTCTCCGTCTCTTTCTCTGTTCCAACAGCATGTTGAGGGTTGCATAAAATTAGTTGCTTGACAAGGGGAACGTGTCCAGGGGCAACATGGAGGACCTTGTTTCCAAAGAGTCTCGACACACTCTGCTCAACCCCCCATATCCCCGAGTAACAGCACAAGATCAGATAGAGAAGGGAGAGGGGCCTGTTTTAAATAGCACCCCACAGACACTCTTCTGAAGATTTCAACTACCAGCAAAAAAAAAAATACAGAGCCTAAAAATTAGGAACGCAGCGTTGACACTTTCTACATGTTCGGCTTGTTACAACCTAAAATGAATAAGGGATTAAGTGTATGTATTGTCAGTGGATGTTGTTGTGTTGTTTATTGCAGCCGAAGGGAAAGAGAAGCTCTTGTCAAAAAATAACATGGGCGAAAGTGTCATCTCATACCCTCATGCACTGAAAATAGACAGGTCGAAGCCTTAGATGCTTCATCTACTCTCTGGTATCCCAGTCCAATTACAACTCGTCCCACCAAGCCATTTCTTTCCACACTCTCACAGGCTGTCAGATTCTGATATGGAAGGGCGTTGCAATGTTGAAGGTCGGTCAGTCTGCACACTTAACCTCATTTCCCAACACTCTGCTCTGCCTCTCCCAGAAGAGCCTTTTGATTGGTGTCCATTTGAAAAGCGGGCTTTGGGTTTGACGTAAGGGTACGGAGGGTAGAGGAGATCAGAGCAGCCTCGGCGTACAGCCTGAGAAAGGAGCTTTTTGGAGCACGACTCCTGACTGCAGTCAGTTATAATGGTTTTCAATTAACCGAGGGAAAAGACTGAGAACTAATCTAGGCTCGCACAGGAGAACCAGTCATGCAATATTCATGTACACAAACTAATGAAAGCCCAGATTAGCCTACATATTTACATGGGGTCGGAGCTGTGTCGTCCACACATTAAAGGAATCTGCTGCTGAGAGGAGAGAAGTAAAAGAGGGAAAGGGGATGATGGTACATTGGAGAAATGGAATCAGACAGAGAAGAGATAATGAAGAGTAGAAAGGAGATCAAGAGAGAACGAAATCAAGGAGAGAGAAATGAGAGGTCAATGGGACACTGGGAAGACCTTGAGCGAAAAGGAAATGGGATCATGAGATAAAGAGGTGAAGAAAAGCAAGAGGAGGTGCGACTCCTCAAAAGAGATTAAGGATCATCTGCATTTTGCCTTTTCATCTGTCTTTGCCGTAATCACTCCTCTGTAAAGGCAGACACCAGCCCCCACTCAAGTGACGCCAATCTGAATGAGTGATCTTGACAAATTAGGCTGCTTGAGAGAAGAGGGTGTTCTTTTGACTGAGGAGAGGGGCTGCAGACACTGGGGAGTCTACGGCAGGACAAAGATATAACTGTAATTGGCTGCTACACTCTCCTTCCCTCCCCTAATCTCCAACCACAGAAAGTGTGGAGTGGAGAAAATGGGACAGCGAGAACGAACAGATTGCCACAGCAGCAAAATGCTCTGCAACCCAGAATTTCAATAATGTCTCAAATGTTATGTACATGCATCAGAACAATATGGGAAATTCATTCCTAATCCTTAGTAGGTCACAAAAGACTTAAAGACTTCAAAGCTGGATTAATGTGTGACTGGACATACCAATTCCACACTGGGTAACTTCTTACCAAGCATTAACATTGTATGTCAAACAAGAAGCTAATCGTGGGTTTAGTTTGAAAATATCCTTTGACCTTTTGTAGAGGTCTCCGAATTAATTTTATGCTCTACAGATATCTAATTTTATGCTTTTACGGACTTACACGTTTGTGGAATAATGGAAATGTCTTGATATTTCTCTTCACTTAGCACTGAAAGCACTGAGCCTGGTGTGCTGCAAAATGTACTGTGTTGACTGCCTGCTTCTGTTTCATTTCATGACCAGTATGACATACTACATACAGTTTGCTGATGAGCTTACGCAGCAACAGAAAGGACAATTTCTGGCTGATTTGAGAAAAACTCATTCTCTTGTTTCAAGGACCAAAGGAGACTAATGAATTCACAATTCTACCAATGTGCTGTGCTAGCAGGTACCACCCCCCACCCCCTCACACTTGTCTCTTACCTGCTTCAACTTTCGGAAATGAAATGTGAGAAATGGGCCAATTTACAGCTAAAGGCTGTTTCTTCCTAAGAGGCACCACCATAAAGATGGAGTACAGAGGACATGCACAGGAAGATGGGGGAGAGATGAGGGGGTTTTGAATTTAGACAGAGAGAAAAAAGGAAGAAAAAGATGTGAGACAGGAAAGCAAGACGTTGGCACTAATATGAATGTCATCTCCGAGGGTAGACAGAAGTGCTTGAATTGCATTTTTGGCCTTTAACTTTCTCGTACAAAGAGACTGAAGTTGAGGATTGGCTCTTGATCTTTCCAATCAGCGCCCATGACAAGAGCTGCTCAGATATTCAACAAGCAGAAACAAAAGAGGATGTCAGCACGAAGAAGTTCGCTGCACTCAGAGAAGTTTGAAAGATATGAAGAAGTTGGAAGAAGCAGGCAGAACAAAGGCGGTGGAAGGAAGGATGACAGAAACGAATTTGAGAGGTCCTCCACCATCTGTTCGTAATTATGTCTGGGGTCCACACTGCAGCTGAAATACTCTGTAGCCCCCCATTTTCTAGGGTAGTTCCATAACACTGTTAAAATATCTGTGCACAATGCTTTCATCATTCTCCTTTCTCACAATAGCATGATGCAATGAATGTTCAACAAGTCACAATGTGTGTGAATGCTTACAGACAGCAACATAACATGCAGAGGTGTTAGCCTGTTAGTCTGAAGAAACATGTAGAAACCAGATCATTATTTTCTGTAACACAGCTGCATTTTTATTCTTAATTGATTAAATGGTGAGACACCATAAGGATCTTTGACACACATGGTGTCAGTTTCAAAGCGCGCAGTGGAATAAACTACTACACTGCCATAGACAAAGCTTTGTGATTGCTCTGACATCACATCTGTTAACTCCTCAGCGCAGCTTTGAGAGGATGAGACCAGGAGGTGAAAGGGGAGGCGGGTTGGCGGCTGGGAGGAGTATCGTTTCTCACTCCTACAACCCATCCCTTCCTCATGGGACCAGTTACATTTTCATTTGATAGGGACTGGAAAACCACCATCTGTAATTAGATTACAAATAGATAAATGGAATGAGTAAAAAAAGATTCTTAGGTAATTAACTCGAACCATATTCTAATCAGGTTTCATAGCTCCCCCTCCTCTCAACAACCTCCGATCTGTATCCTCTCACAAATCCCCCCGGGACTCCCCGTCACGCAAGCCAAGAAGAGACGGCCACTCAAACAAGATCATTTGGCGCTACATACAGGAAAGCACTTAAAGACGGAACCCTGATTGGTACAACTTAGCATGTGTATCAAAAGCTTTTGAGTGAAATGGAAGGAACAGAATGCACACTGGATGGAAGGTGGAAAAACATCTTTCTGTCTCGTGTTGTTTTGCGTACGTTTCCTGAGATGAGCAGTTTCCGTCATCGCAGGAAATGAGGACAAAGAATTACACAAGTCTCTCTTGATGGGAATGGGGACAAGTGGCTGTGATAACAGTCAAAGAGGTGTCTGAGAAGGAGTGTCATCAGCCACATTCGCATCTCCATTATCTGTCAAACTGCCAGTCCATCTGTCTGTTTGCCACACAGCTCCGAGAAGACTGACAAACTCCATTAACAAAGGAAACACGTGTCGCATGTGCGGTGCAATGAGGGGAAAAAGCTGCGCACTCATCAGCGCTTTGCTTTTGTTGAACATTTTTCACCAGTTTCTAATTATTACTCCTGTAGTAAAAAATAAAGAACTCCAAAGTATTTTATCAAAGCAGTTTCGCTGACAGTCATCAGGCTGACAGCTCAATCACACAGCAATTACATTTGTCTCTCACTTTGATTAGAAATCCATTTCAAATGTCAAGTCAATTTTTATTTTCCAGAACAAAGCACAGCATGAACAAAAAAAAAAGAGACAGACACCGCTGAAACAAGAAGAGCAAGAGATTACATGTCAAACAGTTTCTCCACACTCTTACATTGATATAAGGACATTGACTGTTAATCCATATGTATAACTGAGCCTCTTGCAAACTGTTTTTGACTATATGCTTTGTAATTTCATGAGCTGCAGAAACACAGCAACAGGCACAAACCAACTTATCAATTAAGATTTTTAACACAGGGCCAAAAAGACACACATCAAAACACCAACTGGCAGAAAAACACCCAGGATTGTCAACAGACATGCAGCAAACAGGATTTTAGCAGATCAAAATCCTTCCTTTGGGACCAAGAGCACGTTGCCACATGGAGGTCTGCTTTAATTTCTGAACACCTGCTCACTCTCTCCTTACACTGCGAAATACAACAAGCACAGAGCGTTTCCTTCTCTCCAACAAACAATCCTGGTCTGCCATTTCACTGAGAGTGGTACCACAGCCAACCCGTCTCCCCTGAGTGTGCCCATGCATGTGTGTGTGTGTCAGAAGAGCCACCATGGCAGCAGCCTGCACCTGCTCTGCCTGAGGCCCTAGTCTTTTAGCTAGGAGCAGCAGCACAGTGCAGAGATGGAGGAGTTAGGGGATGGAGTGATAGAAAGCTGGGGGAAATACTTCTACTGGGGTAAATGTCAACAGCCTAGTTCAAACCAACTATAGTGCATTTGAGGGCCTAATATGAATTCATATGAGTTTCTAGCTGATAGCTGTCGAGCTTGTGTGCACTGCAACGCTATGAATAATACAACGTCCCAATTGTCTGGAAAAAAATGAAACCCCAATGCTTCCAGGTAAGAAGTTTGTGTGCAGGTTTGGCTCTGCAGCCTTAGTGAAGGCAGGCAGCTTAGCCTGTTTGAGGGCTTCTGCTGCTGGTCAGAGCCTGATGGATACATGCAGTCGTGTTCACTGACAGACTGAGGCATGGTTATTTTCACATCTCCAAATGCCAGCTAGGCAGCATGACTATGTTTCAACAATTTCCCTTGGGCAGTGTTGTAAAACTGCACTGCCTAGCAGCAACAAACGAGAAGAATGCAGTGTCTGTAGAGTATAATATATCCATTTATTATACAAGAAGGCTCAGCAGCTTGAGTCAGCACCTCCGCACCTGAGCTCTACCTTAGCTTCGTCCAAACCTAGTGGGGCAGCTGAACTATACTATTCTGTCAGAGATACTACTGCCGCATTATGCATGGCAAATATTACAGCAGTCACAGGCTTTTCTGCAGCTGAAAAAGACAACATTGTTCAAAGGAAGACGCAGAGGAGGGGGCTGACACATACTCCCAAATGAATATCAGGAGGGTAATTTCACACCTGAAGCATTATACCAACTGTTGTGTGCCAAGTTACGGTCTTTTGTTCCAATGAGTGATTATGTATCTTTTTTAACAGCCCTCATTGAAGCAGCTGGACCGAGTGTATACACCCGTTTTTATAGCAGAAGACAGCGTAGCATTCATAGCACTAATATGTTGTGTTCAGCACGATTTCGTCATGCAGAACACCCAGACAGGTGGCGAAGGCGGCAAACACATTTTACATGGCTATAAAGGCAGGCCATTACTTAAAATAATGTAATGTCGCACAATAGACATTGTGTAGTGTGTGGCTGGCCCCTGAAGCAGTGTTCAGTCTCGTACAGTATATTTAAACAGCTAAGAAGCAGCTGATGGTTGAGATTTCACAGTGGTAACTAGAGCACTCTCCAGACTGCTGAACAATACACGCTCTAATGTGGCCCCTGACCCCGTCTCAGGAATATAGATCAAGAGAGAGGTCTGGAAGAGGGGGAATAACTGCAAGATGGCTGCGAGAGAGGACGAGAAGGTACAGTAGTCCAGTATCTCTGATGGATACTAATGTTGCACATGAACCATGTCCTATCTGACACAAGAATATCTCTCTCAAGACAAAAAAGACTTCATGACAAACAGAAAAAAAGGGAATTTTAAAAATGTACAAATACACACAGTATGTGAAATAAACAAGTTGACACAAATATTGACAGACACACAAACAGATCGTTCACAGCTTTCTTTTTTCTACACAGCTCGTTTAAAGGAAGGTGGCAATGCAATTTGCCGGAGCCAGGAGTGTGGGGCCCAGCATTGGGGGTTCAAGTCACATCCACAAATGTAGACTGCAGAGAATGGCAGAGACAAACAACCAAAACACTTTTAGGTTTGAGATACAGACAACCAAGAGAACACAACAGGAGGTAACATTGTTGGAGTGAGCACAGAGGGGGCAGAGAGAAGCCAAAGTGGGGGGAGAAGGCAGAGACAGCGTTATACTATAAGTAGCTGTGGCTCTATTAGACTGCAGTACAACCCCTAGTTAAATATATAAAACCTATAAGGCATGAGATAATTTGAAATAGGGAAGCAGAGGGGGTGGACTAGGGAAGTCTGTTCTGTAGTCCTCATTACTGAATCTATCTCAGCGTGCCTGTCAGTCACCACCTGTCTGTCTGCTTGTTAAGGGCGCTGGAATCATGAATCTCCCTGAGGAGACAAGCCCATGGAGTATATGGAAGCGCTCATGGCCCACATATCTTAGCAACGATAAACATATGCCTGACATAAGTATCCCAGTATTAGCCTCATATAAATAAATCCAAACTTACGAGAGGGAACAGCAGCTAAACCAAGCCCTGAGAGACAGAGAGGGAAAAGCCTCAGTGGGTCCTGCTCGGCACCATTTCTCCTTCCTTCCTGCAGGATTTTACAGCCAGTAGTAAAAACCTTTCCTAGCTACCCTCGCCACATCCAGCATGGCAAAAGAAGGAAGGAGAGGCAGGGCCAGACGGGTCAGATAGGCCAGAGTGACGGTGAGGGGAACTAAAACAATATGCTCTGGGCTTGGTTGTTTCTGTGACCCCTGGAGAAGCACTCTGCTGAGGCCGTTTGTGTGTGTGTGTGTCTGTTACACTGTTTGACTGCAAAAACATTGCACAGCACCTACTCCTTTTGCTGAAGGGGAGAGAGGGACTCAGACTAATCTTATTTGCTTCTCTTTCGCACATTGTGCCATTTATACAAGTGGCCGGTGGTCATGATTCAGGGGTTAATTGACTCAGTTTTTTTCATGGTCAATAATCATCAATAAGCTACTAAAGAAGGAGATCCTGACCACTCAGTTGCTGGACCAGGCCGTCAATCAAAGGAATGGAATGTCTAGTCCTGGAAGCCCACAGCTAAGCCATGGACACACTCCTGGAAAATTGAGCCTTCAGAGAAGGGCTTATGAATCCCATCTCTGACAAAAGAAGAGATGGAATTAGTGGGATTTAGGGGCGTCAGCATGAGGCCGGGTGGTATTAGATGTGCTCTTCACACGTCTCCATCCAGGCTGGATCACAGGCCCTCTTTAGAAAACACTAGCAGCAAATGTCTGTCACAACATACAGCACTGATTTGGATGGGGACAGCTGCAGGGCCTGAAGACTGAGCTGATACTATGCCCGGCCCACTGGAACCAGTCCAGTGTGGAGTTATGAAGGAATGTAGGGATTGCGGTTTTGGCAGCTGTACTCTGATAAATGTTGTGAAACAGAGAAAAGTATGCATGTTTTTCGGGCCTTATGCTGAAAGGATACTTCTCTAGTGTCATTGACAGCCCTTATTCAAAACATGTTTTAGCCAGCTTATGTCTGAAACACTGGCTCTCAGTATATGAGAGACTGACTACATAATACAGAAGCTTAACCAATGAAAAGAATGAAAAGAATAGAGCTCAAGTGCTGCAGAGGACTGTTCCACCTCATAGAACAAGGAAATGTGTTCCTATTGATGTGGTCCATCAAGTCAGGTCCGCTTTATTCCCTGTGGAGGCAGTCAGAGGCAGGCACCTCCTGAGCCCTGCTGACCACACCCCTGGAACAATGACCTCAATAAACTCAAACATAGCTCCATTTGCTCAAACAGCTGCACTGGGGGGTAAAAAGAAAGCTGTAGAATCAGAAATGAGTGCTCTGAGGCTCGGAGGAAAACATTACAAATGGACCGTTCTACACATAAATCAATCTTTACATTCACCACTTGCTATTCAAAAATCCATCTCCACACTCACTGTTGAATGTGCAGGTCCCAGGAATGAGGATTAATGAGAGCAGGTTGCCCCAGTCGCCATTGTCTCTATTGTTTCTCCTGTTCTATTTTGACATTGGACTCCCAAGAGTGCCTTACCAGGCAAATACCTGCAGCCTGTGCATACAGTAAACCACTGCGTCACAATAAGACTGAGCAAGGCCTTGTATACCAGGAAGCTCTTCTTTGAGCCCTCCATCTCTGTCCACCTCTCCTAATGGGAGGAGGTGGACTGGGCTTAACAGAGCGAGTACAGCTCATAAATTTCAGTCGTATTTGCTGAGTCGCTGTTCCCCACGCAAACCCCTCCTCACCGGACCTAATTCCTCCACCCCCACCCCTATCTTTTCACACCCCAGGAGGATGGACCAGGGGGCTGGCCACGCAGCCGCATCCCGTTCCACTCGGCATGCTGGGCCGTAAATACTACGCAGCATCAGGAACAGCAGGTGCTATCACTCCCTATCATTAATTATCCCTGCTGCATTACTCTAGGGCCTCTCACTCCTAAACGCCAAATCTCCTGCACCATCTTATTCTCTAGCCGCCAACCCATTTTCTCTCACTTTCTCAAATTCCGACCATCTCAGATTCTGTCAATGTCTACAGCAATCCTTCTCCCCAATATCCACCCATTTATCTCCTTATTTCTTACCATCCTACAATCTAGTCCTCATTCATTTGTTCCCTGATGCATCTCAATCTATGTCCAGCACTCTCAGCTCCTCCCAAGTGATTCCTTCCCCCATCGGCAGCTTTGCCCGCTTTCTTCTCTACTCAGATGTGTCTTCTAGCGCTTCTCTTCAAATTCTGACGGGTTTTCCCCTGCTGTAAATGTATTCCAACACTGCTATGCTGCTGCCAGCCAGGAGACGTCACAGGGACTGATGGAGCGCTGGAGGGAGAGATAGCCCTTTCCCCCTACTGGAGTGCTCATAAATAATACCGAATCAAAGAGGGAAAAGCAGCATGAGAAACTCCCCGAGGTGAAAAGCCAGTGAACATGGTCAGAGATGTAAGAGTGTGCCTGCTGATGGTAAAAGTTTGAGCTCCCTGAGAGCCTGGCCACAGAAACCTGAGCTGGGCACCCTGTCCCTCTCAGGTGTGAAGGCCTCATGTCAACTGTGTGGAACCCACAGAAACATCTGGCACGACCACAAAAACAAACAGTCGCTTCCTTCTGACTTGGTCACACTGCCACAGGGCACAAAGTGAACTCTAAATGCTGAGCCGGGCTTCGTAACATGAGACCACCCAACACATTAACAGATTGTGAGGAATTCTGCTCAGGAAAACGAGCTGATGATGACTTAAAAACACATCTGGCAGCAAATAAAAGAGCATGGAATGTTTTTCAGATGTTGCAAAATGAATTCTCGGACATGGAAAAAACACAGACAACTCAGTGTCTGATACAAACAGGTATAAGTCAAACAGAAACTTGCCAAGCCCCCTGGAGTCCATAATTCATGACCACACCACTTTAGACTGTGTGAACACACAAACACACAGAGGCAGACGGTGTCTTAAAAACAACAATCCCACAGGTTCTTCATTCTCTGAATGCAACCTGGTGGCTTTCATTTCTTTCAGTGCACTTTAGGCACACAGCCATCTCTTACCTGACTCAACGAGTTAGCTTTCCCTCGGGACAGGTGCTGTCCACATTTTTTAATGCTCACCTTCCTCTAATACAACCCGACCACAGATCACTGCAGTGGCTGCTGTTGCACACCCTCCCTACCCCTCTTATGCTATCAGGGAAAGCATGGGTCTTATGCTAGCATTCCTGAGCCTCACAAGCACAAAACATGTGTCTCTTTACTTTTAAAGGAAAATGGTTACCTGTGCATTGTTGCACTTGGCTTTTAAGCCCACCAGAAAAGCTATCTCTTGAGAAAGCATTGATTATTACTGGCCAGACAGTCTTCTCTAACTGTTATCAGAAATCCATAGCGGCCTTAGTCATACGTCTCCCTTTCCCTATTGTATAATAGACACTCTGCTCAGGTGGTCAGAGCAAAAAAGTAAATCACAGAAAACCCTGGAAAAACAGATTTTATTATTTTCCAGAACAGAGAGGCTATCGGCTGGCAGCATTAAGGGAATAGGTCTTTCTTCTCTTCAAAATCACAGATTTGGAATTTTGAGTCATTAGTGTAATCCATTATGAAGAGGCGAACAAGCCACTCAGCCTGAATCAATTTGATTCTCCTACACTTCCTATTGATTCCCATTGCACTACAAGTGAAGTAAAGAGACAGATTGAAAAGCGGATAAACAAGAAACTACAATGTGGAAATTTAAGGATCTTTTGCGACATCATTGTATGTGCACTTTAAAAAGAGAGCTTTGCTTTCTTTACTATGTAGAGGACAATAGCTGTTTTTATTCCAGTGCTCTGCAGTATCTTAGTCGGAGGACATCATTGGCAATAAACCAGAGGCCAGGATGAAAGGAATGTATATATAAACACACACACACACACACCATGTGGATGGCAAGTAATTAAAAAAAATAATTGTGCACTGCTCTGTGGGTATGTGTTCACTTCAAATGTCTCTAAATGTTTGTGTTCAGTCATACGTATGTATCAAGCATCCAACATAACCCACAGGATAATTAATCAACATCACACAAAACACGGTAACCATGTCCCTCCCTCGATCAAAGTCACAGAAATGAGTTCACTGGTTTGCTCACCTTAGTAAAAAAATTAAAATAAAATAGGTGATGAAAAAAGAATCTACAAATAAAGGACAGTGTTACTTTTATCATTTTCTAAGCTCCAGCACATATGAGTGCAGTGTGTCAGGGAATCAATTCCTGCAGTGTGGAAAGGCTTCTAGTCCTCGAAGGGGGGTCTCATGGATGAGTCTGGCAGATACACTGCACAGCTGTAGAAATCATTAGGGCATGCTCACAGCATTTTCTCTGTTGATAATTCAACATTAAGAAGCTTGGTTTTGATTATTTACTTTCATCTCATGTTTCAGGATGATTAGTCACATTAATGACACTTGATGTGGAACAAACAAATGAATGTGGGCAAAGAGATCATACACACTGATAGTTTTTTTTTTAGCTACTACCAGTGTCAGTAGGGGTTACGACTTCAGGTACTGGTAACTAGCAGTCTTGAGTGGTTAATAGACACAACATCATAATGTCTCAGCTGAGAGGGCAGAAATATCTGGGCCAGAAGGAAAAACAATCTTGCAAATGTTTATGCAGCTGCTGAACAAAGTCTTTGGGGGAAAAGAAAGTTTAGACTGACGCAAAACTGTTGATGGAGGACAGAAAATAGAAATAGTTGCTCATCCTTTCATTTGTCTTTCTGTCACTCTAGACCAGTGTAAAGCCCACTTCTGAAAAAGGAAGGCTGCTTCTTGTCAGACAAGTGCCCCCTTCTGGTAGAAATCTGAACCGCAGACATTTTAGTGCTACCCATTTTTTATAGACCCCAGATGATTTTCAGAGATTTTCCATGTTGTAATACTCCAAGGCTATGAAAATGGGGCAATAAGGGAATGCATGCAGAATACAAATCTGTCCGACAAAACGTGTCTATTTGTTGAAACGAGAAACCAAGACAGAGGTTTTTAGTCCTCTTACAGAATCCTCTAAAATATGTATTGAAGTAGGGGTGCCAGTTCATTCTGAAACTTTAGCTGCAAATCTAGCTGAGGCACAATGTTTCACTACCTATACTTCATTGTCAAAAGGTTGTTTTCTATTCGGACTCTGGTTTGAACACTGTTTTGTGCCCACAACTCCAGATATTCACTACAGGTTACAAGAATCCCTGATGACTTGATTAGTCCAGGTAAAGAGTATAGGCCCGTCTGATGTTGTCAAGAGGTAAACAGAGTATATGAAGGATTAACATAGCAACACTGTGGATGAGCACTAGTAATATGCAGCCATATTATCTGTCCTGTACAGTGCAGTGCACAGCTGAATACTGTCTCCCTCAAAGTCGTTTAAACGAAGTGGGAGAGAAAATGTATAAATCGCAACAAAGATCCAAGAGGAAAGGGGATGGGAACTTGCTTATCATTAAAAAAAAAAGTATTCTATGGATACAGTTCAGTACAGCTCAGTGTTGATGTGACTAGTACTATGTCCTTGCATTTGTAGTAAACGAATAGAAAGAGCAGCAGTCTGTAAAACCAGCCCCCTCTTTCCAACTTGTGCTCTACCAAAGAAACGTTATTTATCGCCATAATTGGAGAAAGAAAACATCAGCCGGACTCACCTTCTTCCGGGGCTGCCATTTCATCATATTTGTAAACCAAAATGGACCAGCATTAAGATATTATATGAGAATGGAATGTAGATTCAAAGAAATCCAGAGCGCAAGTCATGCTGCCTCTCGACTTCCCTCGATTTTGCAGCAGATTTTCTCCAAGAAGCGATGCATGGTGGTGTGCGAGTCTCAGCTTTGCGGCAATTTTGTGGGGAGACAGCGCAGTCAACACAAGTCATACACCGGTTAAATCCACAGTTGAGCTCGGGGAATAAATCAAATACACATAGTGTCGACTGGCAATGTTTTTGGGGGAAAGGTCCCTGTGCGTAAATCCAAAGTCCGTTATGAACCCGCTCCCTCCTCACTCCGCATGCAAGATCGGCGCCTCCAGGACCGATCCGGACCGCGTTAGGAAAAATGTATTCTTAAACTTTTTCGAAAACGAAGTCCTCCGTATAAGTAGGCTACGCCAGTAGTCCACGCGTGACACGGATAGACTGTGTCCAATCTGCTCTGTTCGATCCAGAGGAAACGATAGGAAGACGATAGATGTGATGAGACGCAGAAATATTCATCACAGTGGTCATATCCCGTTCTTTTTTCAGCGGTCTAAACACACTTTTTGGAAGTATTCACGTAGAAGCAGTCAAACAGAGCCCGGCGGAGACAGCGCGACAAGCAGGGAGATTACTTTCAGGGGGAGGAGGGGGGCACAACCACTCCAAAAAAAAAAAAATCCCTGGAATTTCTGCGAGGACCTGGAAGGATATCCTGATTCCAGCAACAGCAACAAACTGGACTACAGCTCTCAGATGACTTCCTTCCCTGCGCTCCTCCAGCTTTGCAGTTACCAGACTTGGAGCGGTGGAGCTGGGAAGGCAGCAGGCAGCAGGGTCATAGCGCCGCCGGCCACACATTTGCCAAAGTGTGCGCTTTACATTTTACGCACTGGACTGACGCTGCCGTCCAGACAGGAACTAAAGCCCTGAACTGTCTCTCTGGCCACATGCCACCCTGCTGAGCCAGTCCAACATTCAGGATTGTGAGTTATGGTTTGCTGATGTGCGGAAAGTCCTCGCATTTAGGTCAAAAGTTAAAGTTGTACAACTGTATTCAGCAGAATTTAGATGACCATAAGGCAACGAGCAAGACCTATAATAAACGTGCTGTAGCCACCTAAAGGCTGAATGTTTTAATATAAAGCAGATCGAGGTGCTATGTATACACACTATGGAAGTATCAAACCACTCAATTCGAAATAATTTCCCCCTGGGATTATTAAAGTATTTCTGATTCTCTGATTCACTGAGAAATCCAGACAGCCCATATTCAGAAACTGTCTTTAAAGGAGCCATCAGGGCTTCCTTATGATTGTGATGTCACAACTATAATACAGGCGCAGACCTGTTTATTCCTATGAAAGTTCCTGAGTGACGCATAAAGCCCTAAAATTAAACTGCACCATCTAAAAATACCCAGATGATCGTCACTACTTCCACATTATTGGGCACGTTATTGCCCATAGAGCAGGCGCAATAGACTTCCACAGGTTTAGTACTCTGCTAACTTAAATGGGGATTAAAAATGCTGTCGTGCAGCTCTTCTAAACTTTCAAAATTTTTTCAAATCAAATGGATCAAATTTTGAGTTGTGATACACCAAAACAATAAACCACAGATTTACATAGGCTGCCTGTATAAAGGTAGAAAGTGCTGCTACTGTGCCATTACGGTCAGCTGCAATGACGGTGACAAAATGCTGACTAATCAGAGCAGACTGTTCTTTTTTGGGAGTGGGGCTTACAGTTGTAGTCTGAAAGATTTTCATATAGCTAGTTAATTGTCTCTTAAGTTACTAACTATCAAAGAGTGAGTTAAAACAATGGTGATTGATCATATGATCCACTAATGAAAGTACTTGTATTTGCTGCTTTGCCAAGAAATAAGATCTGAGTGTCTGTGGCGACTTTCCCTGTGCTAAAATCAAATGCGCCGCACAGTTAGTTGAAGCTTTTTACATCATTCCCTTTCTGTCTTCGGACCTCCTATCAGGGTCGAGCATATAAAGGCGTCACCCCGCATCACACAGGTGAGAGTTGCCAATCTACTGACACCATACAGTCGACACTGTTCGATTTCAAAAGGAACTCTGGGAGATGAGGTCCCAGAGGCACGCCTGCAATTACATCTTACTGCCAAAGCAGCCGCTGGATACATTCATTCATCTTCAACCGCTTATCCCGGGGTTGGGGTCGCGGGGGTGCTGGAGCCAATCCCAGCTGACATCGGGCGTGAGGCGGGGTACACCCAGGACAAGACGCCAGTCTATCACAGGGCACATAGAGACGTACAACCATTCACACCTACGGGCAATTTTAGACTCATCAATTAACCTAACACATGCATGTCTTTGGACTGTGGGAGGAAACCGGAGTACCCGGAGAAAACCCACGCAGACAAGGGGAGAACATGCAAACTCCGCACAAAAAGGCCGAGGTCGGGGGTCGGGGTGCGAACCTGTGCCCTTCTTGCTGTGAGGCAACAGTGCTAACCACTACACCACCGTGTAGCGCTGGATACAAGGTATCTCAATTCTTACGGATTACAAATTTAAAGAGACTGGTACTAAAACAGAGCGATAGAGCAGAGGTCGAATACAAGTAGACAAAGAAAAAATATATATATTTTTTGAACATTAAAGCATGTAAACATGTTCTATTAAGCTAAAAAAAATCTGCATACCATAGTATTGGACCTTTAAGTCATTGCAAATATTGTTGAAAATCTAAAGAGTTTTGTTATACAGCCCATTAGCAACTGACACAGGTAAAGTTACAAGTAACAAATAGACACATAAATGTGAACTCTGCAATCCCACACAAGCTCATCATAGTTTAAACTGGTGTTAAAGAGCTAAGAGGATTCGAATAACATCACACTCCACGAATTGCTGCCTTGATCTCTATCAGCAGAAGCTCCTGTCCTTGATTATTTTTGTGGGAATGATAGATTGAATTCTCGTATAAAAGACATGATTCACAAAGGACGGAAAGCCTTGGACGCCGAAGACAACTAAAACCATGTTTGTGTGCACTTTCCCTGTCCCCTCCTTCTGAGAGCAGCTGTCACATATCGTACACTGTGCAATATTTTACTGCACATGGCCATCAGAGGTGTAACGCTGCCAACGTTTTTCATTTGGCATTATTTGGCCGGAGCTTTTCCATGCTAAAAAACTGACATTTTCTATCATTAAATGTGGAAGTGGAAAGAATTCAAAACAGGGGACATGGTTATGCTGTTATGAAACCTCTCACCACAGTCCCTGCCACAGTCACAGAACGAAAACAGCTATCCACGGTTACAACAGATCTACTGGTGCTGAACCCACTTGCTGCAGGACAAAACCAGAATATTTATCACTGGATATGTGACAGCATTAAGACAGTTACTACATTGTATATTCATGAGGAATTGTCTCAAAATAAGAGAAAGGGGAGTGAAAGAAATGGTCGATATTGAAGCGAGGTGAAATCAGTATTAACTTTCAGCTTGTGATTTAAATTGGTTTAGGTAATTGACTCTATGGAGCTGTGAGTTGGTCAATAAGCTGGTGTCTTCGGGGTCAGCTGGGTCTGCAGTGCACCTAAGGGTCACTCAGATGACAAAAGACAAGTAGGAGGAGGGGGACAAGCTGGCATATGGCCTTATGGACAAACTCTTGCTGCGCACGGGGGGTCTAAGAGACACTTTTATATCCACATGGACGAACAGGAACAAAATGTTTGACACTACCTCCGCAGCCGCAGCTGGCACCAAGAATAACACACATCAAGCGTCAAGGCACACGTTTGTGATCAAAGCACACGTTTGTAGTCAGTTTCTTTCTGTTAGTATATGTTACAGTATCTATTTTATGATAAATTACATTGCATCACGTTAAATCATATGTCTAGTGACTCCTGTATCCTAAGATTACATTTATGTTCTCTTTCAAACACACCCACATGCAGTCCCACCACCTAAAAACAGGTTTACATAGGTAATTGTTTCATAAAAGGCATGTTTGATGATCAATCAAAGGGCACTTGAGTGTGCCGTTCAGCAACAGTCTGTTCGTAGTGAAGCCTGTCATCTGGCATCTCCATACAGAAGCAGGCTCCCTGTGCGTGCCTCTGCTTTCCCAATCAGAGCCGCACAGGAAATCAGACTCCAGCCTTCAGAGGGAAACAAAAAAACGCTCTTTCATTTTCCACAACTTGGAGCCGTTTAAAAGTTTGTGCTTCCTTTTCTTGTTCTTGCCAATCATGCCCTCAAAAATGTCTCCACTGTGTGTTGAGATCAGGGGCCGGTTTCATAAAGATGGGTTAGAGTGGCCTAAAGAGTTAAGTTTTGCTCTGAATCAGACGGATGTGCAAAAATAAAGACTGACTCATGTTCAATGTAAAAAGCTCATCACCCTACCGCAGGCTAGCTGTGTTTCCAGGATCATAGTTAACTCTTTACCGACAAAAAGAGGAAAACATGGTTTATTTTGTGGCTTGTAAACAATACTCTTGACTGAGCAATGTGAGGGGAAATAGTTTTTAGAGGTACCAGTAACCCTTTAGGAATGCTCCCACCAGGGCAGGGCTTAGATGTTCGGGGGCCTTTAGCAAGATTTGGTTTGGGGCCCCCCTTCATTTCAACATTGCACGCATAATGTACAAATAAGCACGTAGACTAAAGTAGGACCTGTTAGCTGCAACACTGCCACCTGGCCATATGAATGGTCCTTTGCCTGAACTGGTTAAAGTTTGATGCATATTTTAGTGTTATGTTCTCATTGGAAAGGGCTGAATCTCACCTGTCTTCAGGTGTAGATGTCAGAATGTAGAAAAGATATGACACAACCAAAAAGATATGATGCACATGGAAACCAGTGGTGACCTTTCATATGCTGAACTATGGATTTAAGTAAATTTGTGCTATTCCTTACGATTTCTTAAGAGGAACTATGAAATTAAATCAATTGTAGTGACACAGTTAGCACCAAATTGGTTGAAACATCCACCATGCAGCCACGTACTGTAAGGACATAACAGGTCTGCTGCAATATGGAAAGTCTTAAACCAACCTCCAATTGTAATCTCTAGCTGTAAACCTAAAAGGAATACATTACATCCAAAATAATTATTGTATATCAATCACGCATTGTAACCTTGAATTCTTGAAGAAAGCTTTGTTTTGCTTGCATGCCTCTCTGATGAACAAAGAATCCAAATATGAGGAAAATTCTTGATGAATTGAAGTAATAAAAGCCCATGATTAGGAACAGAAAAGCTACACCAAAACATCACTTTACAAGCATGTGCATTATAATCCATGCCCTACTTTTATTTGTCGAGTCAAAAGCCCAACACTTCTGCATTAACAGTCTCACACATGGACAAGTAGTGCAACTGTGGAAGTATGTGACTCTTAAAGCGGAAGTGATTTAAATAGTAAGGTTTTAGCAATAATGCATGGGTTTGGTAAGTAGTGGGCATTTTATTGGATACATGAGACTGGATTGTGTTGACTTTTGTTCTCACCTTGTTCATTCATTTTGTTTAACTCGTCATACTGTATCTAATACAACCTCAAAACGGCATTGCTTTACAACACAATCCTAAATTGTCTATGTTGCTTGTCTCTGAATTTATTGTATTGTCATCATTTTTGGCAATATTGCCACAAAATGTTGTCTATTTTTATTCAGGAATTGTGTTATTTATTAATTCATTGATTTTAAGAAAGTTATTATCTTGTGTTCATCAAAACATGTTCTCTAGGGCCCCCCCAGAGGCCGTTTACTGCTTAATGGTAAGGGCCATTGGTTCACTTCACAAATTGTGTCTAACAAAATGTCTCTGTAACTGTTAATTCTTTTCACAAGGCATATATTTCCTGCTGGAATGAACACTTAGTAGCTTGAAGTTGCAGCTCAGTCAGCCATTTTCAGTTTAAAGAGTCTTAATTTGCCTACATACAGCAAATCACTTCCATTTAAGAAAAAAATCAGACACCTCTGTGGAACCAGTGAAGTCTAACTGAAATCTAGCTTCACAAAACCATCACTTCTGTGTAGGTTTGTACACAGCTGAACACTTTTATATATTAATTAGTTGATATGGTTTTTAAAAAGTGCATCAACCAGGTGACAATAACAGAGGGTGTTTGGTAAAAATGAAAGCTGTCAGAAACCCCCCAGAGTGGAGCAACACTCCAACAGCTCTTCAGAATGTCTGAGGGTAATTTATTTTCACACAGACGCTCTTAAGGCACGACACTGGAGTGTCACTGTGCACTATCTGTCCCCCGTTTGAATAAACAGCGGCCTTTTAATTACAAGGGCTGGAGTTTCAAAGCAATAAATCCCGCAGTAAGAGCACAGAGATATGTACCCTAATGTCACATGCACAGACATGTGTAAATAGAGATATGCACATGTGATAGTATGCACACATACAGTAATGTCCATTCTTTTACAAGGTCTCAGTTCTTTATGCTGGAAGATAGCATACAAAGAATAATAAAAAATGAATTAAAGACTAAAGAAAATATGACCAAAAGAGGCAAAGGCCTTAAAACCAATTTGTTATAGTTCCAGCAGTCAAATTTATAACAGGAGAATATATTTTACGCGTTTGACAGATTGCTTCCACTGTAAGACATGGCAGATGGATGGATCTGTTTTGAAATGCTCAACAACATTATAATAATAAAAGTGTTAAACAGCAATGACACCCACCCACTCTGTTGTACTGTACATCACTGAAAACAAATAACCCTCATCAGCATTCATTCATTCACCTCTTTTACAGTGCTCTATTCTTGGATGATGTTGTGTCAGAACTTAGCCTGCTGTGGATCATGTGAGATTGGTGTGCACGAGGGCATGTGTGTGTATGTGTGTAAGTACATGCATGCGTGTGTCTTAGTTGGAGCTTGGTGTTGATTAAATGTCTGGAGCCCGAGGGGAGATAATGAGAGCCTCTAATTAATGAGCCTGTGCATATCTCTGAGTCACAGGGTCCTATCTGCAGAGAACAACACACACACACACACACACACACACACAAACACACACACACACACACGAACACACACACACACACACACACACCTCTGTGCACCGTAGGGATCCTTCCATGCACTGCACAGCATTTTCTCCAGGGAAGCCCAGCTGGGACTGTGTCACTCTGACTGATGTCCCTGATAAGTGTCCCCTAATAGGGATGGATGGGGGTTACAAGGCCCCCGCTATGAAAAGGTCACATGCACTGACCACCCAACGTGCCCCCAACAAGTATGATGTTGCGGGCCCTACAAACCATTCCAAATCTTATTTGTTGGCTGGGTTCTGTCCGTAGGGAGCAGAGTGGCTCATCTTGAGAGGAGACTCACGGCGGAACAAACACACACTCACACCAGGATGAATAAGTCAGGTCAGTGTTCAACTGGAGGCGTCTCTTCTCACTACAAAGTTAAATAAACAGTTTAAACAGTGTCACGATTTGGTCTTGAATGACAAAAGGTGTTTTCCAGGGTGTAAAGTATACATATCAGATGTATTTCATTAATGCACTTAATTCAACATCTGCTGGTTGCATGTTGAGTGATGTGCTGTGCAGGCAGATCACATCACACTCAACAACACTGAGACTATCTAGAAGCACAACTTTACACGGAGAGGCAAAACATTCGTTCACCAACAGAGGCCTAGGTTAAATCCTGGAAGTGGCCACCAAATAAAAATTGCCATTCCTAACAGTTGCAATAGGAGATATCGTTAAAGTAAGTGTATAAAAGGGGGCACATGGCTGTCTATGCTATTAAAGCCACGGATTTTCAGCTGTAAACCCATCCCCTGCGATAGTAAATATTAGAGCAAGTGCTCCAGTTTGAAGACCAGACACACACATCAGGAATTCCTCGTGGACAAAGATCTTGTCGTTGGTGACTCCTTGTCATCAGCCAGTGCGAGTACGGTAGCGTGAAAACCACAACAGCCTCAAGACTCCTACCACAACACTCCAACTTGTGTTTAAACAGTACAGCAAACTGACCACTTTGAAGGTCTAGTAGTTGGAACTTGGCATAACTCGGCCTTCATTTTGATCTCAACAACACATGTAAAGTTTCGCGGCTTGCGTGGATGTGACACTGTCTGGGAAAAAACAAGTATTAATGGTACACAATAAAGGGAGGATATAATAACTGTATAAAAACAACAAAACTAATTGACTGCTAATCAGCTGACCAAACTGGCAGGCCTCATGTGTGAATTGGAGTTAATGAGCGGGTTGATGGTTTAAAAATGGCGTACATCTACATAAACAAACATCCATGCATACACTCAAACATCTTTACTTAGGCCCCCGGAGTGTAAATGCATTTCCTGATGCACCATAATCAAAACATAAAACACTCTTATCTGTATTCTGTAAAGTGTGTGATAATGAAAATGCCATTGAAAGCTCTTTCTTTTGAGACGTTAATCAATGATTCTTCACGCAGCATGATTAGGGCATATGATTATGATCTTTTTATTCTCTTTAAGTCCCATTCCCTAATTTTCTCTTCTTTCTTTTTCTTCCACTTACAATGAAGAAAGGCTTGTTTATCCCCTGGAGTCGCTCAACAGTAATTTGTGTGAAGACATTATGCAAAGAGAAGGACCTTTGCTTTAGAGATGTGTTTAATAATTCAGTGGTCTTGGACATGGATGAAACAGGCTCTAGCATATTGTTTAAATCAGGCCGGCAGTAAAACAGGCGCTGAGGTTTGACGTCTGCGGCAGGATCAATAATAACAGCGTTGCCACATACTCCGACGCATGAGACAGAGATCCTGTGTGGTCCTCCTCGGTCTTTATACTAAACATAGAGACGAAGCAGGACAATGAATTCAAATGTGTTTGTGTCTATCCTGCTTCCATGAATACAAAATACACACGCGCACACACACACACACACACACACACACATAAAAACACACAAAACCATGCTGTGGTCAGACCCAACCCTTCTCTAGGCCCTCATTTAAAAAACCCCAAAACCAAACTCATACCTCTCTTTTTCAATTACCTTTCTTCCCACCATCGTCGCCACACCAAATCTAAATTATGTCTATCTAAATTCTCCCACACTCTCTTTTTTTCCCTTTCTCTCTCATATCAAATGTATCCATGTGTTACCATCGCAAACGCACGCATGCACACACACCACAATCTGGTTATCATAATAAGCACATTAAAGCCACAATTTACGACTGATGATCTCTTGAACAGACTACAATTAATAGCGCCGATTTTTTACTACTTCAGAGATCCCTCTGTAGCTTATCGTTTGGTTACTGTGGTTGTTAAAAGACTGATTTATAAAAGCTAAGTAGGGCTGAGCCGAAGCCAGAGCAGAGACTGTGGCTTTTGCTTCAACAAAACATTTTCTTCTTCAATGATCAGGCTATAATACCTTAACACTCGAGGCTTATTATGCCAATGACAGCTCTTCCTGCCCTTATTAATCTATCCTTTTAAAGAGCGCATCAAATGTGAATTAACCCTTCTGAAATGGAGAGGACAGATTCAGTAATTACTCTTAGTATGAAAAGAAAAATCAAAGTCGCGCTATTGAGTGCAGTAGATACTGTATGAAGTGAGCTGCTCCACCGGATACCTGTAGTTTCTGGTCACTGTTGTGAAGGGATTAGGCCAGTCTACTCCTTAAATCACTCTGACTTCAGATCAAAGGGGTTAAAGCAGGATTAGGATTAATCTGCCTTAGTAGAACAGGTGTTAATCTCTTAAATTATCCATGTAGCCCAGGCAGGCCTCTCTTTCATCTCAACACCTGACTTATGGGCTGGAATACAGAGAGCTCAGTTAGCGTTGTTGTTACTCCACAGGAATTAGTTGTCCTCCCTCGCCCTGACCACTCTGATAACAGGCTGACTATAATGTTTCAGCAAGTAACTTAATTTGCATGCAGCCTGTGTTTTGAGAGTGGCTGAGTAAATCGGCTGTGGCCTCTGCTTCCTTTGAAACGGAGTTTACGTTAAGCATACTTTATGATTTGCGATATTAATGAGTGGCTTACAGGACATCCACAGGCAAGGTGTAGCGAATACTTTACCAGAAATAAAACGGGCATTCATGTAGAAGCGCAGGAGGTGATGTAGCAGGAGAAGGAAATCGTAGGGGGTTTGACTCCACTCCAAGGACAGGAACACTTCAGTCCTTTCCTATCAAACTCCTCAACACATGCTGCCTCTCACCCCCACCAGCTTCCTCCCCTGCTGTCAAACCTCCTTGTCATCGGTTTTCTACTCGAATCATCTTCACCCCACTCCAGCTCAGCCTCCTGTCAGCTGAGTGTGCAGAGAAACTGTGTACAGTAAGAGCGCTGGGTCAAAAACTACACCTGTGACTCCAAAGCTACACTAAAGCTATAGCACAGATCCTTCCTCCTACAGAAGCTTCACCTGTCTGAACGCTAAATACAGCTAATAAGCATTTTTTTACCATGAGAGGGGGGGTCACAGAAGCAGTGAATCCACTTCCCACAGAGCTCCTGTCTGCTGCCATAATCTCCAGTATGGCAAGAGGGTTTGCCCAAGTCCGAGTCTCCAGTCCCAGGCTAGACCCTGCCATCTGGTTGGCCTGGTAACAGCCGGCCACTCTTCCCTGCTGGCCGGCTGCAGGAAGACAACCCAAGGAAGGTCAGGCCACGCTATGGCCAGGAAGAGAGGAAGAGAGGGAGAGAGAGAGAGGGAGAGAAAGAGGGAGAGGGAGAGAGAGAGAGAGAGAGAGAGAGAGAGAGAGAGAGAGAGAGAGAGAGCGCAATGGATATAGTACTGGGGAGGGGAAAGGAGTGACAGATAAACTAATGGATAAGAGAGAAAGTAAGAGAGGGACTGTAAGAGACAGAGAGGACACTGCTTCCTTTAAGCTGACACCCTCAGCGTGACTCAATGACTGATGAATCCTTCTCTTTGCCTCCACTGTGTGTGTGTGTGTGTGTGTGTGTGTGTGTGTGTGTGTGTGTGTGTGTGTGTGTGTGTGTGTGTGTGTGTGTGTGTGTGTGTGTGTGTGTGTGTGTGTGTGTGGTGTGTGTGTGTGTACACTTCATGTAAGCATGTGTGAACGCATGAATACAATCCTGCTTTTCTCAAACAGATCATGACAGCTCACAGCTGGAACGAAAGCTTCATTTACCCACAATTCTGTAGTAATTTGCAGATTCACAGCAGGACTTCCAGTACAGATGACCATTTGGAAGGTCATTAGAAATGGGGTTAAAAAAGCCCACAGGAAAAGGTTCTTTTTCAGGCTACAATTTGAACAGTGAAGTAATCACATTAGCATTTGTACGACACTGTAAAGAATATGAATGTGCTTAATCTTGGATTGTCCTCGAAATAAGGTGGAGAAGAAAATGTGAATCACACCGCCCACTGAGTTTGTTCCAGCCCAGCGTGATATCGTTCTCTTCATCTTCAGTCCAAGTCCATGTTGGAGAGCACGAAGCACACACAAATAGCTTGATGCTGGTTGAGATGTTAAGACATGGTTTCTTAATGTGTGGCATACTTTGCAAAAACAGTGCTTTCTGCCTTTTTAAATCGCAATTCGCAAGTTGCAAATACAGGGTATAAGAAATGAAGCCAATGCAGGAGTGGCAAAAAAATGCAGTGTTTGCATCAGCAGTGTGGGGAATTATAATCTGATGATTATTATTATCCCATTGCGGCTGCATTGGTGTGATCTAAATTTAGGTTAATTAATTTGCTTCAAATTGTTTGTTTGACGTGTTAAGTACAGTATTTCCCAAAGTATTAGATCCTATTTGTAGTGGCAGTAGCAGCTCAAATTCAGACAGTGCAAACCCCAACACCGGGATCGACTCTGGCCACAACTCAGTACTCAGGTTACTAGTCACACTGATGGCCTCCAGCCTGCTCTGACCCCTGGTGCTGTGATTTGCACTGCCTCAGTTTAAGCTGATATAGCCACTAAGTAACTCTCTAGGCCTTTGCCCTTGACTTTCATTCCCTGCAAAGTTGTCGTCGCTTGTTAGCCTAGCTTGTTAGCCTTCGCTAGCTTGGTAGCTTCGAGTCAGACTTCATTTAGCCTGACTCGGCTCCGCCTTTTTGCCCTTTTTTTGGATGCCATGACGCTGCCAAGATGGAGACACCTGGAGCCACCGGGTGCCGCCCACTTTGAGCTTCATTTTGGCTTTTCAGAATTCTATAGGCGACATCACAGAGACTTGATTATTTTATCTATACAGTCTATGAAAGTAATACATTGTCTATGATAATGTTAAATGTCTGGAGTGTTTGAAGCCTGGCTCTTACATATTAATGAACAAAATGTTTAATTGCTGCATTTTGATCGGGGCTAAAAGGTTTCATAGGCTTGGTGCGGTTGTTCTGTGAGGTAAAATTACTGGAAGCTTTGGAGAGAGCACAGGTTGATAAAACGGCTTTAGTTCCCCATAAAGTGGTGAACACTATAACAGATATTGATTATTTACTACACTAACTAATCATACAAAGGGGGTTATGTTTCTCAAAAATATCCGTAAATTTCCACACATTTTTGCGGCCAGATTGATGCAATTTCTTTGGCAGGCTCTGGAACTAATGCTTTTCTTAGTCACTATGCTTAAATGAGCAGAGACAGAAACTTGCTACCAAATCTTAAGGGAAATATACACTCATGGTCAAAATATCTAAAAACTGAAAAGTTATTAATAGCGTAAACACAGGTTTCTACCCTTCTAGTGTTTTATTCTGACCTTCACAGCGCTGACAGCTGGGAAAGAATACTTCCCCGATACACTTTACCTCATATTGTCTGAGTAAATGCAAATTTAAGCGTGAAGCCACCGTGCACCTCAGAGGAGCAAACATCAGCAATTTTCAGAGTAGGTTAGTCTCTCTCTGACCCTCATTCTTTCTCCACTCTCAGTCTCTCCATCTCTGTCTCACAGTCTCCTTCCCCCTCCCCGGTGCTGGCCAGGACTTCTCTGTCCTTCATCCTCATTCTATTTCATGCCTCGTCCTTCTCTTGCTCAGTCCTCATCCATCACCACCCGCACCCTGCGCTGCACACCCTCCTCCCTCCAGTATCCAGCCTGGCCAGATACAGATACAGCCTTCATTGGGCCTCAGTGCTGACACACTCCTGTGACTCATCATTTCATCTGACTCAATTTGGCATTCATCACATCACATCTCTATCACCAGTGGACTGAAACGCATCAGAAAAAAACGGCGACTTCAATCAACCATATTTTATTTCACAACTATGTCATGCCCTTTTGTCAGAGCACTTAATAAAAATTTGTGGCAACTCATAACTAAAGGCTATGTGATATTAAGATGCATGCAGTGGAACTTAATGGGACAGTGGCTTATTTGCTTGATTTATTATTGGCTGAATTGGATCACTTCACGGGACATGAAGTTGAGTCATGACCAGGTGCTGAACACAGGTGCCAGTTGAACGGTGACCATAAACATCTTAAGCCCTGTTTGCACAGGACTAGTATTATCAGGAGGCTTCATGTGATTTAGACATTACCCCCCACGTCTGTGTTTCATGTGGCGCATTCACACAGGATAAGCAGAGTCCGTATTTTACTTGAATTTCCTGACATTATCTGCCGAGCCGGTTGAAAGGTAGAAAGAAAAAATTCCTTACCACACGCTGCCATGCATGTCATCCATCTCATTGCCTTTTTGCTTTTCTGATGGATTTGAGCTTGGTCTTTCTGAGAATGGGTCTCCCTGCTGGGTAGCGAGATGAGCCTTCTGAATTTGCGCCCAAAAGGCTGTGAAAACTTTCAGGACTTTCAAATAGCCAAAGTTGAACCAGCTTCAACTGTGTTTTTTTTAGCTAGAGCCAAACACAGTGGTATGGCGAAACAAATAAAGATGAGAGATGTTGTTTGATGCAGCAATATTGTCAATCTAAACACATTCCTACTGTTGATACAAAGTGTCTTTTAAGCTTTGAAGGTCCCATATTATGCTCATTTTCAGGTTCATACTTGTATTTGGGGTTTCTACTAGAACATGTTTACAAGTTATATTGTTCAAAAAAAACTTTTTTCTCATACTGTCTGTCTAAATATTTCCGTATTCCCCCTTTGTCTGAAACAGTTTTAGAACCTGTCTCTTTAAGCATCTTTAACCCCCCCCCCCCTATTTTAAAACCTAGTCTGCTCTGATTGGCCTGAGAGAAAAATATGGCACATCTATGCAAAGGTACTTGTCAAGCCTTGGGTGGAAATACTCAGATGCAGGACAGTAAATTCTAAGGAGCCTGCATAGGAAGGGGAGCCAATCTGAATGGCTTGTTAAATCATATGTTTTCTGATCCAGGCAACCAACAAAATATATATATATATATCCCCTTTAATCATTGCATTTATTTTGGGTCAGATTTTTAGCTCACAGGTGCCAGAAAACTTGAATACTACAAGACCAGGTGTCAGAGAACCAAAAGCCCAGTGGAGCCCTTGTACAGCCCTTCCCTGTAAACAAGACTTGCCTGAGGATGCCTTGATGTGGGTGTAGAAAAAGGCCAAGGGATGATGTAATGCTGCTGAAAGCTGAGTTTGAGAGTAGAGGAGGTTCCACGTTGCGTCCCAACTGCAGCTTCCCACACCCCAGCACCTCTCAAAGGGGTTGGGCATCCCTCAAAACTCCCCCGGAGGAGCGCAACAGATGTGTAGATGTTCTGTGTGCATCAATCATCCATTGTTTTTCATCACGCTCACTGCCCAAAGTGTGTGGTCCGTGTGGAGATAAGCACAATGACGTAATGCTCAAAAGCAAACAGCTCTAATCTCATAATTTTTAAACTACATGTATTCTATAAATATATATATACACACACACACACACACACACACACACACACATATATATATATATATATATATATATATATATATATATATATATATATATATATATATAGCTAAAACATACATTGTAAAAGAAAGTTCTTAAAGGATGATTTGTGACAGCTCCATGTGTGGGTTTTCTGATGGTAGAATGCATAAATAATAAATAAAACAGGAAAAAATATACCTCCCTAGGTACCAGTGTAGGTTTGATCGTGGGAAGCCACAGTTTAGCATCAGAGTTTGAGCACCTTTGATGAGCTACACTGCCTAGTGAAAACTACCAGCTGTACAGCAGTGTGTATATCACGGTCCGGGCTTCACAACCCACACTGACATAAAAAAACATGTACCATATGCATTAAGAGGGAATTATGTGCTCATTAACATCGACACAAAATGTATTAACACTTAGGGCTGAAACCAAAGGTACGATAACAGGCGTCAATTGAGAGGTGCGATGTTCATTTTCACCTTCCACTTAGGGACGAGTGCTTCGCAAAAAGGCTCAGCACAAGTGGTGCTTGAGGTGCGATTACTACAGTAAATGGTATCTCAACAAGAAGTGGATTTAGGGATAAAAACTGGATCTACCCGTCAACTGTAAGCACTGTATGTTTGGGCATTTCTGTGTAGTTGGCTTTATCAGAAACCTTCTGAACCGGAGAGAAATGTGAGTTGCATAAAGGCAGAAAGGGGGGATAGCTGATGCTTTCACACCAGTGCTCAAACTGTCTGCCGCATGGTGATAGCTGAAAATGCAAACTTGTGTTACACCTTTCAAATCTGACAAGAGGATCCCGGCTGTGAAAGCTTTCAGTGTTAAGTGTTCATAAGTCTGTAGCAGTTATTACTGAGGCATAAAGGGCTGCTTGTGAGCAATAAAGTTGTGGCTGCCTGGATGAGCAGTCTGGACATCCTGGGTATGACTGACGTAGGGCTGAAGGTGAGGAAGAAATCTGAGATTGTTCTTAGCTGTAGAAAGGAGTACTCAGGAGCTCAGGGTGAATTGTTAACATATTCCCAAAGTCCTGACTGTTTGGTGAACACTGCCAGGATATATCTTTGTCTGTGTGTCAGTGTGTACAGGTGGATTGCCATTCCCACAAATGCATGTGTAACAAAAGGTATAAAGGAGGAGAGTGGCAATGGGATAGGCATGCCAGTTTCACCTGAAGTTTTGATGCACCAGAGGTGGTGCTGCATCTGAGGCTTCTTGCTATGCAGATCCACACAGTTCGCTAAAAGAGGATAACGAGCTTTGCAGCACTATCAACCCATCCAGATGGAATACAGGGCAGCTTTGACAGTCCAGAACAAGCTCTCCAGCTGCTCTGCCACCCCCAAATCTCCCTGACCTAATTCTGCTTCTCCCAAGCAGAGAAGAGAGCTGAAGAGTGGACACCTTCATATTTCCCATTTTACACAGTGTGATTAATTCTCTCTCTGATCAAGCTCAAATCCAAACTACATGCAACAAAAGGGATCATGACCTTGCCATGCATGACACATTACGAATGTATTATATGATCAGCTGACTCATTTACTATTCATATTATTGATATTAATACATCTGGAGACCCCTGCTAAATTCACGTTAGCAGCGTAACAGCATAAACCCTACAGAATTATGTATTTGGTGTTCTTTTTCACGCAAATCAGTTTAAAATATTTCTACTTCATAGGCATAGATCAACGCCTTCCTCCTCACAGGGTGAGAACAGTTCGACTGCAGCAATTTGAGGTTTGTTGCTTTAGACAAGGGCACCTCTGTTAAAAGAAGGGAGATCCTTATTCATTCACCTAAAAAAGTCAAATTTAAAAAATATATAAAATATACCGTATATAAATATATAATAAATATATAAATATATAAAATATATATCGGCAAGAAACCATACCTATTCTGAATCTAAGAAACAAATAATTTAACATGAGGTGTCATGTCAGAAAGAAAACAAATTTGTGCACACTATTTAATAATTTGTGCTCTTAAATTAGTAATTTTTTCGTATGATTTAATAATTTGTGCTGTCTGATTAATTATTCATGTGTAAGATTCAGCATATTTTATTACCTTTGTGCCATTCACACTTTCATTATGAATCACTTGGATTTAATATGGTTTGATTGAATATACTTACTAAAACTATATTCTGATCTTGGACTGGGACTTGTGGGTATACTTACGGTTTTGACTGTCACACAGGATAACAGAATTTTGCATTGATAACTTTGATGATACCACTGATATCCTCCAGTTTTTTTCTCTATGACCTGCAATTAAACATCTCTTTGTTTTTCCTAAAGAGACAAGGGATAGCTGTAAAGTTTGGGCCTGTTATGGGTGAAATTTTAATTAAATTCCTTGAACAGACCTGGCTCCTGGAGTAACCAAAGTTGCGCATTTTAATCTGAGTTGTGATGAATGTAGTAGTTGCAAATTATTATGTGCCAAGGTATCAATATCCTACAAATGACCCACTGAAGGAGAACGCAGAGCGAATATGTCAAGATATATTAGAAACCTTCATCTTATCAGCAATGCCATCTAACAAACACATGCCTGGCATGGAGCCCAGAGGAGAAGGAAAGACAACAGATGCCATCATAAGCACACCATCCCTCCTGGCTAGGGTACATTAAAAAAACAAGTGCATCCCGAGAGAACAAACCCAAACCATGCTTCACCTAGTGAGCCATGGTTTTACCAAAGCTCTACATACACAGGCCCAAACGCTTTCTGTACACAAGCCATTTTAGTGCTTAAATCTCATCACAAACACATACAAGAGGGGAGTATTTGCTATTTTCTGTCACCTGCCTCCTCGCCCACAGAGCCAAAAGAAGGTTTCTGAGAGCATTATTAAGGGGGACTACAAGGGAACTTCAAAGCTGTATTCCAGCACAGTTTGGTGGGTGGAGATTGTGTAAATTAAACCATATGTTGTTATTAGGCCACTGCACAACGTCCAAAGGGTAAAAACATACACATGGTTACTGTGTACCCTTCATAGCATCATTTAAAAGTGTAGTCTAATATTTGACTAACTGAGCAGACAAGAGGCTAATAAAACAGAGATGCTTGAGATTGGAAAAGATTCCACTGAGGGGTATGATACGGTGCCTTGATTGTTATTCTGCAAACTTAATTAAATGACTCTTTCTATGTGGTCTAATTTAGAAAAAAATGCCACCAGCACCTTTAGCAGAAAATAGGCAGTTTTCAAGTAAACAAAGACGTCATCTCAGCTGCTGTAAAATAATTTTAACAGTCACCCCTCACTGAAATGTGGAGGGCTTTCGAATTGGAAATAGGGAGAAACAGCTTTATTCAAGCTGCCGCAATCCTGTGCAAATTAAGAGAAGTGGCGATATGCAATCACCGCCCAAATAGCCAGTTCAATAGTCACAATCGTACAGTTATAGCTGTCACTTCTCAACAGAGGTCGTCAATGGAAGGGCACATCTGCAAAGACAGGACAGATGAAGCAGGGAGGGTCATTTTTAAGAGCCCTGTGGGCTGACATAAGGCAGTTAATACACGGTGGGGGATTAAAACCACCGTTGGAGAAACTCTATTGATGTGTTTGACAGTGGCATCTGGGCTAATATTGATCAGCTATTGACTGCAGCCCCCTTCCCACCGTTTATTTCACAGCTGTTCAAAGCACTGGTTATAATTGCGCGCACACAGGAGAACAATACAAGGCATACTGACAACTCACAAGGACGTGTTCTCAACACACAGGCCTCTAATGCACATACAAATATTGATTATCAAGCTTTAGCACAATACTGTGCATATCTACAGGACTGAAAAAAAAGAAAGATAAAAGAAATGTGTCTACAGCAACAGCAGTAGTTCTCTTTTCCACTGTATCACCATCATCAATGGTCCACATCAACTAACCCATCTACAAAACCCTCTCAAGACAGATGGAGATACAGTTGGCACACTGTATTGCGAAAAAAAAAAAGTGCTTTCTCAGTGGATGGTTGAAAGCACACACACAGTGCCTCCTGCTGGGTAGCAGCTGAAACCCCTCCCTGGTGTGCCAGCCTCACAAAACAGAGAGAAAGACAGAGCTACCCAGGGACAAGTATGCCTTTTACATTACTATTCATATATCTTTTGTGCAAGTTAATACTGTGAGCCAAGAAGGAAATAGAAGGCAGCTACAGCAGGCATTGCCCCACATATCTTTCACTTGGTCTTATTCAATCTTGTCCTCTTCCTTTCCACCAGGACCCTCACATACTGTAGATACACGCTTTTACACTTCACTGTCAGTGCACTCAATGCTCACCTCTCAGGCGCAAGGTTTTTTTCAACAGGAGACCGAAGCTCACCAAATGGCGCGTGAAATAAAATAGTGACACACGCCCCAATGAAACCTAATAAGACATCACATTACAGAGATGAGAAACTATATCATTACCATGGCAACAGTGCGGCGCACAGCCAGAGGGCTGGCTGGGTGACAAGAAAAGAAAGGGTAGAAGAGAAAAGGATGGAGAAAGGCGAACAGGGAAGAGGAGGTTTGTAAAGAAATATGCATGAATGAAGAAATGGATAGAATTGGGTGGGTGTGTGGGGGGTGACAGCATCGACTCCCCCCTGAGTGATAAGTGTGTAAAAGACAGCATTAACAGCCCGTTTCTTCTGCCCGAACCATCACATGATAACGCTTCAGTTCACTATTTCTCCTTGACACTGTCAGTGCTTACTGCTAATTAGTGCAGAGCATAATTCCACTAAAAACCACTCTCAAGCAAGCTCCTGATGAGTGGCAGGATTAATTGCTGTGCTAAGCTCAGATGACCCCCTCAATGGAGCTCTCGCTGGACCGAAAGCTAGGACTTTTTGTGTGAGCAAATGTCAAAGGAAGAGAGAAAAGTGACGGCTCCTTTACTTCTTATCTGTGTTTTAGTGATTGGACCGTGTTCATGAGGCACTGAAATATTAAAAACCCCATCTGTGCTCCAACATTTGCTTCGTTCATTATCTTATTCAAATGTGTCAAGAATAGTCTTTAAACAAGAGCGCTGAGCAAGATTCGGATGTGCTGAAACTGCAGTAATGTAGGATAATTTTGTGCACACTGCCCGCGAAGAAACGCCGACTGAGCGTCTATGAAATCCCAGCCTTTCAGTGGCAGCTGCAAGCAGTCTGGGGGAGCGAGTAGGCTGCAGTGTGGACGGTGTAATTTTGAGCATCTGGAGCAGCAGGCAGTGCTATACTAGTGCCACCTACAATCAGATCAGAGTGGCACTGCCAACACAGAAACCACTGCCCTGTTTATTTCTAAACCAGCTGGTGGAGGAACAGGAGGCTGGATTAGGTAGCCGAGTCATTCACAGACTGAACAATAAGGGGAAAAGTGGAGGAAGATGAGAATCTATGTGAAATTAACAAGTGAAACAGAGTGAAAAAAAGGCATCCATTTAGTGACAGGAAGCCAAAAACAATGGGCAAGTTTGTTGTGGAAGAGGAACTGAATGAAAATCTCAAACGACTTGCTCATAGTATATGCAGAGTACAGTATGCTGAAACTGGGCAGACTATATGAGAAATAGAAGTTTGAATAATTTATCATTGTAATACAGCCTAATGTGGCTAATCAAAATGCTGTAGCACTGAACTGCCTGTGGGGCAAAGAGGCCAATGCATTACATCAATGACCAATCAAAATCACAAGCTAGATGATAAAAAAATCCAAAGCACAGTTACTATTTAATTCATTGATAATTTAAATAATTAAGTAGACTTTCTGGTGCTACATCGCTTCAGGGCGGCAGCATAACGGGGCATCAGAACACGATACTTTAGCCTCCATGAAAGAGATGCAAAGCGCCAGCATTTAAAACCGTTAACATGACAGACAGCTGGATATGGAGGGGCTGGCAGGCGTGTGAGAGTGTCTGTCTCCATGTGCATTGCATTACCCCACGTTAACAGTCTCTGGGGCTAAAACAAATATGAGGCACATGCAAATGAAGCAAGACGCTGAAAGGACCTGAGGTAGACAGCACGCTGCTTGGTGCAAAAGAGTTTAATATGTATGCAAAAAAAAAAAGGAAAATGTTTACTGTACTGTGCAGATAATGAATTTCAGATGAGGTCACAATGAGTTTCTGTGAAGTGCATAGAAATGCAGAGTAATGAAATTCAATTAAGAACATGAATGGCTCAAATGCAGAGAATGAGAAAATGCTGTTCAATCTTTTTCATAAGAATTGTCTGACACCAGGCCGACCTCACTGTACACAAATAATGCCGTTATTATTTGGGGAATTCTATGAATAACTCACTAAATTCAGCTCCGAAACCTGGGATACCTCAGCAACAAAAAGGTGAATATTATATCAATCAATCAGTCACATGAAATCATATGAAAATACAATTGCAGTGAAACACCCTTACCTTTGCTACAGTAGCAGTGGTATAAAGTGCTGAACAAATTAGTCCTGTAGAAACCTGCATTTTTGCACTTGTGGTTCCCTCTTCTCCAAGTCAGTGGGATTTTCGAATGGGTTTTTGGTTAGATGAAATAAAGTCTTTGGTTAACGACACACTTAAGATATTTTCACATGTTGGACAACATACACTAAAATACATCAGTAACACTGGTGAATTTGAAAGCTTTTACTTGTGTAGAAGACAGTTGCTAAGTGGCTAAATTAGACTACAGAGGTTGTCAAACACCATCGCGCCGCACACAAGAAATCAGTTGGAAGCTTGTGGTGGTGACATAGTTATGTGGTGTAGTTCCTTTCCAGTCTAACATCAGCATTTAACTTCTGGGGATTGCATTTACATTTTAAAAATCAACTGACTGCATTTATATAGCGTTTGCCTCTTGTGTACAGAGCACTCAAAGCACTTTGCCACACACTGTAACATGCACCCATTCACACACATTTATACACTTATGGCAGAGGCCGCCATGCATGGTGCCAACCTACTCATCAAGTGCGATAAAAAACAAGCTGGGCCAAATGACTCATGCGTGTTCATCTTAACACTGAGATCCTCTCAATGATCCTCCTCACATATGCTGGAGAGTGTAAACGTATTGCTGAAACAATTCTTTTGTTGCATCATCAAGTGAGAAAAATGGTCCATGGTGATATCAGCCGCAGAGAATAACTCTCTTACTGTACAGTTCTTTCAGTGACTCTAAATTTCACTCAGTATTTGCATCAGCTTTTTGATCATCCTTCTCAGCACACTGCGTGATTCTGCTTCTAGCAGAAGAGGGCAGAAGCTTAGGACATATGACAAGACACTGTTGCCAGAAAAATTCCGGGAACATTCTGTCAAAAATACTTGTTATTGTTAAGCATCTTCAAAGTGACTGTGACTGGAATCTTTTAGTGCTAGTATTAAACCTCAGCTCTTACGAAAAGCATCATGAGCAATCACAGTTTTACAAACATTTGAGACGAGCATGTTTGTTTCACCAGATTTATTTATTTTATATTAAATGCAAGGTGCACACAGATTATTCTATCACGAAATGCAACCTACAGTACTAAATCCGGCTGCTTGTGTTTTCTCCTGCGAGCTTTGGATGTGGCAGACCTTGTTAATAGTGAAGACAATGTTAAGGAAGCTAAGACAGTATTCAGCTGCTTTTCAGTAACACACACCCAGCAAAGCTAGCCTCATCACTGCCTGCACCTGATGCTCACTGCAACCTCATTTTTTGAAGCGACAGCGCTGCAGCACGGCAGAAACGAGCTGCGATGTAATTGTGCGCCGTCAATATACACCCACTAAAAGCCCTTGTTTTTGCCACTGGCACGCTCAAATTGTTATTGGAAGTGTCTGACTGTATTCTAGAAGGATGGTGAAGTCTCGTTCTGGCAGGGAGAGTTTGTTGTGAAGTGTAGCTTTGTGTTATCTGTGTTTGTGCATGTCTGAATTGTGCCAACAAAATGTGGAGCTGCACTTCAAGCAGCTTTTGTAGTTTCATAGTTTTCAATGTTACCGATACAGACAGGCTGGAGCTGTTGCTAGTTGTGCTACAAATGGATCCTAACACTCCAGATACACTGCAGATCACTGACCATCAGCTCTGCAGTTTGACAGGATGAATACTGCCAGCGAAAGAGGAGAAGACTCAAGCCTATTTTCCTGAGAAAAATGCTGTTCCAAAGGTGGAGAGCTGCAGACAGAGCAGAGGTAGGCTAAAGCTATTAGCTCACACCAAAGCATGGCAGGATAACAGCAACTTCTCCATCTTTCCATAATGTTGTCGGACACTTGAGCCGGTCAGTAGCAAAATTAAGCACTTTTCATGGAAGTACATTGACGGACATTGTTGAACCATTTGATTCCATTCAAGGAACTTCAGTTTTTGGCACATCTGCGTTGTCTTCATTTGTCAACCCCAGAGGTTGCTACTTGGTGTATTCTTGAGGTCTGACAATTGTGTTGAATGCATTTCCTTCTGCCTACTGTAAAACATTCACGAAGCTCATATTTGTATACTTGTGAGCACTATTTTTCTTCTCTGCCTTTGATGCCACATTGCTGCATTTTTGGCCCGTTGTAGAACAGTGAAATAATGTGAAACCATTGGCAGGCATGTGGATCCTGTCACCCATGCATGTGCATGTACATACACATAAAAAGGGGTCCCACACATTAAAACATTTCTCCACAGTGCTACGAGTGGTCAAACTCCAGGGTATCTTTAAATTGAAGTCTGGTGTAGGTGTGTGTGTGTGTGTGTGTGTGTGTGTGTGTGTGTGTGTGTGTGTGTGTGTGTGTGTGTGTGTGTGTGTGTGTGTGTGTGTGTGTGTAGTACCTCACAGCCTGGGTGCTCTGGACTCAAGAGAAGTTTAAAATGAGATGCAATCCACTACTCTACATATGCATCGTCAAATCAAGAACCAACTAGGCTACTATATATATATATATATATATATATATATATACACACACACACACACACATGTATGCCTCGATTAGTCAACTAAACGCTCTAAATGACCACTGGTCGACCAAGAATATCTTTTGTCGGGGGCAGCCCTAGAACCAACTATATTGTAGAGGAGCTCTGCAAGTTTATGCGCACACACAAACAGATAAGGAAGCAGTTCTGCAAGCAAGAGCTTTAAGTAAGAGAATCAAGATGGGTCTCTTGAAAAAAAAGGTCCTGCACTCTATCAATAATTCATAGACTTGGTTATTTACCTTTGCTGGTGTGGTAACACCAGTTCATCATTCCTACAGAAATGGCAAGATTTTAAAGAAAAGGACAAAAGGAGAAAAAAGCGTAGTTGCAGTGCAAGACGAAGAATACGACGGCGATCATTTCCAAGGAAAAATACTGTATTTAATCACTGTATAGAATCACTGAAGCACTGATTTTTCTAAGAAGACTAAAGCCATTCGCCTGCTTTCACCCTGGGGCCAAGTCACGCTTTGTAATGGCTTGCTATATTGTGATATATGTACTATGAAATTGTGAGGCCCATACGCCATAATACGATGCATGATGCTGCTGCTCTAAAGACAAATAATGTGTCTTGCCTCACAGCGGAGTGTAGTGGCTGAAGAGAGATATGACATGGACAGAAGCCATGACAGCCTATTGGAGATGCAGGTAGGAAAGCAGTGTGGGGGTTAGTCATTCCCCAGCAGGCTGAGATGGAGTACAAAAAGCATTTTTTAAACACTTGACTGGAGCCGAGTGCGGTGTGCCATGTTTAAGGGTCATCTCAACCAGACCTCTTCTTTGTACTGGTGTCATCACTCTCCATTTCACACTGCCTGTCATTCTGGCACGCTGTGACTCAGTGTTTGAGCAACATGGAGGCTCGTGTTCTGAGTGGCTGAACATGATGTTCCTGTGCACGACCGAATATACAGAGAGTCAAGAGAGCTCGATATGTGAGTAATGTGCACATGTCTGCATTTACTTGTACTTATATGCAGGAAAGAAAGGAACTGAGAAAAGAAAACATTATTTTTATATTACGGTGGGCTCTGCATGCTGGCATAAGGCATGTTGATTGGTGCCAATTGTGTTGGGAACCAGGAATGTGTTTTATGGTCTTCACCTTTGGCCGAAGTGGCACAGCTAAGGATGCATTTGTGCAGTGAATTGGCAAAATGTAATTTTGGCTAATGATTTGGCATAAAACTATACCCACACCTTCATTCACAGAGACCATTTCATCAAATCCTAGGGCACATAGGAACATCTATTCAAATGTTTTCTTTTTTACTGCTATAACTACAGTTTACCTGATATAAATCCTGACAAAATACCACAACCTGTATATCCTACTTCATTTTGAAAAAGCTTCACCTTGGCAAAGACAAAGCTGACAGGCAAGACTGCTGTGTCCAGTGTTGTGGACAATGAATGAGAATGTTACGTCAAAAAAGTAAAATGTCCCTTCAATGCCAGTGCATTGATCTCAGCATCAATTCATGTTTGTTTAATGTAGGTACTGGTCTGTTTGAGTTATTTATAAAAACAGACAGCTCTTACTTTACCAGTTTTTGTTTTAACCCTAATATACAATTACTGGTTTTAGGTAGCGATGACAGGATACATCACAAGAGAAAAGCGAGATGAGATTTCTACAGTCTCTGGCTTGTCTAACTATAGATAACACGCTCCCCCTTCTCATTGAGAGAAGTCAGTCAAGGTGATGTGAGGACCAAGCAAGACTTCCTTTTGGCTGGTGTTCCCGACATGACCGATAAAGAGGAGACCACACAATAGATCCAAGACACACTGGTTTTTGGGTGTTCCCCAAGAGGAACTGGAGGACGTTGCTGGCAGAAAAGAATGTCTGGGCTGCTCTGCAGATCCTCCGCCACGTCGACCGTATCCTGGAAAAGTGATTTGAAAATGGTTGGATGGATTGTACGGCCATCAGTGAGATGTATAGTGTTTTCGCAAGTGGGTCAGAGCAGAGCCATCCAGAGAAAGAAACAGCCAGGATAGACTGGTAATAGTTTAACACCTTTTAATAGAATGGGCAGTGAACGGGACTTCTGTACAGCAGCACAACTCTTATCGAATCCTCGACTCCCATGGCCTGTGCTCAACAACCTGCACAAATACGACATACTAACTCTGTCTACCCTCCAAATAAATACATATGAAAAAGGAAAACTAATTAGATCTGACATTGCTAAGGGGAGGTATGCTAAATGATTACACCCATTAATGGCTACCAAAATCCCTTAACAACACTGAATTAATACACAATCAAGAAGTGAATGACTGAAGAAACAGCAGACAGGTTGTATTCACAGTAATGCATTGTACGTGCCTATGACCTAATGTGCCTTAACTACCATTCCTCCACTGTGAGGAACTTCATTATGACTGGAAACAATTAGTGGGAGTAACGTATGTAATAGGCTCTCAGCTTCCAACAGCACAGTCAATAGCCTGGAAATGGAAACTCTGCTCTAATCACTAATGAGAAAATTGTGGAGGGGCAAGAGGGAGGGAGGGAGTCACTGGGGAGTGGGGATAAGTCGAAAAAGCAGCTCGTACAGTGAGCTGTATGATAAAGGTAGTGTAATGTTAGACTATAAAGTAAGAACTAAATTTGGCTTTCATCGTCATAACATAGACACAAATTATAATCCGATTCACTGCTAATCTGAAAAGGTAATCATCTGATTTATTACTTTTAATCTGATCATGATCTCCCCATGAATAACTGATGCGTTTACTGCCTGCTTTGTAATTGACCAAAGCCTGGGGAAAGGTGTGACAGAAATCACACTGGCAATCAGAGCCGTAATAGATTAAACCTATATCAGGGGCCGGCTCCTAGCAGCGAAAATGAACAGTCAAAAACACAAGAGGGTGTGCTTCATAAAGCCCACTCAGTGCCAGTGGTAGAGGTTACAGTAGCTGCAGCTAATGTGTGCAGGTCTTTGGAATCCCTCTGTGTTTCATTTTTAATGATAGCCTAAATGATATTTCCCGCCCTCCCATCTCAACAGAAATCAATGCTAGGGAAACACTCAAGTTTCCACCAAGCAAAAGCAATTTCTGCTACAAAGCGAAGAGGTGTTTTATGGTGGTAATGCCACTGCACCATAAGCTATGATTGGATAAGCAGTCTGGGGAAATAGTACCATGCTCTTTTGGGCTCCCTATACCTTTCCCTTCCTCCCTCAACCACAGGGTTTATAAAACCAGAAGCCTCAACACGCCAGTAAATTAAACTCTGTGCTTGTGGGAAAAACAGTTTCTTTGAAATCAATGCAATCATTAAGGATTTTTATGGGCTCAATACATTTATATCGCTGTGAAATGCTATGAAAATAAATGGCGGAGCTCAGGTCTAGTTCATTTGCACGGTGCTTGGAGAGATGTGTTATTCGTATCGGTATGACTCCCCTATACCTTCACATCCTGTTTCCCTAGCAATACTGTTGTGAATTATTGATGTTACTACCGTGCCTCCCTCCCTCCCCCAGTCCCTTTACACACCAGCCCCTCTGCAAGGATCCCCAAGCTTCACTGACTCTCCTAAGAACAGACTGCACACAATCCCGGTGACAATATCCAATAAAGCAGAGCAGGGGGAGGGGCGAGATGCTCCCTGACATTTAAATCAATTGCTCTCTAACAACAACTCTATGATTTTTAATCCATCTTTATTACCATCTTCGCTGCAATGCTTAAAGCAGCCCTGCTGTTTTTATCACAGTTGAGAGAAACAGCAACAGCAAAAATGAATCTCTCAATATCTGTTCTGGTATTTCAGTCCAGATGGCAAAAATTTAGTCTTAATGCAGTAATGCTCCTTGTGTTGAAATTCAAACAGTGAGATCTTGCTCTGGGTGTGAGTTGTTCGTTAATGTTTCATCCCGAGATCTCTATCTGCAAACAGTGTGTTTAACAGTGTGTGCAATAGAAAAGGCACAGATGTGTGTGAATTCCCAAGGTCTCTGAATGCATGTTTTATCACTCTGCCTCAGAGAGGTTGTGGAGGGGGGTCCTGCCACCCTGAGTAGAAAACGACAGTAGCTGCTGCTGCTGCTGCTGCTGCTGCTTCATGCAGTGTAGAAACTATCTACAACAGAAACGTAACAACTGCATGATTCATGCCATATACTCAACTGTAATTAATGTGTTGCATCTACAAGTATATCGGATTTAAACTGCAAAAATATGTTTTCTGCGTCTCATTAGTCAAGTGACACCATAGTTAAATGGTCACAATTGTACTTGAAATCTATCCAAATGAACTCTAAAGGGGACATGTCATGCTCAGGTTCATACCTGTATTTGGGTGTGTACTAGAACATGCTATAATGTACAAAAAAACATTATACTTCTTATACTGTCTGTCAGAATATAACTGTATTCACCTTCTGTCTGAAACACTCAGTTTTAGCTCTGATTGGGCAGCGTTTCAGGGAGTTCCACACCTGAGCTCTCTGCGTTTCTGCACCATCAATGCAGCAGGGAAATTAATGTAACTGCACTGTAGATACACTTTATATCTATATATAGTACCGTTGAGACATCGAAAACCGTACAGAAGTCCTGATGGCTTATTTAAAGGATACCGTTTGTCTATTTCTCTGTGGATTGAGTGATTTGATACTTTCACAGTATTTATATAGCACCTCAACCTGTTTTAGAATAAAAAAAGACATGGAAATCTCTCTTTTTACAATATGGGAATTGTGATGCCTGTGACTGACTTGACTTTGACTAAACCCACCAGATCAAATGACATAATACAGGTCTGATCGTTCACGTTTAGAAAGAGTTGCACACAGCATTGAGACATGACAGCCTGGCTATGTCTAAATGCAAAAAGATTTGTATTCATTACCCAGTAAAGTAACAAAGTAATAGTTTTCATCAATGGCTTTAATGTAAAGAGAGCTTCCGTTAAAATGCCTTATTGTAGTCTTACTTCTCAATAGAACACAAGCACATAAACTACAGCACAGGAAACATTTGGAAATCATGAATTTTAGGTAGGGCTGGCAATATTAATATACCAAAATATATATTTTTTGATGCCTTACTTTAAAGGAATATATTAAAAAAAATCTAAATGTATCACTAAAGAAGAGTACAAATCTGAATGTTTATTACCCACTCCTAATTACAAGTTGGACGGTTATTTAGAGCATGTGTTTAAGAAAGCATAACATCCATTTATATGGCCTAATCAGGGAAACTAGGATGCTTACTCTGTATCAAAAGCCATTGAAAACAGCATAACCTGATTACCAATTGTATTGAATTACAGTCAAAGTAGAGTTACACCATGCGTATAAATACAACCAGTGAGAGATGAAGAGTCCAAACAAAAAAACATTGTCTTTGGCTGCTATCATTTATTATTCATGGCTCTCTTTTTTATGACGCTGCTAGCTGAGACAGTGAACAAAACATGGTTGGTATGTACAGAGAAATAACTCATATCTGCGCTTTAATATTTGAAGAAGCTGAGACAAATAGTTCCCTGGTGTGAAAACCAATAGACAACATTAAGTAGTCTGCTTAAACAAAAAAATTGAAATGTTCTAATGGATGTGTTTTGTTAATGGTAAGTGGCAGCTGATTTATGCTGACAACTCTTGTCCAGGGTATATCGGCATCTATTCCCAGGTGGGCGTCAGGCTCTAGAACAGGCAGCCAGGCACTTACACCAAATTGCTTAGGTAAATATTCAACCATATATATTGATCACAATTAAATGTAGAACAATTAAGTAAGAAAAGATTCCTCTGAAAAAAAGGACTATAACAATGTTCAATTAGGGATGGCCGATAATGAAATTCCTCTACAGACGATATTGCTTTAAGACAAAAAAAAAATGATATTATTGTCCAAAAAAAACATGAACAGAGAGGCGCACATAGATATAAATATTTATGGCCAGGGAACACATATGTTGCAATACCCATAAGTGGTCACAATGTATAGGCAATACGCACTTTTTTTAAAAGAGGGCATGCTGAGATCAATAAATCAGACCAATCAACTATCATTGATCAACATTGATGTATGGAATGAGGATAACACGAGCCTGCATTTTGTCCACAAGCGATACGTTTGGTGTGCAAAATTCCCAAAAGGTATTGCATACTTAAATATTGTTCCGTTATTGTCATTATCCTGGCCAACCAATCCGGTTGTTAAGTCTGACGTAACACCCTTTCAAAATACGATTTCCGGATCCAAATGCTCCATTGAAACAAAACAGACAACGGTCGAACATGTGAACATCACCTCGATCACCTCTTTCATCAGTTAGACATCTTTTTCATCGATAAGAAAGAGGTAAAATGACAATTATGTTGTCTTTTTAAAAACTCTGATCTTTTCAGACAACGGGGAACACAGCAGTGCAGTGTTGCAGAAATACGAGGCTCTGTACAGCTTGGACCCGGAAATCATGTTTTGAAAGGGTGTTACGTCACGTCTTACAGCCGGATACCGTGTTGAACGATAATCTCACCATATCACCCAAACCTATATTCAATTGCTATCAATGGGGCATCAAATATCAGGTCGCTTTTGAAAAAGAGATAATATATCTCAATAAGCTTTACCTGGTTAAATTAAGGTTACATTTTTTCTAAAAATGTTGCCGAAATCCGTGGTATGAATTATCTTTATGTTAAACCGTGCTCAGCAGATTGCAGAACTTAATCCTGTGCTTGAATCTTTGCACCATTACACACAGCTTTCTGCATTGTCTGAAGTAGAAAATGCCTGGAGCGCATCACAGGCAAGAAGCAGAAGCCAGTAAACATTAAAACAGGTTAGGCAGAGAGGGAAAATCAAAAGGTTTTATGTGCTGAAGCAACTTGGCTGTAAAGGAAACATAATACGAGCCTTAGCCTAGAAAGACAAAGTAATAAATTAACTTAAAGTTACAATCAGCGGGAGGGGTTAGTGCTGCAGTGACAGTACCCGAAAGTGAGACAAAGAGAGAGGAAGGTAAGATAAAAGAAGAGAAGAAAAGCACTAAAATGTCTGCAGCACATTAATTGTTCATGAGAAGGTGCATACAGGCAAACAAAGCTGTGATGAATGGTCTCATTTGTGGAATGGGAAAGGCCCCGCCTAGCTTGTCTGCTTTCTAGCTCCAGTCCCCTCTTTACTCAGGCTTATGCAAATATGGACCTCCATTAGCTGTGTTAACAGGTAACTGCTCAGAAATGACCCCCATTGACCAGGCCGCCACAGCAAGGTGATGGATAGTCCACCGATACCGATTCAATGTCACTCAGGGCAGTGGGAGGTGACTTCATCCCTCTGAGAGATATGATAAACAATCGAGATCTTAAATTTCACAAAGTCTTTAATCAATCTTTTGTCCTGTAACTTTTACTGCCTCACCTTCTCTTGAATATTACACACATGTAAACAAGGACACACACACACGTATATCCCTTTATAGGAATACTAGAGCAGGAAGCATGATTAAATCATGAAACATTAATAATGACACCCTTGTCTCTTCCCTTATCCTCATAAAACAATGCCTCTGCAGAGCAAATTAGTGGCTCCTAATACTCCAGGGCTAGCAGTTCAGCACCAGACACACCCATATTAATAAGGAGAAATTCGACAAACAGAGAGAGCTGTTTATTAGGGAAAACATGCCCTGTGAGACCCCGTTCGTGGAATAATAGGAACCAGGACAGTCTGCATAATAAGATAGAGACAGACAGACAAAAAAGTGTAGACCTGACCTGAAGAAGCATAAAGAAAGATTCAAAATTATGGCGCTTTTACTTTTATTCTCTGCTATTCACTCCATTAAAAAAAAAGCAATTATGGAGGAAATGAAATGTAACTGGGAGGCCAACTATAGCAGTGGTGACCACAGCTCTCAGTGGGATTTCTCTGAAAAAGGAACTGCAGCGGTGAAATACGGCCAGGTGCCTGTCCTACTTCTACCTACTGTTTAAAGTGTTTTACAGATAAATGTAGTTAATGAAGGTGCTCTCATTTGAGTAAACAGAAAAGAACTGAATCCAGACAGGAACAAAATTAAGTCCAAACAACAGCAAAAATACAAGAAAGCTCATAATCCCCAAGCATCTGCTTGAACAGCTACCTTCACGTATAGCACACTACATGCCATTGCACTGCTGTGAGTGGGCGCTGGTGTTGTAGTGCAGCTTGCCGTCTTGTGAGCTGAGGTGGCCAAGGGTCAGATTGACACCTGTGTTGTGAATAATACATGCCCATGTAAAGAGTATTTTTTATTTCATTAAAAAGGCCGCCAAGGGAACTGCCAGAATGAAAATGCCACAAAAGCTGCAGAGAAGTCCTAATTAGTGCAACCCCCTATATGCCTGCAGACCCCACCATAACAACGGCATCCACACCACAGGGAACAGATATGGAACATGTATTACCGCCTCCATGCAGGACTGAGGTTTACAATCTATGGCATTAAATATGTGTGTCACATAGCCATGAGGCTATTAAGCCCTGTGTGCTCCAGCTCCACCATATACTGCACATGTACAGTATGTGCACACAGGCACATAAGGTTCATATAACAAAGAAAATTAGGCTTTCTGCACATTACTGCTACACCAAGATTCATTTACTTTTTTATTACGAGGAAAATTACCCCAGTGGTCAACTGAGCCTCCAGTTGTTTACCCAGAATAATATTTCCACAAGTTTCCATTAGACTAAATGGATTTAGTGAAAGCAATATGACAGCTTGAAATCATATCATAAATATATCTGATATGCACACGGCGTGAGCACAATGTGAACATTGACATAATATTCAAGCAGTAGATGGCGTGCTACATATCATATCAAGTCAACCTGCAAGCTGTCTGGTAAGCATGGGCTCTCTTGGGCGACTGTGGCTCAGTGCCAGAGTGGATTGTCCTCCGTTCAAGAGATTGGCAGTTGGATCCCCACCTCCCCCGGTCCACGTGTTGAAGTGTCCTTGGGCAAGACACTGAACCCCGAATTGCTCCCTGTGCTGCGCATGGGTTTGTAAATGTGGTGTGCATGGTTAGATTAGATTAGATGGTATGTAGATGTCCACTGCCATCAGTGTGAATGTCTGTGTGAATGGGTGATTGTGACAAACACTGTGAAAGCGCCTTGAGTAGTCAGAAGATTAGAAAGGCGCTATATATAACTTTGATGATAAATGACACAGTGCACGTTCCAAATCTTTCTTTCCTTTTGCTTTGAGGCTGCTAAATTCAGACAGTAGTCATTTTAAACGATGAGCACTGTGTCTTTACATGGTAACTCATGTAACAAATGTCTACCTGTTATTTATTATTATCTATTTATTTCATCTATGTTATTGCCCTTCTGCGACCTTTATCTGTTTGTTGCTGTGTATGTTGTTGACTGTGGTTGGGGTTAGCTCCAAATGAATCGCCCTCTTTGGGATCAATAAAGTTGTCTGAATCTGAATAATCTGCATAAAACAACAGGAATAGCCAGATTTTTTACATTTCATCTGTATCATGGAAGAGTGATACCTCACTATGAATTCTGATGGTTAGTTTTCCACTTTTCTAATAGTGCGTCATGTGTAAAATGATATTTTTCTGTGAACTATGCGGTGCCACTTTCATCATCATCCCTGGGCCTCCTGTACATCTCACATCACTCATAGACTCTTTCAGTACAGGAAGTGTTTCTCTGTGAGTGACAGGAACACAGCGTTGAGACGTGGTAATCTTGGTCCGTCCCCCGGGGATTTGTGGAATATGAGCTAGGGCCAAAAGGATGCACATCTAACTTCTCACACACACACACAGTCACACAAAAATCCCATCCCTTTTCATCTATCCCCTCATCACCAGCTTTGACCCCTCACCTCAACTCCAAAGTGAGACTCTTTATTAGTCTGCCACATCCAATAAAACCTTCCTTATATAAGAGAATGAAAGTCAGCCTGCCTTCCTGCTGCTGAAGGATCCGAGCAGAGGTTGAGACAGTTGTATCAGACGTTCTTCAGCCGTATCATAGCCTATAAAGACGTACTGATAGGGCAAAGCCAATCACCCAGCCAGTAACCACAGATGCTCTAACAACCCTGGGTGTAATAAATTCTAAAACACAGGCTGTCTTTTTTCTGCCCAACCCGTGTTACTGTCCATGTAGAGCGGAAGTGGATGTAAAAAGCCGGTGTTGGCAGCTATCTGCTTTGCTAAAGTATCCATTAGAAAGACAATGAATCTCCCCCAGCACGGGTAACACTGCTACCTCTGACCCTGAGGTCAACATGCAACTCTAAACATAATTATGGCAAATATTCCTTGTTTATGATTCTGGTCGAGAGCAGAATTAAGAAGGTGACATAATTATTAAAACACAGCTGATACATAAACAATAAATCATTTTAGTAACAAATTATCAGCAATAGATCAAAATGTTCTATGATTTAATTGCACTATAACGAGACGCATGGAAACATGCTCACACTGACAATGCTAACATGCCAGGTACAATGTTTACCATCATAGTTTAATGTGTTGGTATGCTAACATGTACAAGTACACTTGTGTTTGTTTTCTTTCACTTGAAGCTCAGTCTGTCTCTTCCATGTCCACACACACACACACAAACACACACTTTGCCCGTCATAATGAAACCATCTCTGTGAAATGGCATCAAACAGTCCATGGTATTGACCATAACAGATGAGATGAGAGATAAAGATGAGAGATATAGATGAGAAACGGCAGAGCAATCAAACAATGTGTTACGGTTCATCAAGGGAATAGATCAACAAGGATCAAAATGAGAGCAATGCAACCAGGGCCTTCATCCCTGTTATTGCCAATATTGGCAGAAAATTAGCCATTTTTAGCTGTAGCAAAGCCTTTAGAAAACTGATATAATAATTATATAAAATTGGATCCGTCAAATATCACAAACAAGATCAATGCTGTAGCCTGACAAAAAGTTCTGAAGAAGATATTTAATTCAATGTGCCCAGATGAATGTGCTGACACTTCTAAACAAATAAAAAATGAATTCAGAAAACACTTGTGATTAAACGTCAGGCAATATAGGGTCTCAGCAACAAGGGAAGGAGACATTTTCATAACGGTAGGAACAGAGAGGAGTTAAAGCATTTTTTCCGACTATATGAACACATTCTGTCAGCTCCAGACTGACGTCTTTGTGGAGTGGATGAAATGAAAGGAGAGGTTTTCTGAACATAACCTTGAGTGAATTATCAGGTTTGCCTGCCTTTGCTCTAAGGCTGTCTGCAGGATTTAGGCCACACAGCTGAAAGTCTTTGACAATTCACAGAGGATGCTCAAACATTACATCAATATAGCTTGCATTATTTTAAGACATATATGAACTTCAACACTAATACCAGATGATCTCAGCGACAGTAGTAGTACTAAACACAGAATTAACATGGTGGGAAAACCCAAAAATGCCCAAAACAAGCAATATACAGATGCAGGCTGCCTGTACTGTCCAGCTGTGAGGTTGTGCTGACCTCTGCAGACCTCTGCATACCACCATACACTCCTCCCACCCCAATTGGCCAACCATGCCTATTTATTAATCAAACATGTCAGACAAAAGAGATTTCAATTCCCCTGAGTGCTCTGCACATTCACATAAGCATCTTACTTAATTATGCTTTGGTATAATACCAACCATCATCAATGTGCCATGGGCTTCAAGCCAGACAGCTGACGTCCAGGTGTGCACAAACATGCAGGAAAGATAAAATCAAATACAAATGCACATTAGATTTTATGTATAATTTGAACCATTGTGCTAAAAAGCAGGATGATATATCACATTATGGAGCATGATATAGTACACAGCACATACTTTTGCTGCCCCATTTTTCCTGAAATGAAAACTGAATATTTCCGCAAACAGAGCCCCAATAATGTTATAGCGTTAAACCACAGTCTTTGTAATGGTAAAATCCCATGTGGCATGAATGAATGTGTTGTGCCATAAGTGTTGCTCGGGGAAATGAAAGCTGTGGTGGTACAGCGGATTCAAATATGCAATTACATGAAGTACGTAGATGAAGTCGAAAGGAGACTGCATCATAAATAAACATGCCAATGCTTAGGGTAAATACCTAATTTATTCTATTCATGAGTTAATGGAAACTGTGGAACTAATTTGAAGCATTCTGATCTGCTAGACCGCGATGCATCTATATTTCATTATGATACTCAGTGCCAGTGCATCTGTAAACAAACTTTAGGAAGGCTGGGACATAAGCGACTATAATATCAGATAAATAGTTTTACATCCCAGTGTGATCACTGAATATCATCTTTGCAATTAAAGCTTCCTTAAAATGATCAGTGAGCATTGCTTAACACCGAGGCGAGTCTTCATAATATCTCCCATTTAGGAGTTCTATACGTTAAATTCAAGTTGCAGGAACAACTCAGTATTTTCCTCTGCGGTGATGCTTGAACCAATATAGTCAGTCCGGGTTTAACAAGTGAAAAGTCAAAAATGTCAAAATGTCCTCAAAATGTTTAGAACTGTGACCCTGACAAATGAGAGAGGTCATTTCCGAGCTTTGTTGACAAACTTCACAAAAAGTTTCCTGTTTTCAGCTCATTGTTAGATATGAATTTCCCAAGGACTGTGTGCGCTACGAGGGCTCTGACCTCATTTCCATTTGGGTCATTTCACACGTTCTTAAGGGTAACAGAGGAGATCATTTAATGTGGCTGATTCAACATCAAACACTGCACCAAAACAGAAAGAAAACAGAATGAAGCCCAATGCAACCGGACAGGTGTTGATGCTGCATGGATGGCAGAAAATGACAAAAACGAAACGCCACAGGTGTAAAATGCATCCTTGTTTTTCACATCATCGGAGGTATTTGTGTCTAATGACAGATGTTGAGCAGTGCTGCAGAACAATGTTTTGTGGGAACATTTGATAGGCAGGGCAGCGGGTAAAATTAACACTGCTGCACAGTCACAGTTAAAGTGATTGATTAGACTGCTTCACCTCCGCTCTCAGAGGGAGGCAAGTCCTATAAACAACAGTTCTGCTCGTCTAATTTTGTCAGAAAAGTAGAAGTTTCTCTCATTTTAAGAGAGAAACGTGAATATCTTCAGGAGCTCATGATGCTGCTGTTTAGAACTCTCTCCAATCAACTCCAAACACTGTACTAGCAAGTAAAACAGAACGAATTGCACTGGTTTCTAGACAAAGAAGGCAGTGGTTGCAACTATTTTTTGATTAATCTCAACATTTGTACAACTATAAGCACATACCGGTGACAGAGTGAATTACTCCAATTACATTTGCGCGGAGGTCTTGTGCAACTACAAAGTCCTGAACAAGCAAATCATGTTTCTTTAATAATATTCTTTTTATAGCTTTCTTGTCTTTCACAACCTTACATCATTTAACCAACATAGTTAAGTTCCAAGTGCTAATTAGGTAGAATTAATCAATAATAAACAGAAACACTGAAGCTCACCAGACCCCAATTGTGGATGCTTTTATTATTCTTCCAGTTTAATTTGAAAGATTTTTTTCTGCAGTCTTTAAAATAAGGTTGTAACTGAACACTGAAATCTCTATATATCACAAGACAATGAACGTTTGCTTTAGTTAAAATATTAGATCAACACTGAGGAGTGTAGAATATGAAGGTGGGTACAAACCAACATATGCACCTGATTACCTGACTGCTTGTGCGTGAGGATTAAAATGGCATTAGTACTTCAGATTTGATGACACTATAGTGTTTCTGAGGACATTTTGAGTGTTCGATCCTTAAAAGACAGATTTTGCCAGATGTGACGCTCTGCTGAGCTTGCAGAATGCCACCTGTCTTCATGTGGGTGGACATAATTGATGTTCAGCATCAGCATCATTCTCCTCTCCCCCCTCCATTTGGTTAATTGTTTACATTTTCATAGTAATGACATAACGGGGTTGTTAGTAAAATAGCATCGGTGTGACACGACATTTGCGGATTGGCACTGCACTGCCGACTGTTCACTCACCACCTGATCCTATAGTCCAATGGGGAAACACTGAAGATGTGTGCAGACACTTCAGCCTTAATTAGTCGTGGTGCACAACCTTGCATTATTATGCCGCTATGACTAACGTATGGTATCTGTGTATGGAGTTAGAAGAAACGTTAACGGAATCAATAACTACATAACAGGTTCTCTGAGCGAGTTTGGATCCGTCTCATAGGAACACATCAAATGTATTTCCCTTCAAATAATTAAGTCGGCCTGTCTAATCAAGCAAAATAAAATAAATACTAACTTTTACACTAATTCATGATGACTCATTTGCAAGTTAATTATTATTATGTGTGATAATAATTAACTCCTGCAGAGCCATTTCCTTAATCTGATTTTGCAGTAAACAAGGATGTAACAGGGTTATTTTCTGATTCATCTGTCCATTTATTTCTCCATTTTGCATGCACGTTCTTAAAGACAGTATACACGTGTGCCTGCTCAAGTGATGTCTTTCTCATATTCTTAAGCTGCCCTCTCCTGTTTTATAGGGATATGAATTATGCACTTGTGTTTTTCCTTTTCCTTTTTGACTTAACCCTTTCACTCACACTTAAAGTGGAAGACTAAACACAATCAACAGGGACAGAGGAGTTTTTAACACAAAAAAGTGGTTGCCACTACGAGGAACTAGACCAAATGGGGTGGGAAACTGAGGTCCCAATGTTGTTGCCCGGGGCGATCGGACAATCGTGTTGAGGATTGGACATAATCATTAAGGTAACAGCTGTGACTCAGTGGTAAGTCTAACAACTCATTGTATTATGGTGGATGATTAGTGACTGTTTGTGCTGCCTTTTAGATTCCTTGTCCATATAAAATGAACGCCCTGCCAACCTAGCATCTGGAGTTGCTGGATCCAAACACTGAGAAAAGATGTCTTATTGTAATTTGGGTCACCTGAACCCGGCCACCCTCGGCTACGCAGCAACGTCTTCTGAAAAAATAGATATATGTATTTAAAATATAATATTTGCGATAATCGCTGTGTCCTTAAAGCACGCGAGCGTCAGATTATAGCGCTTTCTCTCTTATTCATAGAATGTATGGAACAAGCTGTAAAATATGCCCCTGAGAAACAGATACATGTCCCGTGGCCCAGTAGACTCTTAATGTAAACAAACGGAGCTGTGAACCCCTTTTACAGTCCGTTTATAAAACAAACAGGGCACTCAGGAGGATGTTAACACGCTGTACTGATGTTGCATGTTAATTTCAATGTTAAATCCCAAATAAATGAATAAATAAATGTATGAAAGTGTGGTTTTGTTAACAATGGTTGTGTGTCCAAATTGTAAGCTGTAATAGCCCACGGTTAATTTATTTCACAAGCGAGTAACAGTAGTAAGCTTGCAAGGAACTTATCAGCTTGTGGGTAACAGATGTTGGTAACTGCAGTTAGCTCTCAGAAACCTGGCTACCGTTAGGTTAACCCCCTTTTCTGCTTCTTCTTCTTCTCCTCCTCCGGTAAAGCATGACCGCATTGCATTATGGTATACGGGAGTAAAATGTAGTGTACATCGTATGTACACTCAAATTGCTTGTGTATAGCCGGCATGAGAATCAGTGTAAATGCTCCACCTGTGAAAAAGTTGAATTACAACAGGGCCCTTGAGTTGTTATTTGTTAAACCAAGCCTGTAACAATGCTACTTGTCAGCTCTGCCATAAGTGGTGACTGACCACCTTTGCACGTTTTGCACTTTCTTTAGTTAAAATTGCACAATAGCACTTTGTTAATCTGTATTTGTATTAGTTATTTTAGAAAGGTTATTATTCCTTTATAACAATATTTTATTGTTATGTAATATTTAGTGTAATAAATAATTGAAATTTAATGCGGGAAACCCTGGAAGGTGAATATTTTTATACCTTACCAATTTGCATTATATTAAGACTTAGAGTTCTGCATATTTAAGGGCTGGCTGCTTTGAGTGACAGGTGGGTGCCAACACAGGAGGCGAGCATAGACTGTAGGCTTTATTTGGGTCACCTCCGCTCCATCCATGCTTCACCTCTTTAGCTATTTTTGGATTAGCAGGGAGTTAGGCAGAAAGAACCTATGGGTGATGACATAGACACAAAGTCCGTATTTTATACAGTCTATGACCCTCGTCAGAGATAGGACTAAATATTGTGTGAAGATTATATGGCTAAAAAAGGAAAAAAAGACAGCAGTGTACACTGCACCCCACAGACGAGCAGGGACACATAATTAATTTGAATGGCATAAATGACAAAGAAAAGCACAACATTTGAGGAGCTGGAAACAGAGAATGGATAAAACAGGAAAATGACAGCAGCGATGAATCAGTTATTAAAACAGCTCATTTTCTATCGATGGACTAATGGCCCAATCAACCCTACATCACGTGAAGGCTAATCCACTCCAGTTTTTTGGTTGGTTTTCTTCTGAGACAGAACCGGTTTTGGACAAATGCAAACATCTAAAAAACGTGCCCCTGCAGTCAAACTGGTACTAGCTATTTGCATATGTATTGCTACATAAACAGGTGCATACAACAGCAACTCCAATTCGACACTTGATTTGCATGTGAATTGGTTAACAAAAGTGGGCTTAAATCATGATCATGAACAGGCTTTGAAAAGGCATGATTGTGGGTTCCAGAAAGGCGGATCTGAGCACGGCCAAGATCGTAGAGTTGCTACACTTCTCAAAGGGAGCAATTTTAAAGCCGTCCACTGAAAGGAGCAGAACAGAAGACACTTCAAAACATTTGCTACATGGGAGGAGGCTCCTGGCAGGTGAATATGGGGATGTCAGGTGGCTTGGGCCGCAAGTAATGGAAAGTCAACATCACAGCATAAGGATGGAGTAGAACGTTCAATTCCCAACACACAATGCACTGCACTCTTGTACGAGCTTTTCATGCAGATGAGCAGACAGGATGTGGCAAACAGCAGGAGGCATTCACTGTGGGCTCAGAAACACTTCAGATTGCATGGTAGACTCAGGGTGCTACCTCCATGGGTCAAATGGTTCATCACAGGGATAGTATAAAAATAAACAGTGAAAAATATTTGTGTTAAACTGGAATGACATAAAAAATAAATATAAACTGAAAAATAAAAATAAATTAGACCGATATATATTTTTTTAGCTATAATATTTCACTACCAAAAAAAGGAGACTTTTTCCCCATCAACTCTCGTAGAATCGAACCACAGAAATTGTTCTGATTAGATATTCCAGGAGATAGGGCTGTGCTGCAATTGCTTCACATGAGACACTAAAGTAGCACAAAGATTAAACATTTAAGGGATAGTTTGGCTTTTTTGAAGTGTGAATATGAGGTACCAAACTGGCTCGAGCTAACCAGCATATACGGCAGGTAAAACAGTGATTATTATTGATACGTTGATGAAGTACATCATATAATCCCATTTCAAAAAAGCAAAACAATACCTTTAAGGCTCATCTTCAACCATGCATCCTGTATGTAGCTACATACTTACATACATACTGAAACGTTATACCTGACCCTATCAAAAATAAACTATAACTACTGTAAAACTGCAATAAAATCTGCAAACGCACTCTAAAAATGAACATTTAACTTAAATGAATTCAAAAAGTCAAAAATACAATAAAATAGAAACTGATTTGAAAAAAGTATGATGTTTTGAAGGGATTAAAACTTTCACACAATGGCATCATCATTGTGTGTGTCATTGCACTTAATCAGATGAATCAATTCATGGCCATCATGTTTTCGGGATGGTACTTTATCAAGAAAGTGTCCTTGTCAAGGTGCAAGACTCACACAGAAATGGTTTGACAAGCATTCTGATGAAATGACGTTAATGACGGAACCGCCACAGTCCTCCTGATAGCAAGGCCAGTGAACATTGAAGAACACGATGAAAGCAGAGCAAAGCACCAATGACTGCATAGTCAGATTCAACACTCCGTCACTCAACAAGCAACAGGTCTCTCCCCCACAATTCCTGCCAGCTACTATCAAGGCCAAAGATGCTCCATTGTGCTACTGAGCACGACATTTCTATCTTTCTGCTCACTGAGTTTATTTGATTGTCCAGTTCATTAAAACAGCAACACACCCAAGTTCTGCTTGAGAACACGTGTGTGTGATTTTTAACGCCTGACTGGAGCAGCTCAGCCTCTGGTCAAATACTGAGATCGTATCCATAACCACGGAAGTCATTTGTCAGCGCCGCGCACATACATACATACGCCACCTGCATTCCATGGTTTTTAAGCTAATACGTCTCCCCAGGCATTTCCATTTTGCTGTTGCTTTTGTTGTTGTTGTTGCTGGTGCATTTCGCTGTAAAACTCATTATGGGGAGAAAGAATTAGAGGGAAGTATCTAGGTAAGACACAACAGCGCAGGCACTCAAACAGCTAATTGTAATAACCTGACACAAGTGAGTAATTTGGCTGCCTAAAAACGAGCCCTGAGATCTGGAGGAGCACTTTAGAAGACTGAATTAGGCTGGAGGCCATTACACAGCAAGACATTTAGACAGAAAAAGAAGATCCATCATTAACTGGGCTGGATTTGAATATTAAACGGCCCTGTTTACCGTTGAAGAAAAAAAAAATTGAGATTATCACAGAAGCCACATAATATTGTGCATATTGCATTCTTTGTTCCTGACTGCTTTCCAAACATCCATTATTTATTAGAAATCATCTACCATTAATCATTCACGACATGCCAGTTAAGTCAGTAATTACAGAAAAATTGTGACCATACAGCACTCACTTAGCGGGCAAAATTAGGTCATATTTAAACTAAAGCCTGATTACATTTCATGTTCTGGTTCCACATGAGCAACGGTGAAAAATAGGACTTTGTTTTTTTTTCTGATGCATCAATTGATTGCTTCCGAATTAAACAGTGACAGAGTAAGTGACACATTATTGGACAAATGTGTTCTATTAATGTGCACTGACATTTTACACTGGTCATATGCAAAGTAACATGGCCTGTTTCTATTTGCAATAATGATGAAAGATATTCTTGTCACTGTTATTTCACTTACCATGAATGCCACCGTAGGGCAATGTGGCTCCTCACATTGTATATCGTTCCCACCTGCATGCACACAAAACAACCTCAAAGTAGTGTTTAGTACATTTACTAGGTGTGAATGGTTGTCTGTCTCTGTTCGTCTCTATGTGCCCTGCGATAGACTGGCATCCTGTCCAGGGTGTACCCCGCCTCAAGCCCGATGTCAGCTGGGATCGGCTCCAGCCACCTCGCGACCCTGATAGGGACAAGCAGCTGAAGATGGATGGACTATATTATGGTAAAACTATGAATGTTTGAGCTTTCAGCTGGACAACAGAGGAGCAGATTATAAAATACATGGTATATACATAAAATACCACCATCAGAATTCACAGTAATTTACTAAATCAAGTCAACTAGAGCTGCTGTTAACGAGAAAACTACAAACATTCGAACTATATCAAAAACTATAACGCGATCACTTAGTGCAACATTGTAATCACCATCATCATCAAAAATAAGCCATTGATTAGGGATGTCAGGGTTAACCGATTTTGCCATTTTGTTTCATAAAGTCAGTTTCATAACCGTAACAACTGCAGAAACTACAATATATACTGGCATTTTGTGTTTGTGTGTGTGTGTGTGTGTGTGTGTGTGTGTGTGTGTGTGTGTGTGTGTGTGTGTGTGTGTGTGTGATCGTGTGCGTGTGCATGTGTGTGTGGTGAAATCTCCTCTTGCAAGTTACTCAACACAAGCACAAGTGTGTGTGCGTCACTTTGTTTTGTATATGAGAGAGTTGCCGTGCAAAGAAGCGGTGTGGGAGCATTTTGGATATCTACAAAATGACCAGGGACTTGTTGTAGAAGATGGATATCCAATTCACAAAGCATGCTGTCAAAAAGTGACTGCAAATATGTCCCAGCATCGTTTCACCCACCCCTCACCACTACAAGTCAATGAAAAAAAAAAAAAACACAAATTCAACTAGCTAATGTAAAGTTACTAAGTCAAAACAAAACCATTTAAAACTGGGCTGGAGTAGTTCACAGTGTGTTACTGTTTACTTTCTGACTCTTGGGGATATGTACTGTAGTAGTTACCTGGATGTAACTCCAGTTCAATGAGTACGTGCTGAACCTCTATATTCAATATAAAGTAGGCTGACGTGTTTCATGTGCAGGACTAAAAGAATGCCTGTGTGTATTTTTCCTTCCATGTTGTCGAATAATAAACTCCCAGATTAGTAACGGTATGATCAATATTTCTTCTGTTTCCGCGTGTGATGGCCCCATATGCTGCCACATAGAGTTAAATGTCAGTAACCCTCCAGCACACACTTGGGCTTCTAGACCTTTGACTTTTTGGACCACATACGCATTACCCACTCACCAACATCATTACCACACAGTTACTTTGATTTGCAGCCACTTAAACTTACGTAAAACACATTCAGTGTGTGTGGTTTAGAATTTCTTTAATCGCACATTGACACTACATTGTCTTTCTTTATGTTGAGTTTTAGTTTTCGGTCTAGCTGCCCTGTCCTGTGTGTGTTTATTGGTTTGATCTGCCGATGTAGGTTACCCTCATGTCTCATCTGGTTAGGTCTGTTAATTGAGTAAACATGTTGTTATGCTATCCTTTTTGTTCATTCCTTCTTTTCAGCAGGAGTTATGTTTTGTTGACCTCTTTTAAAAAGGCTCTTTAATTATTTTTTGGCTCCAGTTATTCCTTGTTAATTGGTTTTTGCGGAAACAAACCCAGTTTTTTTTTACTTAAAACCTGTATTTCTTTGTGCTCTGACCGCTTGGTCCACGACACAGCCATAGTCCAATATGACACAAAGCAGACTGGATGACAGTGAAAACAATTAAGTTAAATACTGAGAAAAACAGAGAAGTAACTCAGAAAAAGGTGACACACTTAAAACTCACGTCTAGACAAACTTTTCTTTTAAGTAAGTAACTGATTTCATGCTGATTTTTCTAAAACTACTGCTATGCTTTCCAAAAATACTAGTCAGCCACCTGGAAACTAAATTAGTGGCACCTTTATCCCTACCAATTTATTTCTCTTGGAGGAACCAGGGCATACTGTATGACTCATTCGGAGAAGGAGGTTACATCATGAATAGGTGCCGTATGAAACAGACCACAAGCTAAGAGAGGAACACTTTCCACTTTCCACAGACCAAACCTTGCACCTCCTTAAAGAGGTGAAGGATATAACAATACATGTGTGATATTATGCATCCACAGAATGACTTTGCTTTATTCTAATCTACGTGGTAGTATTGGTATGTATCTAACACAGCTGCTGGCGCTGATACAAGAGAAAGAAGCGTACTAGTCAGCTAAAGTTCAGAGGTGAAGACAATGGGATCAGGATGCAGATCAGAGTAGGAAAAAAACTCTCAGCTCTGCTATTCATCTTGCTGTGCTTATGCAGTGTATACTAATGGGCTTCTTGCAGGTTGCTCTCTGCTCTACTCTATTTCCCCAATGGGAGTGTTTCTTCCCTGCAGCAGAGCAGAGCCAGGCTGTGCTAATTCTGGAGACATCCAGGTCTCGGGACCCGAGCTTCGCAAAGCTCCCAGGTGGGAGGGGCCGGCACAATATGAGGCTGACAGCGAGATGAACACCTGGAAGAAAAAAAAAGAGCATCTGTATAACCTAAGAGGTGATATGCTAGGAGCAGGGTGCAATTGTTTTCCTCATTTCCTCAGGCTTGTAAAGCTGATCCACTATCAGCGGCAGGCTGTTATGCCATGAGCATGGCAATGAGCTGGCTTTCTCTGAGCCTTTTGACATTTCTTGCCATGTAATAGCAAGCAAAAAGCTATTAAGCTGGTAATCAATTGATGTATCCGGAGGGAAAAAGCATTCTGAGTGTGCAGACATTCTCTAACATGATTGAAAGTTTCTTGTTTGAGGTGCTTACCTAGGCTTTGACAAATTTTATTTCTTTTGGGACAAAGAGACTGATGCATTTAATTTTCTCAAGAGTTTATCTGCAAAATGGAATGACAAAAGTAGAAAAACAATTTATATTATTTAACTAACACACAATAAAGTTCAATACTGACCAAATTAGCCAGAATAAAACACACACACACACACACACACACACACACACACACACACACACACACACACACACACACACACACACACACACACACACACACACACACACACACACACACAGGGGAGAAGATGAGCTGGTCAGTAGGTGTTTGATAGGGTGTTGATAGGGTGTTTGACAGGGTGTTGATAGTCCTGACAGATTATCCTCAGGGTGACATCGGCTCTTAACTCTGACTCATCCTTGCCCCCAGGACAGTCTGGAGACAGACCACTGTGAGGTGAGAGGGAGGTCATCACACACGCACACGTCATACCGCATTACATCATCCGACGGTGAAAACCTATTTTTTGCGAGCTTGTGTGGGATCCAACAGAGCACCGAAGATATATACTGTACAAAGCTTATGGTTAGTGTAAAAAAGAAGAGGCCAATTTTCTTTTCTTTCTTTTTTTTTTTTACTTTATGTGTGTGTCTGTGTGTGCCTGGTGTTTCTTGAAAGCAGATTAAATTTTACTAAACACTACAATTTGGTGGGGCGCCTGGGTGGCAGAGAGGAAAACCACTTGGCCACCATCACAGAGATCCGGGTAAGCAGGATTTGGAATCAGCCGTTCCAAACTGTATTAAAAAAAAAGGAAAAATACTGAACACATCAACAGAATATTGGGTTAGTAGACTGAAAAAAGCAGCGCAACTCTGGATGTAAATTCTATCAGTCATATTACTGGCATCCTTTACATGTTGTGCCTGTGCTGTATTACTCACTGGCAAGTCAACAGAGACACAGAAACAACACACTGTAGAAAACGGTATGTGTTGGATGGTGATGTGTTCAATTTTGAGTGAGTTATTAGACTGAAAGAAGGGGATATGATTCTGGGTGCAAATTGCATCAATCAGGGTCACAAAAATGCAGTAGCTCAAAGAGACTTGTGCTGCATATTACTGAATACTATCATAAGGAATACAAAAAAAGACAGGGTCATTCAAGAACGAAGCGTCTTTCAGCAGAGTGTCATGTGCACAAAGATACCGAGTAAGAGAGAACAGGAAGTGCTGTTGAAATCAAAACAGCAGACCCGTGTGTGTGTGCGTGTGTGTGTGTGTGTGTGCGTGTGTGTGTGTGTGTGTGTGTGTGTGGTCACTTTCCCTCCATCATGGTCCGTGCATATGCGCAGCGCCGCTTAGCCACAAAGGAAAAAGACAGAATTTAACTGCTCCCGCTCATTTCACAGATTTTCCAGACAAATAATTTCGGGTTTGTGCCCGCTAGCGCCAACCCTCCGTCCCTCCCGCTCTCTCTGGCCTATAATTACATGCCATTCATTTGATTTGTTCATTAGTTCAAGCCTCGGCTGGGTAGAAGCAAAACGGAACCCTCTTATTAGTGGTTCATGACTCTACTCTCTCCATGGTGAGCGCCGGAGCTACGGTGGAAAACAGCAGCAGGGCAGTGGAAGCGGGGAAACTGGTGGGAAGACCTTATTTTAACCCAAGGCACACATTTTCATGAAGAGAGACAGCAGGGAATGCAAACTTTCATAATAAGTGTATATCCGTGAAACCTCTTACATAGGAACACTGCTTTGGTGGTCAGAAGGTCAGCTAACTCGTGATCACCAAACACTGATATTACGGTCAACAAAAACTGCAGACATGAACTAAATATTTTGCAAAGAAGCACTTTTCTGATGGGATTATAGTTGCATTTTTTCCATATAATGCACTGTGGTGCTTTTTAGAAAATGCAATTAAATCAAAGTTGCTTTAGTATAGAACTAGGACTGGATACTTTATCTTCTGGGGTGTAGTATGCTGTAACAGATTTGAGTTGACTTTGAATAGGTTAATATATTCCTGTAATCTTCCAATAAATCTATATATTTTCCCTTTACCTCTATCCAGCTCATTTTTAACATTTACTACAAGGTTTAGATAAGTAATATATGTTTTGCAATTTGCAAATGTTGCTGTTTTTGTATGGAGCGCCTCTCTTACGTCAGCTCCACCGCTCAATTTTAAATAGTTTGAGCTCCTCAAATCTTCAGAAAGACACCAATAATTACTTCTGACTATAATAAACCTGAAATGTGCCTCATCTGTGCAGCGGGATCTTGTGAAGGATGTGCAGTTGGAGAAGAGCCCCATCTGTGCCCCATTTTTCACTAGAACAATAATTTGCAAGCACAAAGAGGGCAAAAAGCATACATAAGATCTGAGAATGCTACGTGGTGAGCAACTTTTCTGCACAGTATTATAATGAGTCTCTGCTGCTCTGCGCTCGGTATTCTCATGACTAACTGGAGGCATTCATATTTAATAACTGTTTATTCATAACTACAGGCAGGTATGCAGGTTGATGTCAGCGGCATTCACTTCTTGCAAATCATACCAAATCATACTAATCATAAATATGCATCAAGGGATATCATAAATATTCATTAATTCATACTGTGGCCCCAAATAGATTAAGAATGTTGCACTGTTTTTTTTATTTTGTCTAATTTACATTCTATGTTTCTAATCAAAACTTTTTAAGAAGTTGGTGAGAAAATATATGGTCCACAAACAATCAGCAGTTTTACTTTTCAGACCAAATTATCGTCACTGAAATCTAAAATTACACAGGTAGTTTTGCTCTTAGGCTACAGTTAGGCTCTACGCCTACTTCAGCACAGTGGTGCTTTGAGCTAAATGCTAATGTCAGCATGCTAATAAGTTCACAAATGTAATGCTAACATGCTGATGGTCATCAGGTATTATGTTTACCAGCTGCTAAATTTAACTAGTTAAAATAATGTCAGGAGATTATCAAAGTCAGTAAGATATATTGTCTGGGAACCAGGAATGAGACAGACATTGCATTCCATAGAGCCATGCAGCCAGCTTGGATAAAAAGCCACTCGGTGGGATGGTTGACAGCTTAAACTTTGCAAAACATTTGATTCAACAATTTCAGAGCGAACAATACAAGAGAATACAAGCTCTACACTGAATACACACACATGAGTGTATACATCAGTGCTATGATAGCGAATTAAAACACACAAGCCACCTAAAACCTGATCTCTTCTCTACAAATACAGAAACAGACATACTTTAGCCCACTTAACTGTGATGTTTTTAGTTCATTATTCAACCTGTCTCAAAATAATAGTACAGGTCACCATGATGATATAAATATTTCAGAACGTGAGAATGAAAGCAGGAAGAAAGGTACAAGCTGTAACCTCTCTCCACATGAGATCAAAAGCCAGGTTCTTTATTCTTTACACACACACACACAGATCGGATGAGGGCTGGTTTAATGGACTGTCATATCAACAGGAGTGCATTACACCCCAGTGGTTTTCATCCACATAAAAGCGGAGTACTGCTGAGAATGGCAAAGGATGAGGTCTTCAAAAATCACACAATTCTGTTTCTCCCTTTTCTGCGTACAGTAACAACAAAAGCCAGTGTCATCACCCAGAACTGCAGGAAAAAATGTGCTTTATGCCTCATCAGGGTGTCAGCATCCACTCCTTACACAATTACTGGATATGCTGCTGCTGTAATTAAAGTCCCCTTTCAGCACTCCACACACCATGACCTTTTCTAATGCAAACATTCATTGTCTCAGTTAAACCCAAGGCCCCTCCACTGGGATGTAAATGGACATTTTTATGTTGGTGAAAAGAAAGATATTTGCTATGCTATATCCTTAGGGACTGCAGATGCTAATTAGCGGAAGGCTAACTCTGGTGTAATGCATGAAATGGTTACATTTATGCTTTTAATTGCACATGGTCCCTTTCAAATCAAATGTTCAGAAAATTAGAAATGCAAGTATAGTATAAAAAAACAAATATGTTGTTGCTTTGTCTGGGAAACATTCTTGATGGGTTTTAACTTTAGCAATAAACACTTGAGGAGATAGAATACCCTTGATAGGCACCATCATAACCTATAATCAGAAGATATGCAAACGATAGAGATGTTTCCCCTGACACTGCAGTGCCAGTCGTCTTCTGGTTCCCTGGGAACTCTCCTGTCAGCGCTCACGCAGGAGAATGGGAGTGATAGCAGAAAAGGCTGTTTGTTTAACATGTCACCGGAACAGCCGTGTTGAGAGGGAGGGACCAGAAGGAGGCGCAGAATAGACAGGGAATCCATCTAGAGAGAATATTGTCCTCTCAGTCTAAAAACCCTAAAAACACTTGCAGTGCAACACTGAATCACAAAATACCCACTGGAAATAAAAGCTAAAATGTTTTCCATCAAACACCAATGGTAAACACACACCAATATCTACCAAAAATGTTAATTAAAGCATACAGGTTTGCTGCAGTATCATCCCTTTCGCACTTAATCGTGCTAAGGAAAAGAAGCCTGATTATACACGTATATTCTCCCAGTTTCCCTCCAGACTGGCTCAGACACTAAATTTGAACAGATACACACGAGTGTGCAGTCCTTGTCTATGAAATGACACCCTATTTTGTTCTCATTTAAGCTTTTTGTATTCAGTAAGAGGGTGAGGTACAAAGGGCCTAAAGCTGTCTTGGGTCATTAAACCACACATTTTCTTTCTTCTTTCAGAATGTGTTTTCTGGCACTTACAGCAGGCAAAGCTGACAGATTAGACAGGGGGTTCCTTCCCGGGCTGGCTGTGGGCTTTAGGAGGGTGGGCTGCTCGCTGATGCTTGGGGCAGCAAAACCACGCCTGTCACTGTTTGACGGGCCAATCCAGAAGTGCGGTCATGAGGAGGTATGATTGATGATATTATGTACTCACACAGGATCTGAATGCCAGCACACTCCTGTGATTTAATCCCTTTTCCTTCATCAAACATCCAGGCGTGGCAGATGGACTGTACAATGCCATACCTCCATTTCCCCGAGGCCAACGCCATAAGTGTCAAGACCACCATTACTAATGCAGCACTACCTGAATACAGGAGTTAATACTGTTCATTCATATCCACTATAGCACATCAATACAAAAAGATCAAATTCTTATTAGAAGATCTGAGTTTTGTTTGAGCTGAGAATGTGATATTTTTCCTTTCTGATGGATGTTTTGTGATCTTGGCCACCACCTGTACATTAATCACAAAGAAGACGATGGCTGTGTTGCTACACGTTTAAGCACAATTCTATATTTATATGAAAGCCAGTCATGATGAACATTTCCTTGAAAGAACTGAATGTAAATAAGCATCTTGGAAATGAAATTGCCTGAATGCCATTTTTCCTGCACAGACAAAAATGCTTTTAACAGCATTCCTATTTGACAAGATTGACCCCTGGTGGTGACTCAAGGAACTTAATGTAAAACATGAACATGGACCCTTCTGTATAATTGTCAATACCACAGACATATTAATCCTGTTGTCTCGTGTTACAAAGTAAAACACCAGGACCAGGCAATACATCAACACTGAGTCTGCTAACACAAACGTCATCATGAGAGTCAAAGCTGTCAGGCAGTAAATCCAAGAATAAGCAGAGCTACACTGCCTAGATTAAGCCAACCATCCCCCAGTCAGACCACAAAGGCGTTCATTGTACTTGGATAGCATATAAAGAGAAGAAAGGAGAATGATTTTGGCAGTGATTTTCAATTATAGTTTGGCCTAACTGGCCTCAGTGAGTTATGAAATCACTCCCGAATGAACGCGATGTACTCTATGTTAAAGCTTAGATGCTACAGAGGGAGACAACATGGAGGGGAGACCATTGCTGTGGAAGAGGTCATATCAAATGACATGGAAAAAGGAACTGTATTGAAAAAACAACAGCTGGACAGCAACTGTATATTCATAAAAACAAAAATGTGAAGAAATACAGTGAACAATCAAAGGACAATATACGTCGGGGCGATGCAGCAAACCCCATAACATTATCTATGTAATAAAAGCAGACAGTCCCAGTTCTCACTGCAATGCCACACTTTGGCAGAAGAGGAAATCTATCTAAGCATCCGAAGATACACGACCTCAGATCAAAGAAGAGGTGGCCACTGATGCATCATTGGTAGTGACAAATCATCATCAATACCACTCTACCACATTATCATCAATCTCTCTCTCGAAAGACAAAAGTATCTCTCCATGCTAAATCGTGAAATCGATGCATTTCTATCACTGAGAGGAATTGGTCTCCAAGTGATCTCTCCAGCTGAGTAATGTGAAATCTATCACAGGTTAGTCCACATGGCCTGGACAAGATCAAAGACAAGACCCCAGAAAAGTTGTAATTGATCAGCAGCCACAATAATGCAACCGAGGAGTGAAAATATGAGTAAAATCTTAAACACTTCCAACTGAAGTTAAATCATCTAATATTTGTGAGAGAAAAAATGGAGCAAAACAACAGTAATATATCTACTGCACTACCTTTTTACCTACTGTATTACTATGACCTCCTATACTGATGTGTCGATGTCATCTCAATGTCACTTTCATCAGCAACACTTACAAAAGAAACTCTTGTTTTTACACATTGTAAAAACAGCACGTGCCCCATTTTAACCTATACAGCCATGTCCTGATAATTAAAGTTCATATTGGCAATGATATGGACATCAGAGCCCCCAAATTAGATTTGATGTTAAAGATTTAATTTCTTGGCAATGATGCTCTGTTAATGCACTTGAAAAAAGTCAGTAATTCCTGTTTAACGAGACAAAATGTTATTATACGCAGGGTAAAAAACCTGAGGCTTGTGGCAAAAAAAAAATACAATTTGATGTACGTATCCAGAGTTGAAGCTGTAGAGGCACACTTACCTTGGGCCACTTGGAATTGAGCTCGCAGGCTTTTTCAGCATCGTCCAGTGCCGCCTGGTGTTGTCCCAGTTTGAGCAGCGCTGCTGAACGGTTGCTATACAGGATACAGTTCTGTGGGTCAGCTTGCAAGGCATTAGTGTACAAATGAACGGCCGCCTGAAAGTCCCCACGTTGACACGCCTCATTGCTCTGCTGCACTTTCTCCATGAACTCTGCTTTGCTGAGACCACACCTGACCCGTTCGTCTCCAGAAACACAGCGAGCAGGTCTGCCCGCCGTCCGAGAACTGAAGATGGAAATCTGGAGAAACGAACAGAGAGGAGCTAGAGAGATTTGCTATAATCAGACTTATTGCAAAAATCTCATAACACTAAAACGACAGGAGGCACTTGAGCAAGGAATTCAATAATAAACTGAATATACGGTAGTTGGAATAAGCATGTGAAGGTAGGTTCATGTTTGTATATGATGCAGGATGTTTTTGAAAAAGTGTATGATGAATGGTAAATGGACTTGTAGTTGTATAGCGCCTTTCTAGTGAGAGACTACTCAAGGCGCTTTTACAATGTTTGTCACATTCACCCATTCACACAGACATTCACACTGATGGCAGTAGACATCTACATACCATCTAATCTAACCATGCACACCACATTTACACACAGGCGCAGCCCGGGGAGCACTTCGGGGTTCAGTGTCTTGCCCAAGGACACCTTGACATGTGGAGGTGGGGATCGAACTGCCAATCTCTCGAATGGAGGACGACCCAATCTGCCACAGTCGCCCCATTTAGCATGTAAGCATGTTTGCCACAGAAGAAACAAAAAACATATACAGTCCCACAGACCTTTTTCGTGGCACACACTTTGACATGTGATAGCAAGAAAAACAACTGGATGAATTTGATATCATTTGGCCACCTCCAGGACCCTAGTATTGCGCATGCTGGCTCAGAGTTATGGCTTTTTGGGACACTGAACTCACTGGACTGAGCCATTTTTAGGTTTATTTGTTCCACCTATGCCTTTCCTGTTATGGTCAGTGTCAGTGTCTGTGTGAAAAAGATGTAGATAAGCACCCTGAAACTGTCAGCGTATAAAGTTCACTGGAAATCCCATTCTAAAATATAAATGTAATAATAATTTGAGACTAACTGAACAATCAATCTATCTTTTGGGGGTATATTGATTTATGACCTAAAATTGAAAACAAAGTTTCCAAAATAATCCAATTTATGTTGAACTGTAATTCTGCAAGCAAAGTCTGAAATTACCCTGTATAGCCCAAAAGCAATTTTAGTCAAAAGCAACTGGACTTGGTTGTTTGTCTAGGAAGAAGTTTCACCTCTAATCCAAGAGGCTTCATCAGTTCAATTCAATTCAATTCAATTTTATTTATTTATAGTGTCAAATCATAACAAAAGTTATCTCAGGACACTTTACAGAGTAGGTAAAGACCACACTCTATGACTTATTTATGATTTACATAGACCCAACAATTCCTCCGTAGAGTACGGTGGCAACGAAAACCTTCCCTATAACAGGCAGGAACGTCAGACAGACCCAGCTCTGTGGAGGACGGACATCTGTCTTGACCGGTTGGGGAGGAAGAAAAGGAGACAGACACATTTCCAGAGATGCTATAGATAATATCTATACTAATGTGAATATGACTTATATGTTATGGCAGTTAATACAGCAGAAAAGTGGAAACAAGCACAGCTAAGGTGATAGATTATGAAAAGTTTGTGTACGCAACTGACCAGGCTGGGACTGGTCCAACTAACTGGTGCGGAGATCCAAGTATTTAACCTCTCACAAGGCGGATGATGTCACTGGAACTATTTGTGCTCCAAGTGCCAACGACAGTCGTTGGTGGGAAGTAGGTTTCAACTTCGTTAGTGATCTATTGAGTCTTAACGACAGTCGTTGGAGTAGAGAAGGCATCGCTAAACAGAAGAGGAGGTCTGAGACACCACTTATCTCTTATTTACAATGCTGCCCTTTCATCCCTTCCCAGGAGATTCAACAATCTAATCTCAAAGAACAACTGTTCACAAATGGCCCTCCTGTGACTCCAACGACTGTCGTTACTTACCCTGTATTGCACATGTAATATAGTTTCCCTTTCAGTTGTTGTTCAAGCTAAATGAATTGAACAATCTCATCATATTCATAATAAAGAGGTCTTTAGCAGGGTAGGGTTATATCTTTCACTTCCTTTCATTTTAAACATACAGCCCATAACAATTCTGATATTCACCGCCTGTTATTCTGCAGTTTAGACTCACAAGAATAGTGTAAAGTTAAACCTAATAAAGACATCTTCACTGCGCTAACAAATCTCCTACCACACCAAGACAACAACACATGCCTTAGAGCAAGGCCGCCGGCATTAATGTGGGATTGAATTATCGCTCCCATTCGTATTCATCTCATTACAGTCCTGAACCGACTGGCTGGCAAACCGTTTGAAGGTAAGACCAGTCATCACAATGACTCGAGTCGTACTGTAGCTGCATCAAACCAATACAGTCTGATCGATTAAGTAGACGAGCGCAGTATCCATTTAACAGGAACAGTTTTCTGAGTATCACTGAATCATGCAATTCATCTCGGGTTGCATGTTTTTAGGGCCAGCTTCCATTATACCTCTTTCTCACCACACCTCCTCAGACTGAATTCTGGGATAGGGCAGGCTTGGTAATTACTTCCAGAGGCCCGGGGAGTAGACGCAGCAAATATGAGGGCTTTGGGTATCAAGTAGATTCAACATCAAGTTACAGTGCAGCTTTCTTGCACCCTTTGACCTTCAGCTTGTCTATCTTTTCTTGTCCTTCTCTGCATGATTAAAACGTTAAATTGTATTTTCTATCACATGACAACATGGAAAGAATTGACTTCCTGCTTTACTTTGACGGGACTTTAAGGCATTCAGGGTTTTATACTGTACCTCTAATAGCCAATTCAACACCTATGGGTTGATAACAGGTCAATTGTGCTGCAGCAGGGGAGCTAAACCAATTGGATGTGTGTACAGACACTTTAAAACAAATGTGTACTGCTGGGTTTATTGCCGTGGGTCCTACAGAGGGGGCAACCCAACACTCAGAAATACACAAACGGGCTGAGGGAGTAATGTCCACACCACAACCGACAGCACTGTCTGCATGCTGACATTCAAAGGACGGCTCTTGGAGAACTGTCAGAAGAATCATCTATTATATATATCTACTGTAAGTGCTTCCAGGGCCTGAGGATCATGCAGGTTTTCCCTTCATAACCAACACTTCACCAGCTGATTTTAAAACAGAGAGAAGGGAACAGATTAGAGTGACTTTACAGAGGTGAGGTCCACTCTTAGTGCTGTCCCATCTGCTACTACAACATACTGGGGGCTGCCTTTGTGGGCAGCACTGGGCAGGAAGGGTGGAGAGGGAGCGATAATGAGAGCCTACACCAATACAGAGGACACACTAGCAACTTAATCACAAGGAGAGAGAGAGAGAGAGAGGGATCAGCTCAACTCTCCACAGGGAAAAATAGTCTGGAAGGCACCTTTTTTACAGTTGTGTTGAGGAATTGCGTGGATTTCACTCATGACAAGACACTCAAACTCACTGCCACTGTGCAAGTTGTATTTAATAAGGGATTACAGCAGTATTTAGCAGTCTGTGTAATCTTCTATTTACATTGAAATCACATTCCTGTCGGCTATTGTCTGCGTCAGGAGAGCCCACACATCCACTGGGCAGTACAGTACAGTACAGTATGCATGACTGGAAAATCGATATAGGTCTTTTACGAGGTCTTAGCAGGACTGGTCATTTGGTATTTCCCGTGCAGGTCGCGAGGTCCAAAAGTTTTATTCAAGGGGGCAAAAAAGTGCCGACTACAAACATGGCAGCTCGCGTGACAGCGTAGAAAGTGTCGCTTTGAATCTATTTACCTTTTCTTTGAGAGTCGCTTGCTTCTCCATCCTGTCTGACTGCTCGGGTTTGTGCGACGGGGTTATCGCTCTCATCCCATCACCCTCCTTCCTGACGCTTTTCTCGGCTCTTTGTGCATCAAGAGGGTGGTCAAAAGTGAGCCAAAAGGTCCACGTTGCGCCGTGGCCCGAGTGTCGATGAACTGCGAGGAAAATCCACGAAGAGCGAGCTGTGTGGCGTCCAGGAGAAACTTTTTCTCAAGGAAAGTGCGCCATGTTGTCAAATCTTTTCCTTTTTTTCCTTGTCTTTTTCCCCCTTGTTGCCATAGCGGAGCTGTGAGCGCTGCTGTGCGGAGGGGCTGTGTGGAGGTCTGTGGGAGCCCGAGCCAGGAGCAGAGAAGAACTGCCTCTGGTTATGCTGTGTTTGTCTTTTTTAGACGTGTTACATATCGTTTATAAAGTGGAGTTCAAGGCAACTGTTAGCAAACTTCCAGGTCGTGTGCGTTCATAGGGAATGTAAGGGCAGGGGTGAGGATGAAAGAGGGGCACCCGCTCATTAGGCCCCACCTGGGCTGAGTGATGCGTTCGAGTCATGTTGTTAATCCGTAATTATGAGCAGTCAGGTGAATTTCAGAATTATTTTTGAGTCTATCCAAATTATTGATAGTAAGAAAAGTATTTATACAGCAGATATAACGCAATATTTGTATTCAAAGAACTGTGATTAAATAGCCTGCCTTTCAATTTGATTTATTTGTATTTATATACTTTGTAGTCATTGATTTATTTTTTACATTCTTTTTTTTGGTGTGTATTTAAGTACACTTCGTTCTTAAATTGTCTTGTGTTATGTCATCATTAAGTAAAAACAATAGCGAACAATTAATAAATACTTGATTTATTCTGAAATACTGTTATTTTTTTACTGTTCAGAATTTGATAGAATATCCGCTGTTGCTTTACCACTGCTGTACTAGCATGTTTTTTTTTAAATAATCAAGGCAAATTAAAAAAACAACTTTATTTTGTGGAAACAACAGTGAGCAAAATTAGAGAACCGTAACCAATGTGTCAGAAGAGAAGATTTAAACAATGTTTTCTTAGGGCTATAGGATTCAGAAATGAATAGGAAGTGTAGAGGCCACAGCTTTGAATGACTGAATGATCACTAGTTTCTCACACTGCTCTGGTTTGATCTTGGTCCATTCTTCTTGCAGTTTCTACCACAGTTCGGTAACTGTTGTGGGTTTCTTAGACAATACTTTGTACTTACTTCCAGAGATTCTCTATGATTCTCTATATCTGGTCTCTGGGCTGGCAGTTTCATTGTTACAATATTCTTAGCTTCAAGGAACTGCTTAACCTGTTTTGCAGTGTGACGGGGGGATTGTCTTGAAAATTGCGGGCAGATTGGGAGACAATTGCAGTGAAGGTAATGCATGTTGCAGAAGGAGGTTCACATAAACATTTGCATTCACTCTGCCATGTAGCTGTACAAGAGGCCTGACCCCTCCTGTAGAAAACATCCCCCAAACCATGACACTTCCTCCTCAAAATTTAACTAACTTCTTCACACACTTTGGGTTCAGTCTTTCCCCAGTCCTACATCGAACATAATGTTTCCCATCAGACCCAAATCAATTGAATGTACTCTTATCACTGATGTGCACTCTGTGCCAGTTCTCCTCTGTCCACACAACATGCTCCTCAGCGAAGGCAAGTCTCGCCATTTTACTCTTTCTGCTGATGAGAAGTTTGGTCACTGCAGAGTGGGCTTTCAGTCAAGTTTTTCTTAAACGACGAGACACTGTGTGCAGAGACAGATCCTTGCCCTGTTCAGGCAACATGTCACATGGTGTTTGTGAGACTTTCTCTCTTAGGTTGTCTTTGCAGTCTGACATATCAGGGATTTCAGACAGCAACTTCCACATTTGTTCACTTCAAACACTGAGCTTGCTTACACCCCACAATGCTGGCTCCGAAGACTGAATTTTCAAAGTAACCTACATTTCCCTATTTGTAAGCTGGCAGCTAGCCAACTCACCACGTGCTATATTTCATCTGGTATTTATTTGATAAATGACTGGATTTATTTAACATATAATGAATTATGTCTGCTTATAATATGGTAAAATGTTTATTTCCATTTGCGTATGACATTATTTCCCATTAACTCCCATGGAAAGTTTCCATCTTCAATAGTCCGTAATTTTTCCACCATGCCAAAGTCAGAAGGTTGTAATTCCTCCACTAAGAGCCTCGGAGTCATAGTTAAAGTGTAACATAGGTTACTGTTGTTTCACATCCAAGTATGCAGAATAAAGCCAATCCTTGGGAGTACCAATGTATTGCTAGCTTTTACTCTTACAGACACTTAAAGAAAAAGTATTTCACTCACTGTGTAATTTGCAATACATGATGTTACTTTATATATTTCATCCGTAAGTGTAGTTTCATAAATATTTCAAGGCATATTTCATCATTTTGTTAGTAAACATCTCTTAACTTTAAATTCATCCTACTGCCATTGACTTGTTAGCTCATTTATTAGTTTTTTTTATGACAACAAGGTTTTCTTGAGCTTGGCTGCACGGTTAAGTACAATATCATGTTGTACACAATAAATTAAGAAAATGCCATGAAAAGTAGCAGTAGTATTTAATGTCACAGTGTTTCATATGTTTCAGTTTGGCTGAATGTTTTGGCGGGGTGTCATGGGAGGATAAAGGGTGGGGGGCCCTGATCTGTGTGCAGATATGTCATTCACACATGCTGAACTGTCTCTTATGTATAAAGAATACAACTTCCCCCAAAATATGACATTATGTATAAATGAATATCTATTTCTAGCCCTAAAGACTAAGGCTGCAATATGATCGTGCAGAAAAAAAAGCAAATATGTCAAATAAAAATCAGGAAATGAGGCAGACTGATGCAACTACAGTACAGTTTTTTCTTTTGTTTAGTTTTTTTGTATGTGCGGCTCTTTACCAGCAGATGGTGTAACAAACCTTTACAGAGTAGCCTTTGGCCTTAACCCCAGTAGTGATGTAATACGCTGCAAACTGAGAAAAAGTAACTCAAGTCTTATAATAAGCCTTTGTCACAACAGACATTTTGACATGTCAGAGCAGGCAGGGGAAGCACACGTGTGATTAATTGTGTTAAAGATGGGTTGCATTCATTTATGCCAGTGCAGTTTAATGTGCATCTCAATGTGTACACATTGTGAGGGGAATGCTGTGAACAATGAAAAGAAATCTTGCTTTTTTGCTTGACTGTTTTATTTAGTATGTATTATTTAGTGTTTGTCTTTAGCAAAGCATAATTGTCCTCACCCACAGAATAATTGAAATAAAACTAGAATTTTGAAAATGGGTGGCACAGGAAATGCTTTGGACTCCTGGTGTTAGGTTTAAAATTATCAATAAAAAAAAACAAGATTAATAACACGAAAGTAGGCTACAGCTTTTGAGTGTTGCCTTTTGATTTTTTTGCCTCCGTACCGGCCACATCCTTGGCAGGAGGCCTTATGTATTTGGGTCATCCGTTTATCCGTCCCATTTTTGTGAATGCGGTAACTCTCTGTCTTCAAATTTGGCACAAATGTCCATTTGGACTCAAGGATGATTATATTTGAAGGTCAAAGGTAAAAGCCACTGTGACCTCACAAAATGTGTTTTTGTCCATAACAAAAAAATCCTACACTTATTATGACATTTTACACATGTAAAAAAATTAAGAAGTGATGACATTTTATATCCAAAATAACAAGGGTCAACTTCTCTATGACATCATAATGTCCAAAAAGGCTTTCTGTCCATGATTCATCGCCATAACTCAAGAACAGAAGTGGAGAGAATTGGTTGGATACTGAATTAGCGACACTAATCTTGAAACTGTGGTGAATGCATAAACCCTCTGTGTTGGGTAGAATATATGTGTGAAGCATCCACTTTTTGCCAAAAAAAAATACACTTAATGTTGTTCATTATATTCCTTTATAGTCTTCACTACACATATTATGTAAGATTGAACAGTTTGGATGTAAACTGCAACTTTTACTGCTTAGTGAAGACATATTCCAGTGCAACATGTAACACTGGTTGCAAAGATAACTTGCAGATAAGATAACGCAAAACCAGGCTAGGGGAGCTAAGTGATGGGGCAAATGGCCACTGCTACTTTCGGAGCCCTTGCTTGGGCGGCACCCATCTTTGAACTCGGCCTTTATTTTGATCTCAACTACACACATGTAAAGTTTTGTCATTTTATCTTTCAAGGTTGCAATGCTATCGTGGTGAAATCTGTCCACAGACAGACAAATAAACACGTAGCAAAATACTTAAAACTGCCTCTGTAATTCTTGCTACAATAGGGCCAACAGGGCCACATTTTACTGTGCTGACACACGCGCACGCGCACACACACACACACACACACACACACACACACGCACAAGGTGAAAACAATACCAGCATTGCTGTCATGACTGGTAATAATGTAAGGGCATTCACCTTAAATGCCAAACTGAGACGTGCTTATGCATTTTATTTTAAGCCCCCCTATACATGTAATATAGTTAAATTAGATTGTGATCAGAATGTACAATTACATGGTTCCCTTTTAGTGGCAGAAAGGGACATTTAGCAGCCAATGTTTGCAATTCTTTCATCCCCCCATGAATGAGGGGGTAATGTCTCTCTTTCTGTCAGACTTCGGAAATCAGGGCAATTCATTTTTTCGAATTTTGAATTCTCAAGTAGTACTGACATTGTGTCACAAAGTTTTATCTCTTTTTATCTCTGCAGCTCCTTCGTCACAATGACAGCGAGGCCTGTCATCTGGGCAGCCTATCTTTGTCAGCTCTTCACTCTCAGTCGTTCTCTGAAACTCAGATTTGCTCTTTTGGTGTGACCATATTCAAGGACAGTGTTACAAAAGCGATATAAGGTTCAGGAAAAAAGAGCCAGTTATATCAATCTGCTTGAATTCAAAGTAGTTTATTTTGGTTTAGGGTAGACCCCCCCCCCCCCCCCCCCACACACACACACACACACACACACAAACACACTCACACCTGACATAATGAGCAGTCTCATTTGACAGTCTGACCTACATACAGTGGTGGTAGAAGAACTCAAGTGTAATTAATAGCCATAAGGGAGCTACGCATTATGCAGCCCAAAGGTATCTTAATATTACTGCATTATTATTGCTGATACATAAACATGTTTGCTGGATTTTAATGTATGTTATGGCTCATTTAAACGATTTAATTTACTGTCAGACAAACAGTTTATATCATTTTATAAAATATTAACCTTATCTTTGATGTCAAATCTTAATCTTTTATAGCTGTGAATGTTATTAGGTAAAAATATATATCCTAAAATATTTCCCTAGAGGTATAAAGTTGCAGGGAATAGAAATAAGCAACTCAAGTAAAGTACAGTACCTGTCATTTGTAGATTATTGCGTTTACTTAGCACTTAGTTGCATTCTGACAGACGGAGAAAGCTCATTTTAAAAGCATTTCATTCCGGTCACGATCAGACAGCAGCTCACCGGATCATTCAGGTTTGAACCGTCCACACGGAGCCCGCTTTTGGTAGTCGGGCATGAGGGCCAAAATAGTAGCGACTCTTTTGGTAATGCCCGCGGTGCGTGCAACTCCTTTAGAGGGGAGAGGGAACATGCAAGGGACAGCGTGTAAAAATGTCACGGGGGAGTCACAAAGGGAGGTGAGAAGAGGGTGAAATTATGTAATGTTATGGATTGTTATGGAAAACAAGTTGCTGCACACGTTCTGCCATAAAACAAAAATATAAACACACAAATATTCCCCCTTATTTACACAGCACACAGCGGGAAGCCATTTCTCTTCTCTCTCATTTAGTGCGTGGCCGCTCCAGATTGTTTGAAGGCCCAAGTTTACATCAGTCTAAGAATATGGGATGAAATTTATTGGGAGGACTTTCCTTCATCATCACTACTCACGGTCACTGGGAGGGGCAGGGGGGCAGGATGCCGAACGCTGATTGGTCCGAAGTGGGCCTCCTTTGCCGAGCCCACAGCACGAGTGGGTATATATCCCCGTATGATGCGAGTCAAGAGAATAAGGAAGTTTGGGATCAGTTATATCCAACACAGCTTGTTATCCTGCCACCCACCTGACACTGGTAAGATGATTTCTTTTAATTTTTGTTGGGGGGGGGGGGGGGGGGGGGATCTTTGAGAAATAAGAAAACTGAATTATTTGGACCTTGTCTCTTGAGAAACCCTCCCTCTGCTTGTCTGTCTTTCCACAGAGAGATGAAAACCCAGCAGCAACATCTTCATGTGGCCACTCCAGTGAGGCAGAGCCTTGCACTGACTAAAGTAGCTGGGACCTCTGTTTATCTCAAGCTGGACTCATCTCAGCCCACAGGATCCTTTAAGATCCGGGGCATCGGACACCTCTGCAAAACTGTGAGTAATCCTCTTCTGGTCAGCGGTGCTTAGATCATCATCCAACTGCACCATTTTAGTCCAGTTTAGGTGTGTCAGCTAACGTGTTTATACCCTTTTTTGACTGCAATGTTGCTTTTCCCCCCCTTGTAGTGGGCAGAGCGAGGATGTGAGCGGTTTGTCTGCTGCTCAGGTGAGCACTCAAGGAGGGAAATCGATAGGAAGACTTGTCTTGGTCTCTGTTGGTATATTTGCGTTTGTAATCCTTTGCACTTTTGCTCCAAACAGGAGGAAACGCTGGTATGGCAGCAGCCTATTCAGCCCGTCAGCTCGGGGTACCTGCAACCATAGTGGTTCCAAGTGTTACACCAAACCCAACAGTTGAGAGGCTGAAGGATGAGGGCGCCACTGTGGTTATCCACGGCAAGGTGAGTGAATTCCATGGGTTGTGTTTAGTGCAATGTTTTCATCCATCATATTATGTTTTTAAGCATAAACAGGAATACACGTAGACTAAGCAAAAGTGGATTCAGTTTTGTGCACCCAATTATTACATTTTGAACAGTCTGAGAATGCAAAATGATTCCTCGGATGACGTGTTTCTCGTCTCCTTCAGGCTCTAAACGAAAGCATTGAATACGGACAGCAGCTTGTGGCAAACAACCCCAGCTGGATCTTCATCTCTCCCTTCGATGATCCCCTCATCTGGTGAGAAGATCTCCGTCTGTCTGTCTGTTTGTGCTTCAGGGATTGTGACGGCATGTGAATCACTTTGTTCTGTGCAGAAATTCTTGCATTGTAATCTGTCTTTCGTGAGGAGATAAGAGAGGGAGATGTGATAAAACTGACTCTTCTCTCAAGGAAATGAAAATTGTTTAACATGTGCAAGTGACTGATAGTAATAGTGATAGTACTTGTCTTATCACGTCGTGTCATTCATGAAGCAGTTGCAGGGGCTGGATGAAGTGTTATGTCAGATACACAGTATCTTATCGCAACGCTAACGCACATCACAGACCATATATGACTGACATCACAGGGCTGCTTGTGATATCAGCAGCATTTTATAAGGCATTTGCATTCAAGGATTAGGAGGAGAGAAAAAAATCAGGCTGTTTCTTTCCACCTTTTACACTAAAATCAAGTAGGATTTCTAGGAAACTGACAGCATTGTGTTTCTGTTTACGTGTGCAGGGAAGGCCACACATCTCTGGTGAAAGAGCTGGAGCAAGACCTAAAGGAGAAGCCAGGGGCGATAGTGTTGTCAGTGGGAGGCGGAGGCCTGCTGAATGGAGTGGTGGAGGGACTGCGTCGTGTGGACTGGGCTGACGTGCCCATCGTAGCCATGGAAACCATGGGAGCACATAGCCTCAATGCAGCAATGAAGGCTGGGGTGCTTGTCACCTTACCTGAAATTACCAGGTAATATCAAATCATCGATATTGTACTCAAATAATAATGTTATCCCACATTTTTCTCAGACATTTCCTCTGTGGGTGTGTGTATGTGTGTGTTTGTGTTTCAAAGACTGACCTTTCTTTTTGCTCTGTAGTGTTGCAACCACACTTGGCCTGACTAGGGTGTCTGCACAGACCTTTAAACTGGTGAACGAGCACACGGTTTTCTCAGAAGTAGTCACAGACCAAGAGGCTGTAAAAGCTGTGGAACGCTTTGTAGGTGAGTACAACCTGCATCCTAACAGGTGTATACAACAGTTTTAAAAAGCTGAGACTGATCTCTCTCCTGTTATCACCTCTTTTCTGAAGATGATGAGAAGGTGCTGGTGGAGCCGGCCTGTGGTGCCGCCCTGGCAGCTGTGTACAGCAACATTATCAAAAGGCTGCAGGATGAAGGCAAGCTGGCACAGAGCCTTGGCCCGGTGGTCATTGTGGTGTGCGGCGGCAACAACATCAGCATGGAGCAGCTCAGGAGGCTGAAAAAACAGCTCGGTATTATCTAACACAGGGGGCTCCTCCTGACCTTCCCTCTCTTCTTCCATCAGCTGGTCTCAGTCCATAAACCCCATTATTCATGTGCTCCATAGACCGAATCATTCCGGACTGTGAGACTCTCCTGAGCACAAAGAGGGATTTTTTATATACCTTGTAAAATAATTGCGATGCTGTTCTAGTAGAGGTAGTTTTTTGACTGGAGAGACCTGGCACATTTAGGTTGTGTTTGTATTTGCCATGCTTGGATGTTTTTTGTATATTGAAATGTATTTAAAAATGAATAAATTATATTTCTGAATATTCTGCCTGAAGAATTATTTTTCCCTTCCTCACAACATTTTACCACTTCCTCACAACATAAGCTTTAACAAACAAGCCAAACCATATGTGAATGGACATCTGGTTTAAGAATGCTTCCTATTTTCCGTAGAGATTTCTATGTTTTTATACTAATAAGTGATAAGTAGGCCTGGCTGATATTAGCATAAATATATTGGATTGTGCATATGTTGAAAGAAATTGCAGTATGTCACCATTGCATAGTTTACCAACCAGAGAGCACTGACAAATTGATTTATAAAAACATTAGTAGCTCATCCTGGAAATCTTCATATATTGCTCTCTTTAAAACACAAATCCAAAGTACTTCAGTAAATAAAGATTTGTATGTCTACATGATGTATTTTCATTGGCTGTGCAAAGCCCTTTGATAGACTGAAACCTCTGGGTGTTTGAAAGTTGATGTGAAGTTATTATTGGGGCTACAGCTTCATTATCTCTCCGATACCATGAAACTATTCATTGTACAACAATTCATTAATAGCTCTGGTCTCAGTGGCTTACTTTCTAATTAAGTTCCTCCCTCCTCAGTGAGTGCTTTCTCAGGCACAATGCGTACAGAACTGCATTCTTGAGCAGCTGGGACCCCTTATTAAGGAATCAAAGGCGTAAATCATAAAGTTTGAAAAACAACTTTTAACAAAACAGAACATGAGCTTCGTCAACACAGACTAGAATTAGTTGTTTTCCCATACAGAGCAGTGTATGCACGTCAAGCGGCCTCAAAGTGACAAAGGGTCAGTCGCATGTTGCATGACCACAGCGGACGTCTCCGCGCCTTTTGAATACCCTGAACTTCTCAGCGTTTAATTGGCTGGATTGTTAGGGATGTGGCACTTCTCCAAGCTACTCATTGGTCCAAAGATCATTAAAATGGGTAGGAGGGTGTCACTTATGTCACAAAGAGGGGGGGGACAGCTGTTTGTGAGGGACGGCTCCTTTGAATACAACCAGCCAACATGCTGGAGACATTCCTCAAGTTCCTCCTGGGGTTACCTCGAGGAGCTGGTATTAAAAGTTTGAATTTTTTCTTTAAAATGTGAGGAAAGTTGAACATATAGTATTTTTTGTCGTTAAATTATTCCCTGACACACCATTCGTACTCCACATATAGCTCAGCTTGGGCGAGCTATATAGGTCTTATCGACTTTGCAGTGCAACATTGAAATATCTGATCAATTAATACAATTCAATTAGATTTTTGCCGATGAAACAGTGCTTCTATCATTGTGGATGGTTCTCCTTTGAATATAGCGTATAATGGAGCTGAAGGGACAGCGCGAGTCTGACGAGCATGACTGGAGATCCAGCTAGAACTGGCCTGGCCCAGTCCTGCTGAGAAAAAAGGTGTCTGGTTTACAGGCAGTGGCAGTGACATAACCAGAGTTGGTCGCAGGGCCTTACATAAAAGGCATGTTCTAAAGGAGACAAACATGTTTCACAGGCCTCATTAATCATGGCCTACACTCATTGTATACTCACACATGTAACAGGCATGTCCGCTACACCACGTCAACACTGTTCAGTCAAGTATTTGCAATGGAAAACATCCATTTGCTAAACATGTTTTTCCTAACCACACTGAATGTTTATGAGGAATATCTTAAAGGTCCCATATTGTAAAAAGTGAGATTTTGATATAAAGCAGGTCAAGGTAATATGCTGTATACTGCGAAAGTATCAAAACAATCCACAAATGCACACAGCCCGTATTCAGAAACTGTGTCTTTAAACGAGCAGTCAGGACTTCTGTACGGTTGTGATGTCACAACTGTATTTATGAAGTGTCACTGGTGCACCAGTCAGAGCCGACAAAGCGCTTCAGACAGGGAGTGAATACAGGTATATTCACCCAGTAAGACAAATATTTTTTGAACATTAGAACATGTTCTAATAGAAACCCAAAACACAAGAATGAACCTGAAAACAGCATAATATAGGACCTTTAAAGGAAAAAAACTAAAATAATAAAATAAAAATGTAGTGGGTCAATATGTAAAATACATAAGGCAAGACTGACATTTGTACATGAAGACATTTCTTTATTGTGACACAGAAATCTCAAATGCCATCTGATTCTTTACATCTGTATAATCCATTTTAGATATGTTAAGTTTCTGATGTGCAGAGGTAAGACAGTAAAAGTTAAGTTAATGCAATCATAAATAATTGTAATAAATATCAAGTAAATGTACAGCACACGTTTTATCGCAACACCTCTTTGTATGGATATGTCCTTTTTAAAACCTTATATCTACCGCCCCGGAGGAGGAGGAAGTAGAGGAGAGAGCGCCCCTGTTAGCAGCGGTATATCACCCTTCAAAAGAACTGAGCCCAAACCAAAAACTTGCAAGCAATTCAACAATCCAAAATGCATCAAATGTCAATTCTGTGGTGTTTTTTCAGTTCTATCCAAGTAAAATGGCGATTTTTTACTCACACAAGAAAACATGTTTCACCATGAGTAGAAGAAGTTGAATCCATCTGAGTACAAGACAAAGGTGATAAGATTACTGGTATTTCCAAAATTCATAAAAAATAACACCACAACAAACCGGATATCCAACAGACATCGCCTAGTTTGCTCATTTTTAGAATCTTTTCTTGGAAGAGTAGTGCAAACCCAAAAAAAAAAAAAAAAAATATATAAGGTGAAGTGAATTAGCAATTAATAAAAACTGCCATCACACATAACTTCAGTCTATTTACAATTTTTTTTTTCTCCGATTACATTTTTACACAGCTAAACATTTGGTTATGGGTAAAATGAACAACAAAAAACAGCTGTTCTTCTTTCAATAAAGAAAAACTATGAAAAGGCAGAACTCAAGATAATTCGCCGCCCCTCCCCCAGTGTATGTGTGTAGATTGTGTATGTCGGGGAGCGAGGGGTTGGTTGTTGCACATTCAGTAGCAGTAGCACACAAACAATGTAGGAGAGCAGCTCATGAGAACATCGTCTCCAGCACAGGTTTCACAAACCTGAAATGCAAGCACATCAGAACCAGCAGGCCCCTCCTTTCGTCCAATCTACCTGACCTAACATGCCGCCAAAGCTACTCGAAAAAAAAATCAAAGAGCAATTTCATAAACTGATAGATTAATATGACTTTTTACATGACTTAAATATCCTCTCTTCAGAGACTTGGATAAGATGTATTCAGTTTATATAGGCATAAGTTAGTTTTTCCATTAGCAGTTCATATTTTTTTCAAAACAGGCAGTAAACTACATAATATCCTGTACAGCACTTGTTCACATCTTCTGCCTGCACATAGCTGACGTGGTCAAAAAAAAAGGCAGCATTACACATTACTGCTTTTTTTCCTGGTAGTAGTCATACCTCCATCTCAAACATCAGATAATTCCATGGAAACTATGTTTTTTTCTTCTCTTCACACACAACCAGCATCACCCTCTGGAGAGAGGCTCCTACAACAAAGGCATGTTTCCGAACATCACCCCCACAGAGGGGAGACAGAGGGAGGCAGCTAGGTTAAGCTTTGGGACAGTAACAGTTTGTTTCTTTCACAGCCAAAGTTCTGCAACTCTTTTGCAGAGACCACGCCTTCAAAATGTTACCGCAAAAAAGTGTTCAGCAATCATGAATTACTGAAGAACTTGACTGAACCTCGTTACACCTCTCTGTTAAAGGTAGGGGGTAAGGAAAAAAGGCTAACAAAAAACTGTGTCACAGTTGTTTCACTTCAATGCCATCCACAAACTCAGTGCAACCAGAACAGACACTTGTTAACAGTGTAAGATTACCTTCCCTGAATTCTTCACAAGAATATGCGTCAAACACAATCGTGAAATGTAGTATTTGTTGTCAAGTGTGATAAAAAACAAAACAAAAGCAGGGATAAACATGCAAAAGCCTTAATAGCCACCCGAAATAAAATGAAACGTGTGGTTTTGGTGGAGCAGCAGAGCATAAAAAGAACTGTGGTCTGTCTCAGGGGAAGGTCTAGGAGTGTGAGTGTGCGAGGGGAGGGGCAGGTATATATGCTTGGGAACTTGGGGGTTGTCAAGTCTTCTTAGCCGCTGAGAGGGTCCTCGCGGTAGTGGATGGCATATCGCAGTTTCTCCAGCATCACATCTAAAGAGGTGTACTGGGGCAGTTTCACCATGAACATGCAGGTCTCCACGCGAATGTAGCGCAAATCTGGCTGACCTGGAGAGAAGAAAAACAGGAAGGTGCATTACAACGAAATCGCCTACTACTACTCTTGCACACTGAGTCATTTTATGTACATTTACCACTGGAGTTGTACATGAAACGGCAAGAGGCCAATGAGTTGCTGTGTAGTGATAATTAACTTGTCTAGGTAGTAAAATAGACTGTCCTATCTTATCTGTAGTAAACCCTAGTAGACAGTTTGTTTTAGCCTCTTATTTTTGTGACTCTGAAAACAAGTACAGCTCCCAGTTCTGTCAAAGATGTGAAATTCACTAATCAGAAACAGTGCTTCTTCCTACATGGTACTGCATCATATACCCATAAATGTTTATATAAACAAATCTATCAATTTACAAACATATGCAAACGATGTTCAAAGTCTGTCCACGGTTTCATGACAGGACGAGCTGCTTTGATAATCAGTATCAGTTGTTTCTTCACTAACAGCGTTCAGAAGAACATTGCGCAGATAGCAGCCCTTTGCTTCCAATCACGGCCGGGTTGAAACCTTGCTAGACATTACCTGCAGCTCCATCAGGAGGGGCGATCTTCATGGGGTAGGGGGGGACGTGGGCAGTGTCGGGCCCCCCATCCTTGCAGGGGCAGGTGAACGGTATTCGCTCCTGGTTGCAGGCAAACTTAATGAACTTGCAGAGCTCCTCTTGAGTGAACATCTCCAGGGCGGTCCAGAAGAACTCGATGTGCTGGTCGGTCTCCATTAGACCCACCTGATACATTGTGTGAGCCTAAAGAAGTGGAGAACAGAGCACACTTTGATTAGATGTGATTAACACTAACATGTAAGAAAACAAGGCATTTATAAAGTAAAGAAAATTTGGTGATTGGCCTACCTCAATGTTGCATAATAAGGGGGATGGGAAATGTTTGTGATGTAGTATAAAAAGATTTTCACACGCGACTTTCACACAAATATATGCATTACCTTAAGGAACTCCAGGTTGATGTAAGGCAGGCCGCAGGTGCGCAGCTCCATCTCTAGAGGGCTGAGCACGGTAAGCAGCTGCAGGGGAATGATGGAGGCGAGCCCTGCACGCACCGCCGTCATACACTCCACATTCTGCAGCTCCTTCAGACGAAGGCTCCGCACCGCCCGTGCATACATGTCCTTATTCTCCCAGCTTAACACACACACAAGCAAGCACACAGTAAATAAAGATTAGCTGGGTATTATTGATAACTGCAGTTCTGAAATAACTGATGACAAGAAAAGCCACACTGTTTGAAGACATTTGAGCAAGTTTCCTGTACCTGACAGTGAGGCTGCGACCTCCTTGACAAAGCTCCACCTCCTCACCTGTCATAGTGACATAGGTGAAGGTGCAACAGGGCCGGCTGGGGGAGTCAGGGCTTTCTCCTGAATGGTGCTGGGAGGAGATCTCAGCGCACAGAGCCTCTAGCTCCGTCTCATCACTCACCTGCAGGGTCAGAGAACAGAAACGTTAAGGTCACTAGATCCACGGTATTATCAGGGTAAGATGTGAGGTACCACTACTTGTCCCCTACATTTTCAAACTTCTTGATGTAGTTGTAGGTGAGCACATCAGCTTCCTGCATATCCTGCTCTGGGTCAAGGGACTCGCCCACCAGACCCTTCCAAAAGGAGCCCAGTAGGTCCAAAGGAAGTGGCACATCTGCACGAATGGCTATGCCGAGAAGCTGACCAAAGAAGTGTAACAACTGTTCCTCTGCATAGCTGATAGGGCATGGCGTCAGGATGTACTTCCCCTGAGGACAGCAAAGAAACAACATGATATGATTCTGTATTCTCGGGATAGTAATAAACAAAATAAAACATTGAGATTGCAGCCAGTGTCGGGCTGACATAGAGTATGTGCCTTGTTTGGAGGAACAAAAGTGTCCAAAACATAACCATCAAAAAATACAGAAAACATACCAGATTATGTAAGACCATACCTTGTTGCGGTTGGCTGCAGCGCTGGGGCAGGGGAGCAGCAGGGAAAGAGCAGAACTCTGTAGCTCCTTACACACCTGCCATAGGAAATGTCTGAAGGAGCCACCTGGAGAGATAGATGCATCAAAGCTACAGTTAGGTCTGAAAAAATAAATCTTGACTGCAGTAAAAGACTGCCAGAAAGTCTAGAAAAAGATGTGAAGGAGAAATTCTAACTTGTGCCATGAACTTCCTCTCCAGTGAAGCGGATGTTAAAGGCATAGGTTGGGTCTCCTCCGCTGGCCAGTTTCACACAGAGCTGGGACGATGGCACGCAAGATAGCTGGCGTGCTGCCTGGCAGAAATATGTGTTCTCTGATGTTCTGATCTCACCTGAGGGACAAATGCCAGAGACGCAAAAAGAATGTGTGCAAAGATCCAGTGATACAAAATGGGAAACAGGCGAACAAGTGAAAGGAGGGCATACCTCCGACAATCTCTAGAGGGTCTAGTGTAATCTCTGGGGCAGCGTGGTCGGCTGTCCGCTGTACTGTGGCGTTCAGTACTCTGTTCATCACAGTGACCTTAGTGTCGTAGAAGTTTAGACCTGTAACAGGTGGAGACAGCAGGTGATATGTGATCATGATAAGTTCTAATACAACTTGGTTTTAACACGGCAGGTGTCCTACATACATAAAAGAAAAAATCGATACAGTCGCACCAACGTCTTCTTATATTTCATTATGTCCCCTTGACATGCTGGATCCTGCTCACCTTTGGCCTCACATAACAGCGCTGCAATGCTGTTCTGATAGGTGTGCGTCTGTCTCAGCTCCACTAGTGGCAGGAAGAAACCCTCTAGGGTGTTGTTGAGCGACTGCAGCAGGGCGAAGCGCAAGCGCAGGCTCTCCGCGGGCACATCTGGAAACAGTTAAATATACTAGATAACAACACAACAAAGCAAGCGTGCCCTACAGTATGTAACACGTATGCATGTAACACTATAGATGACAGTGTGTGCAACAATATTACTGTAGGAGGAGGAGAAATTGAACAAGAGCATTGACCTATTTGACCCCTAGTCTACTACGCGGACAACAACAAACGAATGGTTGACTTACTGAGCAGGCAGGCCACACGAGGATCAGCAGTATCACCAGGGTCCAGGTAGACTTCATGGGGGTGTAGTCTGGCTGGTGTGATGGCCAGGTGACGGCAGAGCCTGTTGATGTATTGGACCAAAGCCACGTCCATTTCCAAGCTCCACTTCCTACAGGCCTTCTGGGCGTGACGAGTGTCTATGCAGGTGCACCTGGTACAGAGGACAGCTTCTGTTTAAATAATGACCTCTGACAATGTTTAGTCACTTATATTACTACGAACAGTCAGCAATTCATCAAAGATGAACAGGTTTTTGGATGCGAGCTACACTGAAATATTATCACTTTTAAATATTACATCTATATCATCTAGTATGCAAGACGATTGGACTGGCGTAACATATTTTAAACACTGGGCACGGGGTACATTGTGCAACTATATTTTATGAAAATACACATAAATATCAGATTGTGTGTCAGCAGACACTCAGCATTAAGAGGCTTGGATTGGGAGAAAAAACATGTTCATACCATTAGAAGACAAGATAAACTGTTAACTGTTGAAGCCTGCTACTATAGTAGGGCTGTACGGTATGGTCTAAAATTTATATTACGGTATAATTATGATAATAATAATAATATTATAATCATATACGGTATATTCATTTAGCCTAAAATACAGTCTATGAGAAGCACAAGAAGGACAGAGCAGCGGGAGCACGGAACAAAGCTGGGGCTGTGTCCCTACAGGAAGTGCGTGGAGCCCTTTGTGGGCCGGATCCGCACACATTGTGTGGTTCCTTCAGAGTCAAAATCCACACTGTAGAGGAAACTCCTACTGTCCTACTGTCTATACTGTAGACCCCTATGTTATAGGATCAAACTATTCCATTAGCATACTTTGAAATGAGGTCTGATGTAACAGTAATCAGAGAAATAGTCCTGAAATTAGTAATAGATTAGTGGGCCGCTTTCTTTTCATCAATTACAGAAATTTAAAATTGCATTCTATGCTTGGGAAATCTGATTTGTCATAACACAGCAACAGGATGGGTTTCCAGACAAACCATGTATGTGATAGTATTTGAGGTACAGCGGACCGGGTGCTGGTTATTGGGGTAAGAGATTCCCCAGTCTCACCTTTCAAAGTGGAGGTCGTAACCACAGGCCAAAATCGCCCTCCAGACGCTACGGATGTCCTGCTTGGCACGGTCAACAGCAAATTTATGGAAGCCTTCCAGTGTCAAGTACTTCTCCTCTGGGACTAAAGAAGTCAAAGAATGTATGTGAGGTGTTGGTTTCAAAACATACTTTTAGTCTTTAGTCTTTATAATTTTGTCTGAGATCAGTAAAAACATACCAAGATACATTTAATTTGCATTTATATAAAACAAAGACAAAAGCAGAAAATCTTTACCGTCACTGTAATTGACTAATTGTTTCATTATGACACCAAAATAAAGGAAGGGAGAGTAGACTAAAGTCAGTTCTGCACGCATCAAATGGTATAATTATGGAAGTGAATCTGTGCCATCGGATTTTGAAATTAGTAAGCCATTGAATTTCTAGCACTGAATATTTATGCATTGACAATATGCACCTTAATGTTACGACGCTGAATTCACCTCTCTTTCAATGTTCATAAATTCATGGTTAAAGAATTCAACATTAAAATATTCAAGGCTAAAAATTCAACGTTTCAATATATTTCAATATTGAAATGTGTACAGTGTATTTTGCATCAGAAATTTGTATAGTGACATGTAGGATTTTTTATTATTGAATTTTTCAGCCCTGAATTTTTTAACCTTGAATTTTTTAAACATTGAAAATAGAGTTAAATTCAGAGTCAAAACATTTGGATTCACATTTCCAATGCGTAAATATTCAGCGCTAGAAATTCAATGGCTTCTTAATTTAAAAAAATCGGATGGCACAGATTTACTTCCATTTATAATTCTTAAGCAAACTGATTTAACCTCCTTTAGAAATATTCTGCAAACGCTAACACTACTATAACCCCACTGTCTATAACGTCCGTCAACTAATGTATTCAGTGATGTGTGTAGTCACAGTGTGTGTCATTTTTGACAACCTTCAGTTTTCTTCGCAGGAGATTTTTCCACATCTTTCTCATCAGGTCGGCATTTCTCAGGAGATTTTGGCTTCAGGACCGTCTTCTTCTCACTCAGAGCAGTTCTGGCAGAGGCAAGAGACCAGCATATTAAATTGAATTACCACGAGACAAAGTCCAACGCACCATAACCTATGCTTGAAAACAAATTACTCACCTGACACTGTTAAGCACAGACCTTTCCTTGGTGGGAGGTTTGGTGATGGGCCTCTTGGTGCTCACTACCTTGCCTTGGTGTTGTTCTTTTCCTGCTTTGCTATATTTGTTCTTATTGGGCTTGGGAGTGCCATACTTTCTTAGAATCTGATACAAACAAATCATTTTGACACATGTGAATATACATATTGAGTGTTAACTATTTACTTGTGGTGGTTGACCTCAGAGGGAGGCATGGGAGGGTTTTAACATTTAACACTTGCAAAAGAGGATTATCGGACGTTTCAACAAAACAGTTTCTTTTTTTTTTTTTTAAACAAAAACTTTTGCTGCCATTGTGTTATATACCTGAGTAAGCTGGTCTTCAAGTACTTTCTTTGGAGGCCTAACATTGGTGAAGAAAGTATGCAGTAGGTTGCCAGGAGTCTGTGCGTTGATCTGCTCCTTGCTGAGGTAAATGTCAGACACTTTGACTGGCTTGGCCGGTGTGAGGCTGAGCATCTGTTCTGAATGCACACAGCTCTTAAAAATATCTGTGAGGACATCTCGTGCCCCAGGTACAAGCTTGTCACCTTGAAACATGGAGATAAAACATTTAAGATTTGGCAGATACTTGCAGAACCAAGTTCATTGCGTAAAAGCAGAAAATATGTATACAACCACCAACCTCTAACTGACTTGTCCAGGAAGTAGTCTTCAAGGGCGGAGCTTCCCTGTGTGTCAAACAGGCTTTGGTTAACACTGGAGGCTGTGAGGATCTCCTCATTGGTCAACTCCATTAGTTCCTCTTCACCTTCCAGACTGGACAAGCCAATCAGGTCACTGCTGTTGAAAAGACTGGCACGGATTTTTTCAACTTTGGCCCGAGAACGAACCTATGATTGATGAAATAAAGATGAGCATGTTTCCTCAGAACAACACACAACCAAATAACTCAAATCTGTTGTGGTGCTCTTAATCAACCCACCTCAATAACAGCATAACCCTTTATGGGCCTGGCCATGACTGCATTGCTCTCCAGTGAAGTGACTGTGTGCATAGAGCCCCCGTCTGACACTGACGGTGTTTCTGCACTGTCGAGAGGCTCCCCCAAGCTGCCGAGACTGCCAAGGCTTCCTGTACTACACAGGGAGCTATCTAGACTTTCCTGACTAGAAACAGTGTGGGTATCTTGGGGGCCCTGCTGGGGATACGTCACAACTGAAGCTGCTGCTGCAGGGGTGAGAGGTGGAACAGCCAACATCTCCTGATCGACAGAAAGTTCACTGGCAGTGCGGGACACTCCCTGAGAGGAGCTGCAAATCGAAGTCTGACTGGTAGAAGCTGAAGCGCTCACGCTCATAGCTGGAGTCACGCTGCTGGAGCTGTCGGGACTCTCAGGGCCTCCATTGTTAGGGAAGGGGCGCTCAGGTTCAGGGCCCGCTTTGCCATCCTGAGGACTAGAAACCCCAGCACCAGCTTTGGGCTTCTTTGGGTCCTCTTCCTGCAGAGGGATGAAGACTTCATCTTTGAAGAGACCTCCATGCGCGTTGCAAGCCCTGCGGATAGCATTTCGAACCACAGCCTCCTCTAGGTGCGTGGGGATACCTGAGAGCACCAGCAGGCGACTGTGGGCAGTGGGACCTACCAGGGCCTGGCAAGCATCTGTTACTGCATCGCTGGTCACACTTAAGCCCTGCGGGTCCTTATTGGCAAGATGTCGTAATATCATCAGGAGTGTTAGGCAGCGGTGGAACCACAGCATGTCCTCGGGTTTACTACCCGCCATGTTCAGCAGGGCACTGTCACTTTCTGACAACCGCGCACCTCCACTTCCCCGTTTCCCAGAGACTGCTGCTGCCACTGCAGCTGCTGCTCTCTCACGCTTCATCTTCACCTTCTTACGTTTGGATAGCAGACTGGGGCTCTGTGGCGTTTGGCCTGGGGAAGATGACGAAGATGAAGAAGAGTCACTAAGATTAGGGGCGCTGGTGGAGGACAGGGCTCCCACTGAAGAGCCACCAACATTGAGGGGAAGTGTCACCTCTGCCACAGCCAGACACACTTCCATCAGAGCATGGAAGTAGGTGGAGAACCGGCTCTGCTCTGCGCCCAGAGCCAACGCAACACCTCCAGATGATGACCCCCCTGCTCCAGCCCCTCCAGCAGTCCATCCCTGAGTCTCCCGGTCGTACAGCTTTCTGAGTTCTGTCTGCAGAGCCATGAGCACTGCGAGGCAGGGGTTTAGGAGCAGAGCAATGGAGCTGGAGAGACCAGCAGGGCTCTTGCGCTGCTCTAGGTGGTGGATTTTCCGCAAAAGCTCAGCAAGCAAGTGAAAGATGAGTTCTTTTATGGAGGGAGCCAGATCAGTGGTCCAAAGCAAACCGCCTAAAACAATAAGAACAATGACATAGATAACATTGAAAGTTGTTGAAACCTCTATTTATGTTTGGTACAATTTATCTTGCAAGCTTTCATGGTTCTATGATTTACGGAGCGAGTGGTGAAGAATAGTGAATATACTAGCTCACAAACTCCGAATATTTACAAGCACTAGGTTTCTGAGTGGAGTGGAGTGCAGCAACAGACACACTAGTGGACTCTAGTGTGTCTGTTGCTGATGATTGCTGATAAGGATTTTACTCTGGTTGCATTTAACTAATGTATACAACATCTACAAACAGATTAATAAATGTGGCTCATTAAAGTTTTATAGCAGCAGGTCCACCTACCTAGTAGTTCCACCACCTGCAGCAACACAGACGAGGGCACTGTGTCTAGCTCGTCCTCTGATCGCTCACTGCTCTCCCCCAGCTTCCACGTCAACAACTGTTCGGCAAATGCCATGGCCAGGGGAAACTCCAGTGGCAAGGAGTGTAGCACCAGTACAGCCCCAGGAGGAGGCGACACCCCTATAATAAAAAACAACGGGTATATTTAATTTCATTTTATCCTTTCACATTTTTTTTTAACAAAAAGTTGTAGCAGCCAATATAAATTTCCCTTTGAGAGTCAGATACTCACCCAGTCTGATGTGCACCTTATCAGTGGGTATGATAACAGAGGGGTATTGGTTGGTGGTGGGAGGGGGAGTAAGGCCTGTGTTGGTAGGTGAGGCATCCAGTGGATAGCAGACTGCCTCCATTAGATTTAGCTGGCCATTTCTACGCACTTTGTGACCCAGACCATACACCATGACTCGAGCCCATGGGGCTTTGTAAAGACTGGAGCTAACAGAGTGAAAAAGACAGGAGAGAATTAAAAAAATGTAACAGGAAATGGATGGTAAGAAGAAATAAATATGAATTGCTTAAGTTGAACAGAGAGGAACTCACTCTTTGCGGCAACCTAGCTGGCCCTCCTTGCAGGATACGATCACAAATGCAGCGCCTGGAAAGCTGACATCCATGCTAACCTTTGACTCCGTAACAGGAAACTCCTCAGATGTAAACTGCTCTGGTGCATTCTGTCAAAGGGAACAGCTTTGTAAGTGAAGATGATGAACTTTATGGGCTGGATAGGGACACAGAGGCAAGTTTATTAAACCAAGCATGGATTGGCACAGCTGACCTGTAGGAAGCAGCAGATCTGCTTTGTGAGCTCCAGCAGGCTTTCCTCTCCTTGATGCAAGGCACGGGTGATGGCCACCGTCAGCCACTCCCGGATGGGCTGAGCATTGCCCTGGTAGAATAGTTCTGAGGGAGAGCAGCTTTGGCTCTGGAGGTTGTGAAGCAGCGACTGGGCCAGAAGGATAGAACTAGAACTAATAGTGCCATCTGCAGGAAGAACATCAGCAGAGTAATCAGCACAGAAACAGAAACCATCATTAGCATCATGGTGAAAGATCCAGTCATTCACAGGGAGATTAAAACTCACCAGGAAGGGGTGGAGCCAGCAGCTGATTGGACAGAAGCTGCAGGTGCTCTAAGGTGATGTCACGGATAGCAGGTATATGGAAGAGACGAGTGAAGGTGTGGGGATTCTTGGGGGCAAAGATGTTGAGCAAGGCCATACGGCAGTATAACCGAGCCAGTGCACTCTCACAGCGAAGCAGTTCCCTGCAGCAAAGCAGTAAAAACAGATTTTATTTTGGTGCAGGGTGCATTCGCATCATGCTCATCCCCATTAGGTTCATGTATTACCTATGAATCTGAATGTTGCTGCTGTCTAGTGAGACCAAGCCATTAGCCGCAGTCCGTCGAGATCCGGCAGGTGGGCGCTCCAGCATCTCAATAGGGTACCAATACCTCACCAGCACCCCCTCACTGCGCAAATAAGTCTCCACCTGTACCAGCTCATTCACCTGGACAAGGTAAAGTTAACAAAGGCATATTTAGGTTATTATGTTGAGAAAATGGATTTTGCGTATGACACATCAGAAGTCTCAGATGCTGCAGGCAGGGCACCAGGTATTTGATGGGGGTACATAGATTTGCTGCAATTCTAGCAATCACAGAGGACGTGGGGTGTGAACCCTGTAAAGTATGACAGAAGTTGAAATCATTTTTTACTGTCCTCCTTTGTACTGGAAACGTCTTCATCTGTTGTTTGATGATATAAAGGATATGACTCAGATGATAGGTGTGAATGAGTCACAAAGAGACATTTCAATTGGCATCATATTTAAGGAAGGATGGGAGCTCAAGAAGAAAATCGTGTGTCGGTAATGAGTGGGTGGTGATGACGATAATGACAATCATGAATTCATGTATACATTTTCCAGGGGCTTCTTTTTTGTAACTTTTATTCATTTTTTGAAATAGGATGGTTTGAACTATGTTACCAGAACTGGTGTGTTTTATAATCCCACGAGGAATGGGTCATGACATGGCATCACATTTAAATATAATTAAATTAGATTATTCATGCACACAAACCGGTTTGTCAATACATTTCCAATAATATAGTATTGGTACTTACAGTGTCCACATCCAGCACTACCCCATGTAAACCAAAGGTCTTTAACATGCCCCTGATAGCAAACTTGGGCAGGGCCGTCCCTCCTGTGGTGCTGTTGGTATTGTTGCTGTCCGGAGAGCGGATGACCACAGTCAAGCCTGTGTTGAGAAAGCAAATTACTTAGACAGTTTTAATACAGTGCTTACTAACAATGTACCCTGAAGTAAACAGATATGCAAGTGTGTGGGTGTAGTGAAGTAGGTGAATGCTACCTTTGCGAACTTTGTCAATAGTGAACTTGTTGGCCTCGTCCTTGATATCCTCAATGGTAGGGAGGTAGAGGTCACGAGGAATGCCGCCGTTCTCTTCATACAAGAACTCCACTGTCTGTCTTGCAATGTCAACCATGCCTGTTGTCAGCATAATACACCACAGAGACAATCAGTGTCAAAGTTGTCCTTGTTTAACTTATTTTGTGCCAAAATTCAAGGGTTGCCTTAATATTAACTTGACATATGCACAGGCCCGGAATAGATTTTATTCCCTTAATGAAATGTGACAAGCTTAAGCTATAATCTCATTAAATAGGTTATTTGTCATTTGTCGACAGAGCCTTTGCTGCAGCCGCCCCCTCCCTCTATCATTTCCATCCATATCCACATCGCCAACACTCCTCCGCACCTTTTCCCTTTTGCTTTTAACCTTAAAATTTATTTTTCTTTTCTTGTTTTGTGAAAGCATTTTTGAGCATCTGGAAAAGCGCTATATAAATCCAATGTATTATTATTATTGTTAATAATTAATTATTTTCATGTCAAATTTAACTGTAGCACTATAATCACTCCACCTTGTTCTGATAAGCTTAAGGATTATTCGTTTTGTTTTATATTACGACACATGGATTATAACCATAAAGCATTTAAACAGTAGAAGAATTTCTCTAAAAGTGGAGCAGGCATGCAGAGGAGATGCATAATCAGTACAGTTGTTGGTAACTGACAAAAAGTTTAATAAACCCAGCCTGAATTACGTTTGTGCTTCATTCATGATTAGAGTCACACACTAAAATATGTTCTGCTAGTTCATGACACCTGTATTTTAAACTAAGCATTTATTGGTAAATGGTAAATGAACTTATATAGTGGCTTTCTAGTCTTCTGACCATTCAAGGTGCTTTTACACTACTTGCCACATTCACACTTTCACACACATATTCTCACACTGATGGCAGAGGGTGCCATTCCATAAGATCTAAATCGTTCGGATGCACATTTACACACTGATGGCACAGCTTTTGGGGGAAAATGTGGGGTTCAGCATCTCGCCCAAGGACACTTGTAGGACTGGGATTGAACCCTCAAGCTTCTGATTAGTGGGTGACCTGCTCTATTTCCTGAGTCACAGCTGCCCTTAACTTGATCAAAATGATGTTCGCTAAATGGGTTAAAGTGTTGCAATATGTAATTTGAAATGTGATACACTGGACTTTTATGTCATGTTTAAATGATATATTATTTACCTAGCTGCAGAGCTCCTTTGATTTGATCAAGGCCAGATTTTCTCTCCGCCTCATTACGGAACCGCCTACGAATGGTAGGAAACACTTTCGTCTCCCAGGCCTTTACCAGCAAGGCATAGTGGTCCTCCTAGAGTCGAACACAAATCAAAATAAACAATGAAGAGTACAATCTTGAATGAATTTGGAATCCAGCATTAGAAGTGGAGGCTCCGCTTACTCTTGGGACATCATCATCATCTTCATCGTCACTCTCATCATCTGCGATAGGAGGAGGATGAGTCTCAGGCCCAGAGGTGACCAGGTTCTCATAGCTCAGCTCAACTTTGTAATGGCACGAGAGGTCGCTGTTGTACTCTGTACCAACAGGAAAGGAAAAAATGAAAGATTAGGTTCAACAGTTATACACATACATTGTATCAGTGTAGTACACTGTCTGTCTATATTTGGGGAATATATTTATACAAAATAAATGAGAGATAAGGCTACAATGAAAGGGATAGACATACGTTGCTGGGCGACTGCCACAGCTGCTATCCGACAAGGGGGTCCATGGGAGCCAGAGTCAGATGTAACACTTGCACCTGCATCATTATCACTGTCTGAAGCCATAGCAAAGGGCAGCGCTTCAAAATTTGCACTTATTTCCTCTGCAAGGTCTACACACAAGTCAGCCGCATTTCTGTGTGCTTGGCCTTCTGCGTATGCAAATGGCCGGCTTCCAAAGTTAGCACGGATCTTTGAATTCTACAATATAATGGAAAGAAAAATAGAGGATTCAATTGAACAGTATAATACACATTATATATGAGTGGTGAATCAAATTATAGCTCAACAACAGTTCAAATATAAAGCTTTAAAAGGTCACTTAAGTCAATAGATACCCACCTTTTTTTGAATGTGTACCAGGGGCCACATTCCACCAGCTACATCCTCAAGGATGGGGCCAAGCCGCTGGCCACAGTAGGTAAAGTAGACCCTGCCTTTAGGGGCCTGACCGGGAGGTGGAGGAGTGCCCTCAGAACGCTCCCAGCCTATTCCAGCCACGTCACCTGTGTCCATTCAAACACAAGGTCACTTTCCCCGTAATGACACATTCCAACATATGCTAACACTTGATACAGCTTGAGTTAAGGGAATAAGACATGCTTGCAAAATAGCTTCTTTTTTTGAAAGAGCAGCCTGATAAGATACTATGCTTTTAAGGAGACGAGTTGAAATCCATAAAATCAAATGCTGTATGGATTTCTAAGTTGACTAATTCACACAAAAGAGACAGTAGATCGTATGTGAAAAGAAAAATATATTTTGTCTCCTGTCTCACCAGGAAGGAGAGCCACATCCAGTCTGACACTCTTCCACTGCAGCAGACTGGATCCATTATAATGCACTGCCCTACCATTACTGATACAAGCAGACAGACAGGATACAGACACACAGAGATGGAAAAACACAAAAGAGAAGGATAGCTGTCAGCACTCAAGTCAGAGACAGAGCAGCGTGAAAAAGATCTCAGAGTTAATATGCAGACAAACATACTTATGAAATAGACATGTGCCGACAGGGTTGGTCCACGCTCCGTCCCTCTTCTCTGCCTCTGTTGCGAAACCAAAGGACACAATCGGGCCGCTGTCCTCCTCAGAGTCTCCATAGGAGACGATTTCTATCTCCCAGTAAAAGGATGGGGCCTGCAGGAACAAAGAGGAGTAAATGGAAGACTTATGACAGGCTTCTGTATCAGTGTTTAGTTTGATTGTAATACATGGTCAAACAATCTGAGATGGCAAATATTAATGCATGTGCCCACCTGAATTGGTAAAGGACAGGTGGCGTAGATGAAGGTGCCTCTGGGCAGTCCTCCTCCAGCACTCGGATCAGCCAGGAAGGTGACAGAGGTCAGACGGGATGAGAACATACAGGCACGGACAGGAGGGAACACTCTGGATGGACACCAAGTGATCTCCTTGGGCTGATGAGACGAGCACATCAAAGGGATAAAAAGATAAGTGGGGCCGACAAATCTGACTATTTCATTTATCAAAAGGTCTTTGAAGATTGAGTTGATGCTTGCAGTGAAATATGAATTTCATACTATAATTATCTTGCCTTCAGCTGCCAGTCTATTAAAACAAGTTTTCAACAGATTTGAGTGGTTTTCTGGCAACACTATTTTGAGAGTTAGGCTCTCTTTGATGAGCTCAGTTATCGCTTTTTCTGTCTCCGCAAACTAACCAGAGTTTTTCCCCCCTTCTGTGATAAATATGTATTTTCAGCTGCATCCAATCCAGATGTATGTTACACTTGAGGAAATCTCTCTTGAATTTGTTGTCAGTGACTGCAACAATTAAAGTAATAAAAACAAAGCCTATATTATAAATTTGGCAACTCCCACCTGACGTCTGTCTGTCTGCAATGGTGGAGGAGGTGGCCGAGCACAGTCCCGGTACAGCATTCTCACTCTTTCACATTGAGCCTCGACCATGCCGAGACGCTCCCCTGCACAAGAGGGCAGAACTTTGTCAGAAACACGTTACATTTTACTATAAATTAGGGATGGGCTTGCCGTTATGATGGTACTCAATGTATTCATTTATTTACATGTGTATATGTAGTTGAAAGATGAGGAACAGCTATTTGTGAAGTTGGAAGACATCGTTATCTCTACTACACCTCCATATTTCACTTCAAAAACCTAAATAAATTAGTAGTTGAAGCTTAACGGGGCCAGATAAGGTCAAACCAGAGGAGTCTTTGAGGAAATTAGTTTGTGGTGAACTGCGTGGGCTACTTGCTTTGTACTACTTTGCTTCCATGAGCAATCAATCCCCTCTCAAGTAATTCAAATGATCACTGACTCGGGGAAAACAGTACTCGTGCCCATCCCTACTATAAATGAAAGGTTTGGGGTGCTTAGATGATTTGACATGCCAGTATGTACATGCTCACCAGGGCTACATTCCTGAGCGACCAGGTTGAGAACCTCAACAGCAGCAGGACACTGCTGGATAAACTCTTCGCAGAAGGAGCTATCCTCCAGCAGCTGCGCCATCACCAGGCATGCCCTGAAAACAATTAAGAATCTAGTGATTTTTGTACAATCTATGGTTTTGCTTTAAAAATGCCAATACATTTCTTTTAAATGATAACATTATCAAAGTTTCTAAGGGTTTAGGGTGCCCACATTTTCAATAAAGCAGATTGAAAACAACAATACTCAACGTTAGTCATAAATGAAAACACTTTAGAGACTTGGAGTTGGCCTAAAGAAAGGCTGACCCTTTCAGAAGCACAAGTGTCCATCCACACTAACCTGGTTCTGATTTCAGCCAGCAAGCGTACTGCAGCCATTACCGGGCTAGAGCCATCTCCTGTAGCTGGTAGAGACGTGTGTATGGAGAGACTGCCCTCCTGTGGCAGAAGCATGGACTGCACTGCTTGTACAACCTTTTCTGTGATTGAGAGTTTATAGAGAGGGAGAGCCTGTCGAGATGGATAGAAAGTGAAAGGGAGACACAAATGAGATTCAGGTTGGACATTTAAAATAAAAATAAAGACTAGTGTGCTTGTTGCTGAAAGGTATACCTCAGATCTGGGTGTGCAGAGGCGTGATATAGGTACTGTCAGGATGTCTGAGGCTTGGCAAGCTCTCCTGTACTCGCAAGAAGGGAACTTGACTGTAGCAATGCCCTCCTGTTCATTGATGGACATAACTATGCCCACACTGCCCAGCACTCCTTTACCTACCACCTGCAGAGTAGAGCAATAACAAAAAACATGTCAACATTTTAGAAAAGAAAAGTTAATGCGAAAATAACACGTATTTACTGATTCGTCTCCTTTCACTCACCTGGACTTCTGAGCCGATTTTAATAGTTTCTTTGAAGCCCCCGAGAGCACAAAGAGCAGCAACAGCTTGTCTGCCAATGGCCTGCAGCTTAGCCAGTTTCCTGCCACTGCTGCTCCCATTCTCCAGAATACTCTCAGCGTACTTCCCTAGCTGAGGGATAAACATCAGGGCCCGGGAGAGAACCTAACACAAACCCCAAAGGAGAAAGACATTAGGTTTAATAGAAACAGCATCATATGCAATCACATCCATGTGAATCTAGATAGAAATCCTCTTTATTGATTAGTTTTAATGGTCAACAACCCTATACTGTTGTAAATAAATATTAATGAGCATAAACATTGCGATAAAGTCCGAGGCATAATAGTCCTTTACCTTTTCAGCAGTGCTAGTCCAAATCTGGGCAGTGTTGGACTCAGGGGCAGTGAGCAGGCTGTGCAGCAGAGCAATAACCTCAGCAGCCATACTGTTGGCAACATGGCCACTAATAAATGGCCTGACAGGGTCTGACCTGTTCAAGGGAAATTTAGGAGTCAGAAAAGGTCTCTCTCTCTGGATCACACACACACACACACACACACACACACACACACACACACACACACACACACACACACACACACACACACACACACACACACACACACACACACACACACACACACACACACACACACACACACACACACACACACACACACACACACACACACACACACACACACACACACACACACACACACACACACACACACACACACACACACACACACACACACACACACACACACACACACACACACACACACACACGAAAGTGGGAATTCTTGTTTATTTACCTGGCTAGATCAGCATTCCTATCCCTACACACAGCAGTCTGAGCAGTTTTCTTCTTGTCACCGGTCGTGATGCCTCCAGCAGCCTCCTGCACTAGTGTCTCCACAGGTGGACCAACGCTCACTATCAGACCAGACTGGGCCCACTTGTTGGCCTTTCTCAGGGCAGCAGATGCCTCCTCTGTGATAACTTCACAGTTGCCGCTCTAGAGAAGGTTTTAAAATAGGACAGCAAAGGTGAGGATTGCACTTAGAATACAGCTACAGAAGCAGAAGTTTTAATTTTCTGACTTTGCGCTTTTAAATTCTGGTAAAACTCTGACCTTTGTCATGTCTCTGTCCATCTTTACCACCTTTTCCATGTTTGCCCCCGTGCCAAGCCGAAAGGGACGTCCCTCTGAGCTGCTGCATTTTGGAGTGGATGGAAGAAAGCTCATGTCACAGACGAAGCTTGTTAATGTGAAATGAAAGCATATTCGGTAAAAACCCTACCTGAGAAGCGGTTGTAGAACCTCATGAGATGACTGGTCCTCTCTTTTGTGGATAAAGATCGATAGCTTGCCATCAACCGCCTCGCCCTCCTCCCCAACATCGTCAGACTTTAGAGCTCCCTTGGAACTGGCGCGGGACAGACTAGTGTCTGGCTCAGAGGAGCTGGGGGAGAGCAGGGTCTGACAGCCTGGTAAAGGGGGAATATTTTAAGTGGGACAAAATAACTTCATGACTTAATTTTAATAGAAGAGCACACATTTATTTGGTACTCCTGGATAAGAGAGACCAACCTGGTACTACATAGTCTGCCAGCTTGGCTAGCAGCAAGGAAGCAATACGCGAGGCGGGGTCACTAGCATCTTGTTGCTCAGCATCAAGCGCGTTAATAGAGTAGCTCCATGAGGGCAGGGCCACGTTACCACAGTCCTCCACACTCATGAGAGGCAGGGCAGCTCGGCATAGCTGCAGGATGATAAGAACCAGCTTTGGAGAAGGTCTCTGGTCAAGTAGCAGAGACAAGAGCTTAGATACACAAGCTGGCTGGCTCAGGATAGCTTTCCCTATGTGGCTCCTGGAATACAAAACAAAAGGAACATATACAGATTGTATAAATACACACAAATATGTACAAAGACATGCTGCAAACAAACATCAAATACATACATGACATAAAAATGTACCTGGAAAGGTCATTGAGCAGACTGAGCACATCCTGTAAGGCATCATTGCCAGCTGCCTGATTCCCACAGCACTCTGTGGCTCTGGCCAGGTGATTGGTCAGCAGGCTGGACACCTGCCGTGCCAGACCAGAGTGCACTGCGTCTGTGGAGCCACCTTTAAAGAGAAAAAGAATGATAACTTACTAATTACTCATTACAACACACTACTACAATTGCAACCATTTAATCTGACCGTGTGAAAACAACATTAACATTCTTAATGTGCACTTTAAAGCAGGTTCTTGTAGTATATGAGTGTCTTTTTAGGATCAACACAAATGTAATGAAGTATATTGATAAAAGGATAACTTACCTTCCACCTTCTCCCACTCGATGCAACGGTTAGCCAGCACCTGGAAAGCAGCCCAAGCCATGGTGGCCACCTTCTGCTTTTTGGTTTGCTTCTCATTTGAGCTGCACTCCCTCTGGCCACTTAAACTACACAGGCTGTCCATGAGCTGGACCAGGCCGCTCCGAACCAGGCACTGCTCCTCACTCCTGTGACAACAAAGATGACAAATGAGAGTAAGGAATCCGAAGGGGCTAGTAATACCGAAGCAAATCGAAAGAAAGATAAATCAAAACGAGTTATCTTGCCTGGTGTAGGGGATTGTGCAAAGCAAGCCAATACTGTTGGCACAAGCAATGGGGTAGCGAGCACATAGTGACACTACAGACGTCATGGTCTCCCCAAAAGCTTCCTGCACTTGCTCTACCATTCCACCACAGGTCAGCTCCTCGATTCTGCACATATGGCACACAAACGGGAACCAGGCACAATCAAACATTGTTTTACCATTAAAAGTAAGTAAAGTATTATAATATGATGACAGCATTGCACAATTGACTGTATCAATCTTATAATAGAATGTCTTTGTAGGTCAGAGTGTGTACCTATGTATGTGTGAAGAAAGGGTGGGATTGTTGCTAGTGTTAATATCCGTTCTTTTTACCTTGGGCCACCTTGCAGTACCATAGTCACAGGCCCGACTAGGTGGGTGACGCCACCAACTTTGACAGCGGCCGTAAGCAACTCCCTCATATGAACAAGCGCCTGCTTCCGTGTGCTGCCACGTCTCCAACGTGTCTGTGCAGCCGACAGGAAACTGCTGCTTGACACCTACAGAAATGACCGATATAAAAGATCTCAATGTCAGACCAGAATTACCCGACTGATTTTCATGCAGCTTTGGCAACAAACAAATCAAAAACAAAAAGGGAGCGAGGGGTGAGTGAGAGACTTACAGCCTGATCAGGTGTAGTTCCAATAAAGGCGAAGAGCTGTCCCAGCAGAACACTGTATGTTGGTTTGTCACGGCTGTCCTCTATGGCCAAAGACTGCAGCAGGGTAAATGAGCTGCTCCGGTGACTCGTAGGGTGGTGCCGCCTCCTAAAGGTACCGAGTAAAGGAATAAATTCCTCCCCAGTTCAATTACATGATTCTCAAACGTTAATTCTATCAAAATAAATCGACAAATACCTTTGGGGCGCGTGTGTAAACTCCAAGTCCTGGTTAGCAATCATCTCCAAGTCAGAGGGTGCTGACATGCTGCGCAGAAAGACTGGCTGCTTCACCATGGGGATCACAGTCTTAGCGTCTGACACTGACTTAGAGGCTGGCATACAACAATCAGAAGAATTAGATAAGAACCAAACTCTGAGAACCAAACTGCCATTGTGTCTTCCACAACCACTGTCTTGGGGTAACAAAAGCCAAGGTAGATGAAAATAAAGATTCACTGGAATAAGCCAGGGGAACAATTTGTATTTGCATAAATCATTAAAGTCAGACTCCAGTGTTCCTTACATAACTGTGCCCATAGCTACACTAGCTGATGGGAATTTCAATGGTAGGTTTGACATGAGACTTGAAGCTCTGTTTGAAGGATCAGATCTCTAACCCAAGCTGTGCTGCCCAACAAGGTTTCACTTGGCAACTAATTAGTAGCCTAAGAGGACACACAAAAATATGATAGGTACCTGGACCTGGTGTCCCTGCAGGTGTGCTGTTGAGGCTTCTACAATGTGGAGCGATGGTTACATGGAGCAGCAGCTCAGTGCGGTTCATCAGACTCTTCACCAGTGCCTTAGTTTTGGCCAGTGAGGTGCTACTTCTGAGGTGCATGCTGTTTACCTCCTGAAAGAACTTCTCCCTGTTGGTGCACAGACATAATGCTATTGTAAGAACTGACCCATCACATCTGTTCCAATTAACAGGATAGTTTTTCATTACTTGCCTCAATGCAAGGACAACATTTTCCAAATCACCAAAATCGAGCGGTACCTCCTTCAGGGAGCAAAGTAGCTCAAGCTCCTTAATTTTGTTCTGGTACAAGAAAGAAAACAATAGATTATGAATATCAAAGGAAATGGTAGTGGTGATGTTATAATCCCAAGAGTAAAAGTTGTAAATTGTGTGCATGGTACCTCATAGAAGTGGTAGTCGTGAAAGAAAGGAGTGTTGTTCTCCAGCTTCCCCTGCTGGGCCTCGTCTACCTCATTCTGCCACTTCTGTTCTAATTCTGCTACACTCTGAGAGCAACACAGGAGAAAATTACACACACAGACTCCCACTTTGTTTCTGTTCAGCCTGATAATCTATTCTGTTGGTTTTAATATTACTTTCATATTTCCAGGTTGCAGTTTAATATACCGGCCATGATGCAAATATCTCTCTGATTAGTTGTCACATCAGAAGCATCCTGGTGATCCTAGAGATATTATAAGGTGGTGTAAATGTGCCCAGTGTGCCAATTTTGTGCTGCAAATAAGAGCGTGCTCACACTATCCTTTTGGCCGCGGCCAAAACCGGTTTTTCAGCTAAAGTCTAGTACCTTTAAGTAGTGTGAGCGCACCCGCTCCGCGCTCAACTGCGGCCAGCGGACCGTCCACGGCCCGCTTGAAAGAGGTGGGCTTTAGCGGAGCCGTTTGCACATGTACGAGCACGAGCGTGCGCACGTGTACGAGCACGAGCACGAGCACGAGCACGAGCACGAGCCCTACGGCAGTAGCGTTATGTCCGCCTGTTCGGACATGTAAATAGAAGGACGGACCATGCGCGGACAGTTAACAACAACAACAATGGCGGTGAAAGGTTCACGTTGGTGTGGTGCGGAGGTGGAGTGTTTACTGCAGATTTGGTCGGATGAAAATATTCAAAAACAGTCGACAAGACGCACAAAAACTCCGACGTCTGTTGAAAGATTTGTAAACAAAGCCACACAATGCGTGTGACGTGTTACGGCGTGATGGTGTATGGACAGCAAGAAGCATTGGCCGGCCCTGGCAGTGTGAGTACAAACGGGGCTGGGGCGCGGGGGGGAGAGGGAGGGGGGACAAGTACCCTAAAGTCCGGGTCTCGGTCCGAGAGGACAGTGTGAGCACGCTCTTAAAATATGTTTGCAACGACACCATTAAAAGCATTTCCCAATTAAACCCATTCCCTGTAGTCAAAGGGAAGTACTTTAAAAAAGTAACATTTGTAATGTAACATAGAACCTTCCTAAAGGCCTAATTAAAAACAGACAAAATAAACTAATAACAAAATGCATAATGTGCAAAGTATTTCTTTCACAATAGCAAGCAAAGTATAGTCGTTATTACAATTCAGAAGCTCACCTGCAGCTGACGCTCCATAGAATTGATCTTCTTGAAGGTCTCGACCATGATCTTACAGACCAGGTCATATTCCTCTGCGTGATCCTCGCGGTACTGGTAGTTGACCAGTGACTGAAGGGCATCCATTAAGCTTAGATGTTTTATGACACAAGATACTATAACCTCTTCCATAACATCTGGCCGGATCACCTCCCTTAGAGAAAAAAAATGATAGAGTAATTGAAGTTCTGCTTTTGACAAGAAAACAAGAGTTTTGCTTTATAGAAGGTATGAATCGATAAAACTACAATTTCAAGCAGTATCACCTCCCTTATCCAATAAAAACACAACAACTAACCGACAATAACTGCAATGAATGAGGAGAGGTGCAATACAGAGAGGAAAACATGATAATAATGATGACTGAAAACAGCCATAAGAACTGAATAAATAAATCACTGTATGAACAAAGCCAAAGGGCATACAAAATACTCAAAAATCACCTGGACTTTAAAGGATATTCATATCCTCTGTGGATCATTCTGAAAAAAACATATATATATATATCATTACTGAGACAGCATGATCCTCTTACTTGATGCTGGGTCGAAATTGTGGTCGAGCCCTTCCAGACACCTCTCGTAGCCTCCCCATGATGCCTGGAGGGAGGCGGATACGAGGCAAGTCAAAGTAGGTCCCTGGCATGAGGCCAGGGGGTGGGATGAGCACATCAGAGGGGTAGGTGAACTCCCGGTCCTCCTCAATAGTGAGTGGCAGAGGTGAAGGGCTGGGCGTGAGGGCAGGAGAGATTGCACCATTTGCTTCCACCTGCCACTGACACCTAATAAAAAAAAAGCCTGTCATCTTGGTTGTCAGCAGTATTGTTGTGTTCAACTACGCACCACTGAAGAATCTGTAGCAATTCAAACATTGTACTATACAATATCACTGGGAGACATTTTTTGGTATTTTCATTTTGCGGCGTCACCTTTGCAGCAGCTTTGAGCAAAGTAAGTCGTGGCAGGCGTCCTCCTCTCTTGTCACCTCTGGCCCGTTATAGAGAATACGGAGCATTGAGCAAGCCAGCACTGACAGACCCAGGGCAAGGTCTGCCAGGAAGGGGAGGCCTCCAGAGACATCCTCGGATGACTCCTGGAAGCAAAAAGGAATAGCATACTCAGAATTAGTGGTTGTTCTTCATGTACCACACTGACTGCTAGTATCAATAAACGGTAACGGTAAATACAGATGTTTGAGAAATGCCAATGCTGACACATTTTACCTGAGCTCTGACAGTGCAGGAGAACCCCCACATGGCTTTATCAGGGGTGTTGTGTTCACGTCCGCTCCTCATCTCAAAGGAAAATGTCACAGTGTCTCCTTCAACCTAAAACAGGACACAGAAAAAATTTGTATGTATGTCACGGTGTATCTTTGTGTAAAAAAAAAAGATCATCTTACCTTGACAAGGTCTTTGGGCCATCCTGTTCCCAAGACACTGCGACTGCCGTATCCCAGAGTGTTCCCTCCATACTCTGTTACTTTACGACTGTTGGTGTTGGGACCAGCATAGATAACCAACTAAAATATCAGAGAATACATTTTGTGTCAAATATGCCTGAGAAATAGCACACAGTGTATGTAAGAGCTACAAAGGCTGGAGGCGACTGTGCCTACAGTTAGTGTATTGTTAGAGTCAGCACCTTGTCATAGTCGTACTGTGAGGAACAGCGAGAATCAAACCGAAGGTACAGGCAGCGGGCTCCTGGGATGTGTACCGTCTCCTTAAACTTGTAATTGTCCCTCACAGGGTGCACAGTCTCTACAGTCTTCCCAGCAGCCCATGGGGCAGGGATCTTCAGCCCAGTCAGGAAACCAGGCTCCTCACGTTCATCAAGAATTCTAATATCAAGGATATAAACAAATAGCTGGTTTTGGAAACTGAGTTTATGATAGATAAAACAGCACTGAAGTTACCATGTTCTCTTCTAAAATCAAAATTAAATTTTCTTCAAAAAAAAGAAAAGAAAAAAAAAAGCTAAATCTTGCAGCAAAGTGATCCAATATATAATCAGATGGATTCATTTTTAACATTCTTATGTTAGATCTTGAGAAAACCTACTTGTCATCAGCGGCACATGCCTTCGCCCCCGGCCCTAGAGCGCCACCCATAGGAGGAGGCTCCTCAGTGAAAAGTGGAGACTGAGTTTTTAGTAACAGGGCCGTCTGAAAAACACAGAGAGAAAATAAATACTTTAACGATGACTGCTTTATCTCCCCAATTAATAAAAAACAAAATTCAATGCAGGGATTGCCTTTTGGACTGGCATGACCCGAACCTGGCTGGTGTAGAGGACCAGCTGCACCAACTGAGGCATGAGGGCGTCAGCGAGAGTGAGGGTCTGCAGGTTGGGGTGCATTAGCGAGGTGAGCAACACTGGCAGCAAGTGCCCAAGCATGGTGGCCTTGGTTACCTGTTCAAGGCCTTTCAACCTGAACAACAAGAGAGAAAACAAGAAACAAGACAAGAAATTTAAAGAGGCAACACAAAGCCCAGAGATTTTAAAACTCCCCATCTATAAATGACTTCTCTTTATTCCTTGTAAGGTGGCTGAAGCATTACTCAGGTCTAGCCAAATCCTGTTTCACAGTGAAATAGTGCATTAGAGCCAACTAAGAGAATATAATGCCTGGTGTTATTATTGACAGTTGACACTTCAGATTAACTTCAAAAGTCTGCTAATTCAACATAATAAAATAAGTGACTAGTACATTTTAAAAGATATCCAGCAGCCACTATGGCTTGCTAACCAAAGGGTTATTTTTCCACCTTGAAAAGCTACTTTAAAAAAAGATGCAGTTAAAAGTTCACCTGATGTCTCTGTCAGCGATGTCACTGTTAATGAGAGCTGTGGTCACTTGCTGCAGGGTTTCCAGCACTTCATCACATCCCACCAGGATCTTGGTTGCTAGGGATAGGATGCTGCTTTGCAGCTCCTGAGGACCACACACAATAAGCCCAAACTTACGTAACACGGCTTTTAAAATTTGCAATGACCATCTCTTTCATGCAATATGGTAGTTTTACAAATGTAATTTCTTTATTTGTATGTCTAGACATAAAAAATATATCAGCACAATCTGAACCGTTCCTTTACATGAGACTGCTCCGCTTTCATCATTTTATCAGTAACCATGATTAGTGAAGAAGAAACAACACATCATTTGTAAATATAGCACTGTTAATATATGTCATTTAAAATGCAATAAGCACAGATGACAATGCAGTGCCGTAAAAAAACATGCATCTCCCGTTGCTCTGCTTAGTCTCTCATTGACAGACACACAAACAGACTCCACATGCACAGAGGTAGGGGTATTTAAAGGGGGTGTTTACCTGTACCTTGATTGTTTCCCCTTGTAGGGAGCTGTCACTGTCATCGTTATCATCCGGACGGATAAGAATGGTGTTACTTAGGAGGTGGTTCTGAACAGCCATGAGGTAACGCAGACTAGGTGAGACCACCTAAAGAGAGGGAAAACCATCTCAAGTTTATGCGAATGCAAACTCACAAAGCATGTAATCTTAACAAACACAGATGGCATTTCGTTCTGCTGAACTGATAGTCATACTGGCACAGTGGAGAGCAGCTTCTGGAAGTCGTCTCGGGCGACAGTCTGGCATTTGGTAATGACGAGGCAGGATTCCCTGACTACAGTCTTGAGGATACAGTGCAGCAGCTCATCACTCAGTCTGTAAAAGAGAGATTTCTATCACTAAATTGCATTTATGACACGGTCAAAGGATTGCATTGGAAATGATATTGCACACTACAGTTACAGGATAGCCACTTACCTGTATTGGTCATCTTCTTCACTCCCAAATCTGTTCTTCTGCAGTTGGTCTGCCAAGTTGGTGAGGATGACATCACGAAGTTGAGACAGGCCACTGTTCCTTTCACCTGAGTGTTGCACACAAATACACAGAATATTACATATTTTCATCACAAAACAGTTAAACTACCAGTTATTTTAAAATGTGTCCTTCCCATCATAGTCACCTTCAGTTAAAACCAATTTCAGCAGTTTGTTGAGTTCAGCCTCCCCCTGATACAAAGTATTCAGGCCTGAGCTACAGAGACAGAGAGGAAATAAACAAAGAGGTCCTATTTAAACATCATTATGATCACCGATTATACAAATATAACTATACATGTAGTATAGTGGACTTTCGGACTTACCTGATGGCCAGGCACACTTCTTTCTGTATCTCTGCTCCAATCTGATCCACTGGAGCCATGAGTAGCTGCCACAGGAGTAGGCCTGAACGACGCACACTCTCCCTATTCTGCTCCGACTGAGGATTGAAAAACCTAAACACCACCTGGACATGACAGACAAAAAAAGCCAACAACTTAAAACCACAGAAAATGCCTGAGTCACTTTCTGCAAAACAGCCCCCGGCTGCACCTCTAACTGACCTGGAACACCACCAAGATGCAGCGTATGATGCAGGTATCTCCATTGACCATGGCCTTCTCCATAATGTCACAGATGCTGCTGAAGTGACGTGCCTCGATGGGATGTTGTTTACCTAGTAGGGCCCCCAGGGGCAGGCTGTTGCTGCTAGCCGCCAGCAGGTTGAGCTGATGGATACACATAGCACCTACATGATGAAGTAGCTGGTTTATCACCTCGCCAGTGGCCACCGTTTCCTCTGTGAAAGGACAAGTTTTGCAGATGTTTAAATGCCTGACTTGACCCGATACAAAGAGCATCTGGTGGCTTTTAGTGCATTTTTGAGTCTACCTTTGGGTTCTTTGATGACATGACTGACACCAAGCCTGTGGCACACATGATGAAAGGCTTGATTCCCAGGATTGCACCACTGATCTATGTAATCGCTGGAGCAGGTCCAGATCAAGTTGTTCAGTGCATCATAACATGCTCCTTTGAAGCCAAAGATTACAGAATTATAAATCATTTAAATTTGCAATGCATTGTGTGACAACTTCAACGCATAAGAAGTAGAATGTGACAAAAGCTGAGCTCACCTAGCCCCGCCACCTGGGCTCCCCGGCCTAGGGAACTGCCAGGAGCATCGATGAGGTCTGCACGGCTGCTGAACTGTCCATCAGCCAGATTAAAAACAAGGCTGGAGGCTAATACTGACCAAAAATGAGAAGTCAAGTTTAGAAGATAAACTTATTACTGACATAATTTTATTGTACAAAGCATTGGGGTTTTTATAATTGTTTCTCTTTACAAAACTCAATTGATTATTCAATCAAAAATAATGCAATTAGGTATACCAGAGCTTGTTAATATATATAATTAAACACCGTGTGTTCAAAAATAATGTAATATAACTAATCATCAATCAATACTGAAGACTGCAAGCTGTGACCAGACCGTAATCAGAATATTTGTTGTCCACCAGCAGCCACACATGATGTAAAATGCTTTGGTTTCTTTTCCAGAGTCTTTGTAATGTGCATTAAGTTAAATTTAGTCACATTATCTCTAACTTGGGAAAAATCAAAGCCCAGCTCTATACATGCGATCATGGTCCTGTGTCACATAAATAAAAAAATAAAAATGAAAAGATGCGTGTGCTCTTACTTTTGAGCGAGGACAAGCTGCTTGTACCTCCAAATAGGGAGCGTGTGGCAGAGCTCCCAGATACACCAGGAGGTGAGACCAGCATCACTAGGTAGGTTCCACACACATACATAGGCGTCTTTCTTAAGGTCTTTAGAGGGAGACCACAGCTAGTGTTCACAGCTGTAAAAAGGGTTCAACAGAAAAGTGTTTAAGATCCACCACGGAAAGCATGGATAATTCTTGAATGACTATAAGCTGAAAGATGAATTACCAGACTGTTCCTCTTTGACAGTGTTGGTGATTGCAGAGCCGGTGAGAGCAGCCAATGTGGCAGAATGGGAGGCCCTGAAGCGTGACATTCGACTCAAGAGAAGCTCATTCAAGCACTTTGAAGACTCGCCTTCCTTGCGAGTTAGAATAACCCTCTCCTGCAAGATGTCTGCAACACACAACCCTGTCTGTGTCTACACCACCGACGGGGGAAGGGGATAGAGAAAAACATCAAAGAGCGAACAAACTGACTAACTGAAACTGCTGTATATGGCGGGGCATAGAGTACTCACAGACAGGTGAAAGACATCCATGAAGACAGAGTGGCCTTTTTGTGTCTTCTCATTGAGACTGGCTGGGGACCAGATCCAGTACAGGTAGGTCCCATCTGAGCAGAGGTGCAGCGTGGTCATGCTGCTGCCCACAGGGAAGTGGTGGGCTGGCATGGGCACAATCTGGCACACCTGAAAAAGGCACCGTGAACATTAGCCTTGGCTGTGCTTCTCATCACAGTGAATGGTTGGATTTTAATAACCACAAATAGACTGAATGGAGCTTTAATATTGCTCCCTGTCTTTGTACAAATTCACACATACTGTATTTTTCGGATTATAAGTCGCAGTTTTTTTCATAGTTTGGCCGGGGTGCGACTTATACTCTGGAGCGACTTATGTATGAAATTATTAACACATTACCGTAAAATATCAAATAATAGCCCGGGCTATTATTTATGTCAGTCACGTAAGAGAATAGGCGTATATCAGCAATCGTCACACACACGTCAACCAATCAAAATTCGGCGGGGGCGGGTCATGGCAGAAGTGCATTGTGATAAAAAAGATGCTACTTGCTACTTCTGTACGGCGGAGTTGTTCAGAAGTGACACCGAGGAAGAAGAGTTCATTGGGTTTGGTGATTAGGAGTGACAGATTGTTTGGTAAACGTATAGCATGTTCTATATGTTATAGTTATTTGAATGACTCTTACCGTAATATGTTACGTTAACATACGAGGCACGTTTTCAGTTCGTTGTTTATGCGTCATATAACGTACACTTATTCAGCCTGTTGTTCTCTATTCTATTTTTATTTTATATTGCCTTTCAAGATGAAATGTCTATTCTTGGTGTTGGATTTTATCAAATAAATTTCCCAAAAAAATGCGACTTATACTCTAGTGTGACTTATATATGTTTTTTTTCCTTCTTTATTATGCATTTTCGGCTGGTGAGACTTATACTCCGGAGCGACTTTTACTCCGAAAAATACGGTATATATATATATATAAATCTCTTGCATTGGCATTGTGGTTTGATTGCATCCGAAATAGAGAGAAATGCTTCCCCCATTGTGAGCCTTCATGACTTATTAATATCATAATGAAATTGCATTCAAATGAAAAATAAGCATTTATGTGAGACTGAAAATGAAATGCTTCGAGGCTTACAGTGTCAAATTAACTGAATGATTCAGCATCAAATTCAAAAATAGTGGAATGAGAGTGCACAGTACCTGCAGGGTGAAGGGGTCAATGACCTGGCACAGCTGATGAGCCTTGGCATCAAAGGAGGAGGGACGGTGGAGGAGGCGGCCACTGCTGAAGACCAGCCAGCCAGGCTCCAACTCTTCATTCCGACAGTACACAAAACCCCTGCACAAACACAAACAATGCATCTATTTACATGTTCTGTATTGAGCCCTAATTTCCTTTTCATAAAAAAATAAGTTGCGAGTAGAATTTGAGGCAAAATTTAGAAAAATAAGTTGAATAGCATAACACAGCATCACATCCATACATCATCTACAAATGGATTGTGTTAAAAAAAAATCTCTGATGACAGTAAACTCCCTGCAAAAATTCAAAATCTTGTGTGCTCTATTCAGTGCTGACTATGGCAATTAATTAAGAGTATGTCCTCTAAGAAAATAATTGCTAGTTCAAAGCTGCTGTAGGTCTACAGATTTTGTTGTTTGCTAAGAATTGCACTAATTGCTGTAAGTTATTGCTGTAGAGGAGTCCCACTGAGTCTCTTTCCCTGTTTGTTTTCCAAGTTATTGTTCCTTATTGAATCAAGAAAAACAGAGATACTTCTAGTATACACTTAACTAACTAACTAACTAACTCACAGGGCTAAACATGGCACATCTATCTTGAAACAACAACAACAACAACAACTCTGGGCCCTTTGAACTTGAGGAAGGATGCTGTCCTCCGCTTACAATTTGGGTAATTTGCTACTACAGCATGGAATTAAGAGGCAGAGCAAGCAACACCCCTTTGTCCCTTTTAGAAAATCAAACAAATCAATCAGAGACAGTTAGGAAGATTGTGACTGTGGATGTCAGTTTAAAAATGTCCAGGAAACACAGAGCCAAGGGATGGGTAAGTGATAAGGGATATTTTTAGTGTTTCACCCTCTCTTTCTGTCTTGCTATTCTCTGAATGTTGCAGATAAAGAAAGGCAGGCGAGAAGGAGAGTCAAATTACCTCAGTGTCCCATGTAAACCAGAGCCAAGCTTGCTGAGCCCTCTCCCGGAGGAGTTAGTGGTATACAGATAGAGTCCGTCTGTGGCTAGACATCGCCCCAGGTCAGTGTCTGCAAGACACAGGGACAAAAAGAATTCAATACAAAGGGCAATGACAAACAGATGCCATAATTGTGATGAGAAGTTGGGTGAGACACAGTAGGTATCAGCAGGGGAGTAGATTAAGTGGAGAGATCCAAGACTAGTGATCTAATGTCAGGTTACCTTCAAATGTAAACATGCAAACCTGCTCTATGGATATATGCCCTGTTCAGCTTCTGTCACTCTACAAGGTCAGCTGATTGATTCCTCTGCTTTACCTCCTCACAGTCACAGCTGTTTAGACTCTAATAGGGCTGTGCACTGGCAAGAATCTGGTGATACAATATGTATTATGATACAAGAGGATGCGATTCAATAAATTGCAATATACTGTGATACTGTTCGCAGGACGATATGTCGTTTTTTAATCTGACAAACGGAAAACTGCCATAGAATAAAGAACACACCACCATGTGCATATGTTGTTATGTTGGTGTGGAATGGATGAATATTACTACAACATTACAATACTCCTACCTATCAGTTGGGGGTTTGAACACAAAATGAAGCTCTGTCTGCCATACACATTTCTATATAATCCATTAATCATAAATCTATAGTGTTTTTTTTTTAGAATCGATACAGTATCACAAAACATAATACCGCAATACTCAAGTGTATCAATATTTTCTTACGCCCTTAGGCTCTAATCCCTTCAAATCAAATTTCAATTCAATTTTATTTATAGTGCTAAATCACAACAAAGGTTATCTCAGGACACTTCACAATATATACTGCACATTAGGGCTTGGCGATAATTCGATATGATCATTTATTGTCTTTAAATGGAATTGTATCCTGTTAAAAATCGATATGTGATATAGAATTACGTGATCTAAATTCATAACCATCACATACCAACAAGTATTCAGTATTTTTAATATGTAACGTATTGAAACAGTATACAAAAATAGGCTTTATCGTGGTTATTTCATATAGACTATTTATCGAATAACCAGACAACATGCTATATTGTGATATATTGTTATCGAGATATGAAATTATCTATACAGATAAAAGATTTTGGCCATAACGTACAGCCCTACTGTACATACACACTAAAATTATGCTCTTTCTCTTTCACACTCCATGCATTACAGACAAAGGGGATTATAAATGATCTACAGGTGAATAAATAAAACAGAAAGTATTATGAGGGGAAATATGACAAATCCAGTCCTCTCTGTAACTTGCAAGCCCAAAAGCGAGATATGTGTACGAGACAAAATTGAAATTTTTACCTTTAGTTTCTGCTCCTCCAGCAGAATTGTCAGGTGTGGGTAGCATGTCCTCAAAACCCCAGGACACACTGTGCTTGCCCCCCAAGAGGCAGGATGGAGAGCCTGGGCCTCCTTCCAGGAGCAAAAGTCTGAGGCAGGAGAGATAAAGAGTAGTTATGCTTTGGGAAAGCTGCTAATAATTATCTTTCAGATGAACCAAAACACTGCGCTCACCTGTACAGTACATCTGACACAGGGAGCTGGCCCAAATCGGTTTGTTTCTGCAGCAGGTGAACTGTGTGGATGAAGGTCTTCAGAGATCCCCTGGAGAACCGTTTGGCAGATTAGTCAGGAGGATTCAGCATGAATCACAAGTGAAAGCTAAGTTAAGCATTTCTGGAACTGTAAGTGGAATACAACCCGTACCATGATACACTTGAATTATGGAGGGGATCAGATATAATGTGCTGGGAATGAAAATGCTATGTTATTTTTGAAATAAATCTTTCCCATTTGAATGCAGCACATATAATATTTTTCAGCGCGACTCTCAGCAGGCTGTAATGTGCAACCTACTTTTTGAAGGTTGTGAAGTGTTCATGAATTGCTTGGCCTTATCCAAGACTGAACTATTAACTGATCACATTGAAGTTATTCTATATTCAGAAGAGAAGAGGTCTACTGAAGTGCTGTTCTGGCATTCTCTGATGCCAAAAACCTGAGGTTTGTAACTGCAGCTTTGAAAAAAGTCTTCAACTTGGCATAAAAAAATGGAGGGTTAGATAGCAACATTATGATTACCACCGCTACAGTGTGGACATACAGTATGTTTTAACTGTCAACCACCACACGTGCCACCAAATTTGTGTGGCAGTAAGAGAAATCCTGCCATGTGATGTACTGGAATTTATGTTTGAGTAAAGTCCCCTTCTCCACCTCTCTATGTAAACATCCTATAGACAACTGATATCAAAGCGCATGGCTTTGCAGTCTGTTTGCTTACTTACCCCTCTCACGTGAGTTTAGTAACCAACCACATCAGAGGTGTGTCAGTGTGTGTGTGTGTGTGTGTGTGTGTGTGTGTGTGTGTGTGTGGGGGGGGGGGGGGGGGGTAAAGCTGATAGCTCTTTAATTAGCTCCCACTGTTAGTGAAAAGGCACCAGGGCTGGATGGTTCCCCACAACAAAGAGCTCTCAGCCTCAACAGAGGCTGAACAAAGAGTGGAGAGTTCTGGTTTTGACAAGTCAAGATCAGTTGTCACCAGCAGAAGCCAGAGTTCAGGGCACAAATGCAAAAAAGAAAAAAAAAGCACATTCTGCTCTTCGCGGGCTAGGTGACAAACACAAAACACATCAAGCCAATTATTAATCAGCACAACCCCTTCCTATTAAAAGCACTATATGTAGGTCCCTGTCACCCTCAAGGGCCCTCTACTGCTGCCCCAGGATATTCACAAACTATAAAAAAAATAAAGCTACAGAAGGAAGCAAAACTGTAAAATCACTTTCAAAACAGAGCTAGAAGCTCATGCTAACAGAGCATAGGTCAGACTACAGCAAACTTAGTTTGAGGTCACAACATCAGAGCACTGCATTGTCACTGAGCTGACGAGGAGCAGGAAAAGTCTGTTTATGCCCACTAATTGATTGATATATGCAAATATTAATCACCAACTTTTCAGTTACTTCAGTTACTCTTATCTTATAGTGCAAACATGGAAGAGAGTCTGTTTCAGTCTGTGTTGGATGGTTTTGAGAATTGAATCAGTACAGAGGAGAGAAGACAAAATCAGTTAGTCAGTGATGTGCTTATTTTAGCTTTGGCTGCCAGGAATAACTGACTCACTGATTGCTTATACAGTTACTAATGAAGCAACTCAGAAGGCTTTTCACTAAGATACTCTCTTAATCAGGTTAATTTGTCTTGAAGTGTCTACTTTAATAACCCTTTATTGAATATTGTTGATTCAATACACCCTGGAATACACACTCTACAAGAGCCAAATAATAAAATCCTAAACATTGTGACAGTGGGACAGCAAGGAGAGAATGGTTGGCCTCACCTGGCACAGGCAAGGGCCACAAGTGCAGCAGCAGCATTTTCCCTCTGTCTGTGCGTGTGGAGGATCTGCGTTTGAGCCTGCCCTTGTTGCTGGCCTGACTCCTGGGTACCATCTTCCAGCCAGGAGCAGAGCAGCCCCTCCAGGCCATTGAGGCAGTCAGCGGGCTCTTTGCTGAGGCTGAGCGGCTGGCAGTCCCGGAGGCAGGCTAGCAGTACCTCTGCTGTGACACCGCAAAGCGCAGGGTCACTGCGAGTCTGGGACTGCAAAAGGGGAAAGACCAGCAGCAGACCAACACGGGAGGTGAAGGGCGCCTGCTCTGGTTGCTGGAGCAGACCTTGTCTTTTGAGCAAGGCCAAGGTCTCCTCATCAGCCCCTCCAGACCCTTCTCGCTCCTGCTGCTCCTCCAGGGCCAGCTGCCGCTGCGCCCCCCACAGGCCGCGCAGAGCATTGAGACGGTACTCCAGCAGGCGTGCATATGCATTGCTCTGATTCCCACAGACAGCACGCAGACGCTCAGCAAGCTCTACCGGGTTCTTTGTCTCAAATGTTAGAATCTGGAGGACAAGGGAAGAAAAGAGGGAAAAAGTTTACGTTAAGAGCAGTCAAAATTGTGACAATTGTAGCTGCATCTTTAAGAAAAGAATAAATTTTGGGGATGGCAGAGAGAAGACAACTCGTTTTCTGGACTGGTATCTCTAATGCAAAATTAAATGTTGCTACGTCTGAGGGAACGTTCACTCAGAAATATGAATCCAAATATAGAAGAAGAGCACAGAGGTTGATAATTCAAATTTAACTGCCATGGATTTGAATTTGGGGTTGGGAAAATGTTTTACTTTACCTGATTTACCTAATTTTACAGAACATTTGGCATTATCCAGCCAGATGATGAAAATCTTTTTTTAAACTGTTAAGTAAATCCATGGGTTGGGCTGGTAAAACAGTCAGAATGCAAGTATGGAGACAACACTTAAGTCCAAAACTAAGATAATTCTTTCTAACATGCTATAATGTATCTGTAGAATTGACAGCATTTCCACAGTGCAGCTATGAATCACTTCCACAGAATAAATCCTTGTGTCTACAGTTCTTTGAACAATAAAATAATGGTTAGAGATAGCACGACACATTTGGGATAGCCTATCACAAGTGAAACAATGTGCTTCATGTGCACTTAGGCAGCATTTCAGATATTGATTACACTCTGTGTGGCCCACGAATCATGGACTAGGAAAAAAAATCCATTATACCATTTAGCAGGAACAATCTGTATTGATTCAATTTCAGAAATGCTACTAATGTTACAGTAACACTCCTTAACTGGATGCTGGGCCTTCTTCACCTTGCTCTGCAAAACACCGCTGCATGTGGATAAAAATAGTCATCATCACAACACCTACGAGAACAGTTAAGCTGGACAGGGAGAAGTCCTGACATGTCGAAAATTAGCATTTAACCTAGAATAAGATCTATGTTTTAGTATGCGTTACTACTGTACCTACCATACATAGGTGGCTACTCTGTTTCTATTTCAGATTTTCTTTAAAAATGTGAAAATATCTAGAAACATAATATTTAACATTATTTTGACTTTCTATGTTCATATGTGCACCATCCCATTTCCAAAAAGCTTTAGTGCCAAATGAGGCCTACCCACATACAGGTTTACATGTTAACAGTTTTGCTAACGTTGAAGTACCCCGAAGACATTATCCTGGGGTTAATGTAACCATTCTTTGCATTTAATATTATAACCCTAATTCATGATATATGTGGAAATTGAAAAAATATATATTTACATAAATTGTGCATATTTCTAATAGCAAAATTTTTTTGTGTAACTTCCTGTAGGTCACCATGATTGGCACTATTACACAACGTCCATGGGGATATTGCCTGCAACGATTAAATCTGTGTAAAAATACAAAACAGCCCTAAATCCATGCATGTTGCAAAACCAAGCGACGGTTCTCTTAGCAGGACCTTGTGTGTTTTCCCAAATGACAAATCCACCTGTCAGTTATCATGCCTTCACCAGCACATCCACATTGTTCGTCCTCGTTCTATAGCAGCTTACACTAAAAACACAAGTTCAAAATCTGTTACTGCATGTCTGTTGTTGAGACTGATAAACTAAATAAAAAAAACAAAGGGGGAGCAGTTCAAACCTGCCCATTCACATTCATTAATTAACCAGTGGTTTGTCATCTGTGGAAGCTGCTGATGGAACATATGGACTTATATCAGAACAGCATGTGACTGAGGGCTGAATAGTGAAGTAGCTACAGTATCTGCAGCTGTTATGTTTCAAACACTAGTATTACTAGTGCTAATAACGTAATAGGAAGCTGATTATGGTACTAATGCTAGTACTGAATTTGCTGGACCATTTAACTGGATTTATAACAAACTGGTAATTTTTAGCTCCAGTAAAAAACAATAGATAAGAACAAGCAAAGTTATGCTGTAGAAATACAACCAGCTGGTTTCGTACAGTCGAATGCACCACACTGTACATTATAAAAATCAAATCAAGCAGGCAGTGTCTTTGGTGAGTACAAAAAGGCCTGACACCAATCTCAGCACACTCTCTGTGTGGAAAAAACATTTCCCACTATGACGTGTGGAACTGTGCCAACATGCCACTTCTCCCATTATACAGCTAGGAGCTTTACGATTGTTACAGCATACTTAAAAAAAAAAAAAAAACAAGCCCATGAGCTGGGATACCTGCACATTAATATTAATTTAGTCATGATCTACTCATAATGACCTAAGTGCATTTTTTTAGCTTGTTATATATGTTATCCAGTGTCCATATAAAGATATTTTCATAATAATTTAAACAAGACATTTGTTCCAACATATTTTTAGGTTGTTTTTTTTCTTTTGAGTGCCATTAAGTGGAGATCCTGAATTGAAAATGGTCGATCGAGGTGGGGAATATTGTCAAGGTAAAGTTAGATACATGCTATTTTAATAAAATAATGTTAAAATGTTCATGCTAACTTAAATGACACATGCAGCAATTGCCACATTTAGATGTAGATACGCATATTATAGCTAACATGAGGTCGTTTATCATTGCTTTAAGTGGTTAACCATCACTCAGTCACTGCCCAATCCACCACAGACCAGGCATTAGACACCAACTCCTGGTCATGTCACATGAGTACTGGTGGATACTACTAACTCTAGTTTTATTACATGGCACAATAACGAAATATCGAGGCTACATAACACTGTCGGCTTGAAGTTTCCGTCGACATCACTCTAAAACATAAACACGTCCGGTTTCGAGATTTTGCCTTCAAAATAAAATATTAGAGTCCAGATAAAAACATCTACTGCAATCTATGTTAGGACACATTCAACCTTAACGCTGAAATTAAAATGCCTTCTGCTTTGCACAAGACACAAACCTATTTTAAATTAAGGGCTATTTGAGACCTAAATGTAACACAAAGAAAGGTATACAATACCTCATATGGGCACTACACATATACCTACTGTTAACATCTAGTGTCTGACAGATCTGACATAACATTGCTTCTTTGTGTTTCCAGAACAGAAATGCAGAGCATGAGTCATAACAGTGATCTTTTATGATGACTGTATAGAGTATGGTACACTTGACGGTGATCATAAAACACTTGAAGCTGCAGTTCCACCATTCAAATACCAGGAAAGCTATAACATCAAGTATCAAGCATCCCCTGGCTTTAGAGCTACAAAAGCCTACTGTATGTTTAATGCTCAGTTACAGAAAACACTGGTCTCTTCATACTGCCATGTGTAAATCAGAAGAGATGATCACGGTGTGCGGTGCAATCTGAGAAGTTGCCTGCCTGAGAAAAGCTGCTGCACTGGCACTACTAATAAAGATGAAGCTGTGCAACTTGACACCTGAGGTACATGGTATAAGATGCAGTGTGTGTGTGTCACCTCAGTCATAGGCAGTTATTTTAAATAAAATAATATATAGCAGATGAAATATGAAATCACTTGCCATTAGAAGAAATCTTATTAACTTGTAGTTTTTAACCGTTACACGTGACTGCATGTGTGATTAGATTACAGCGTGTCTGTTTGCACAACTTATATTTTGGAGGATGGCAGGAAGTGGTTTGACAACGGCAGTGGGTCAATACCTGCTAACGTTCGCTCTCCCGTTGGCAGTGAAAACACATTTACACATTAAAATAAACTAAAACACACCCGTATCATAACATGTTTAAACCCTTGTGTGTGGCCGCGTGTGTGTATATGTATATATTTCACCCACCTCTTGCTCTGTGTCCCCCTGCTCCGACACTCCGATCTCACTGGGCAGTTCGGCCAGATCTGTGACCCGAATGAGTCCGTCGTGGAGGAAAATCGTCTCCTCCTTCACCGAAAGCCACTGGGACGAGTCCACAGCCCCGGAGCCCATCGCTCTCTCCTCCGACAGTGATGCCAAAGGGGTCGAACATTAAAAATGCAGTGACAAGAGTGACAGAAACGCCCTAGCTAGAGCCTGCTAGCGAGCTACAACAACACAACTGTCTTATCTGACGATGGTGTTAAGACAGACTGTAGTGCTAAGAGGGCGAGCGGACGTAGGAGCCGAGCAGTGAACAGGCATTAGTGGCAGGTCCTCTTCACATAACATGGGTGGTCGTGTCGTGCTAACGGATGCTGCTAGCTGTCTGGCTCGGTTAGCTGGAAGCGATGCTAACTTACCGTACGGTCTCGGTATAACGTTAACGTTACCGAGCAGAGTGGGCGTGACACCCGTGCTAAATCCGTTATTGCGCCGCACCGTTAAAACCACAGTGTTTTCAAGACGAAGGGTGCATCTGCGGTGAGCTCTCTTCACAGGTAAAATGTAAACGCAGACAGCTCCGCTAACGGCCCGGGCGCTGTGTCAGTGGCTGGAGAAGATAATGAGAGTCTCCCAGCTGTCAGTGCGACGCCATGTTTCCAAGGCCAACTAGCTGCTCCCAGCATGCACCGCGGGGCCAGAACATAAACTGTCAAAAATTCATGAGTTCGTTTCGGTGTCTGACAACAACACAACTTGTTACTGTATGATAATAAAGACAAGGCAATGCAATTGTATAATATTTTATATTTTTATTTATTTAATTTCTTTGGGGATGGTTATCCACATGGAGCTGTCAGTGATGCTGTTTATTATTCACTAATAAAGGTAATTATAGTCTTCCTGAGGATGTCATTTATAGGTTCGAGGACGCATGTAAGCCGTTTTCGAGACACCTGCTGACCAGGGATCAGTTCTTACTGCCACAGTCCTACCATTTCTGCAGTAGATGTCCTGTATCAGCAGATTAGCTGTCATCGTTGATTGAGCAGCGTTTGTCCCGGCCGGGTGTTGATGAACTTACCTAAAATCGCCATTGTGTCCCAGGTCCTTCCAGCTGCTGAATGATGAAATCTATGACTTAAGTCCATGCATTTTGAGCAGCCGAATTAAGTGTCTCTCGCTAAGAATTACTCCATGCCAAGTGACTTAAATAAGTCATATAATTCATTCCTATATCAAAATTAAGTGAAATTAAGCCAGACTTGTCCATGTCAACAATCAATAGTTTCTGCATGGAAATCATTGCAATAATTAACTCATTATTATTTTTTTTATCCAATGTCTGCATAATTTTATTATCTGTACTGAACATAAGCACACGATGGAGATAAGTCTTGCACTTATGCCATTCTTGACATTTTTTTATATTTTATGTATCCTACCTTTTCTATAATGTCAAATAAGCTAAACTTTTAAAGTGCAGTGTGAAGCAAAACAAAAACAAAAGCTTTTATTTAACCTTCAGGCCTAGCCATTATCACCCTAATCATATGCTACAATGACATCAAAGCAAAACAAGTGAAGGAAAAACATTTGTACATTTTGAACATCAGATTATAATATTTTTATAGAGCCGATGATTGAAACAATAACATTAAACTGAAGCATTTCACTGAAACCTGACCCTGGGGACACTTTTGAGGAGTTAAATATCTGACGATTGTCTAATTGAATAGGAATGGATTTTGAATTTATTTTAAACAACTGATGTAACCAATATCCATGTCGCATACTTTTTAGGACGACATGTCAAAAAAACACTGATGCAACACACTGCAAGAGCTGGAGTTTATCATAGGAAATGACAGTTGAGGTGCACATTGAACTGGTTGAAGTCCTCACAAAACATTTTTGGGTCAGGAATGTTTTATAAAAGTAGTAAAACATATATACACAAATACATACATACAGTACAGACACACATATATATATACATACAGTAAAGACACATACATATATACATACAGTACAGACACATGCACACATACATACATATATATACATACAGTACAGACACATACATACACATATATATATATATATTTATATATTCTGAGAGGCAAAGATTACACTACACTAAAGTATGATGAGCCAATGTTTGTTTCCAATAATGAATAATTCCTAGTTGTAAAGTAGGCTAAACCAAGAGGAATATAATTACTGGCAGGTTGGAGTAGATTGTCATTTTCCCGAAAAAATATGCAGTGCACGTAAGAAGATGCAATTTGTAAAAATGCCCCTGACACATGATTTAAAATCAATTACTAAATCCAAACAGACACAAAACAGAAATGATTGATTACATTCTAAATGCACAATCTGATGGTTTGCATTGTTTTATTAATTCTTTATAAATATATTAAATGCACACCAATGGCATGCTTACAAATATATCTTAATATTCAATAGTTTAAGTCTTTGGATGTTTTCCAACACACTGCCAGTTTACACCATCAGAGAGAAACAGAAAATGATGCATGACATGTAAAGCTTATCAAATTAATTGTTGCTGCACACAGAAGCTTCGTCTAAAATCGAGTGAGCTGCGCCATTATATCTTCTTCTCTTTCCAGCCTTAGGCATCGCTTATAAAGACGAGAAGGAATCCCTCTTCTTCTGTTACTGCCTGAATTTCGTACCCGAGCGATGTCTTTTTCTTCCATCATCTTTAGTGCTTGAAGTAAGTCAGAGGCTTTAGTGAAGCCTCCAGAGCAGCTAGAACAGAAATGTGTGTCAGAAACCGAACCCAACCTGTTAATCTGTTATACAAGCATACTGAGTTAACACATAAGACAGGAGACTGGCACTGCTGTAACCAAAAGTTGTCTAAGATTAACATGAATAAGCTTATAAGAGCTTATTACCTTTTTCTGCAGTGGCATTTTTTCTCCTTTGGCAGTTTAAAGCAGTATTGAGAGACAAAATCCATCAGTAGTGCAGGGAGAATACTAGGTTGTTTGAAGCTTTCAATCTGAACAGCCAGACTGTAACATAAAAAAAAGACAAGCAGAGGACATTTACAACCTCCCATACAGAAATAAAGCGAGCAACAATAGGGCAAGAATGAAGCAAGTGTGTAATGTATATGCAATATGTATTTGTGAGTGACTCAGAGAGAGACAGACAAAGAGAGAAAAGCTCCCTGTGGGGACAGGCCTTCCTCATTCCTTACAACATGCTGCAGATAGTCTAATGATACACATGCTGCTGTAGCCTGAGTGTGAATGTTGCATAAAGTGGCAGGAATGAAAATTCATAATCAAAGCACTAAAACATAGGATTGTAATCTGCTGTCGTTCCAAAGATGATAGACCCTTTCATAGCAGATATGTTGAATAATTATAAAAGTAAAAGCACATGTTATTACAAAACATTACCAGTGGATGAATTCCACCTCGCTGCTTCGGTTTCAGTGTCCTTGCATTGGCCTTTTGCACAGCCGACATTTTGACTTGTCATTCTGTAGCAGCAGATACGCAGGTGTAACAACTTATATTAAAAAAGGCTCTGTTCATTTAATGCTTCCAGTATGTGCAATGCAAAGGCTCTTGACATGGCAAAACTTAATAGTATGCCAGCCTCGTTAATGTTATTTATTACACCTGTGCTCCTCTGCTACAGAAAAAAGGTCTATTGTGCACGCTGGTTCACTGGCTTACTGGGACACTTAATCACAAGGCCATCGTTAACATTATTAGTAGCACCTGTGCATTATGGCAAACCACAGCATCTGCTGTGAAAAAGGCCTATAGACGGATCTTTTAATAGGTGTGACTGGACAACAACAACAGAAGTTAAGTTATTCAAAGAAAATTCAATTATTTTAAAACCTTGAAAAACATATATGCAGTTTATTATTACATTTTAGACTGTGGACACAGCTGAAAACAGCTTTATTTTTACCCGATAAGAGCCTTAACAATTTTCTTTCGACAAAAAAGGAAAAAAAAAAATCCTGTGCTTCATTTAGACCTTCTACATTATGAAGTTGCCCTGGTTACTTCAGCTCACAGAAATCTGCCTTGAAGTAGTTTAGGAATGCAAAACAGAGTCATAATGGATTATCGGGATAAGCTTTTAGTCTCAATGGAGGTGTTTTAAAGCTGTTTCCAGGGGAAGGAGGAAATGCTATGCTGAACTATGGTAAAAGAAATATATGATACGTTATGTATGATATGTAAGATATGTTTTGTGTGTCTAACCCTGTTCTACAGCAGTAAACTCAGTGGTAGAACATGGCCGACTCTAATCAAATATTGCTGAATTATTAGAACATTTTGTAAGTCGAACTCAGAGCCCTGTTAACATAAAACATGCAGTAGGCTTTACTCAGTGCAGCTACACTCCTTTGTGAAACAGGCCCGTGGCATATAGTATTTGATTGGATATAAATTCATAAAAAAATCATCTGTGAGAGTTGCAAAACACCAAGACATGCTGTTATGTTACCGGCTGGTGCAATCACAGTGGTAGGCAGTCTTCGACTCCGTGTTCTGCAGATCATACTTCTTCTCCAAAGGATGGATTTTGTATTTACATTCATCTAGATGTCTGAGGCTCCCACACAAGAGCTGACTGTCTGCAGGAGTCAAAAATAAACACAGGTTATCTCACAAATCATCAATGCGCACTCACGTTTCTTTAGATGACTATAGCAACTAGTGGCCTTTGCATTTTTACATGCTCTATATCTTTTCGTAAGCTATCATCTGTTATGAAAAATGTATATTCTGTCCCTCCTGTAGGGGGCATAATGGCAAGGTAGCTCAAGCTTCTTAAAAGTATAATGCCCCTGGAGCACCCTTTTAGGTGCAATAATTCCACTGGAATTTTTGTGGGTCCTTTTTTAAGATGTGTGTCTTTATCATTACCTTTTCATACTGCATTGCTCACCTTGAAATGCTGATAAATAGTTTTAATCTAGTAATACTGAAGGCTCATAGGCTACAAAGGCCCCTGCAAATGTTTATCATCTCCATGCACTCACCTGTCTTATTAAAGGACGCAATATTTGCCTTCAGGCCTCTCGCTGCATGTGTGCTTTGGGCTACGGTACTACCCATGGGCTTCAGGCTTGTATTATTCTGTAGTAGAGGAGAATCCATTGGCTTTTTAAGCTTGCCATCCCTTTGAACGGAGGCTGGTATCTTCAGTTTGGTTTTGACTAGCTTTGCAGAAGTATCTATACTCCAGAGTCTTTTCAAAGCGTCTTGTTTGGGTGTTTCTGTTGTCTTTTTTAGCCTCACAGTCCGAGCCGTTGCCACTTTGATTGGTAATCCATATGCAGGTGTTGAGGGTGTTACAGTTGTAGCACAACTTTTACAATGAGGCTGAAAAGTGTCACCTCTCAGTGGCGTCTTGAATCCACAACAATGACTTTGTATTGGAACTTTTTTCTGAATTTTGGCGGTTGTGTTCACTGCTGTGATGGCTGTCGTTGAGTGTAGATGAAGCGCTGGCTTCTGTGTTGAAGATGGGGTGCTTAGTGTTGTAGATTTTGTTTGTGGATAAGAGTTTGTGGTCATCCAGGGGGGAACTCTGCTTCTCTGTGTGGGGTAAGCCGACGGGCCCTTTCTGGTGCTCTTCTTTTTTCCCACTCTTGTTTTGATTGGCATCGATGTGCTAGTTTTGGAAGCATTTAAAAGATCCATATTTATTGAAGGAACAGTGCTCTGTGCCCTTGATATCGGGGGCATTTGGGAGGGTGCTGCTGTATAAAGTTTCTTGTGTCTTTTACATCCTTTCCCCTTTGTTTTTCTGAGGTAGAAAGTGTCTCCTCTGGGTGGGTCTCTGGAGCTACATCTATGTGCACTTTTGGGTGATTCCCTGTGTGGGTTGATCACAAAGCTTTCGTTTACACGCTGCCCCTCACTGCTTATTAACACGTTGATGTCAGTGTTGTTCTCAGTTTTGCTCGTAACAACAGAGGTGTAAGAGAGGTGGCTTTTGAAGATGGCATAGGGAGCCTTTTTGGTTACTTTGCACCTAGAGAGAGTAAACATGCGTGTTAAAACCAAGCCATATTTTCCACTTATATAGACCACATTCCTTGCACATTTATTTAATTAAGAAGAGGTGCATTTTATATTGCTATTTGGGATAGTGATCTGTTATTTTAAGCATTTGTAATTTGTATTTTCCTTGGAAGATAATTACAGTAACAGAGGGGAAATTCAAGAATTACTCACACACACACATCTTAAATTAGAGTTATTATAGTTTATCAATGCAATACCATTAGTGCTAGAATGTTTGGTTAAACATAATCATTTCTTGTTTGAAAGACAATTTGTTACCTGATTGATAAAGTTATGGAAACAGAGCAGAGTTAATAATTTTGTGATATTTGGCATCAGGCATGTTATTATAAGCTGCCTTCTGCTCTCGCCAACCAATCTAATCATACCTGCACTTTCCGCGAAACAAATGTCTTGTTTTATGTTGTATATTTGCTGTTGTATCTAACAATATGCAAGGTAAAGGTGTCATATTCTACTCATGTTCAGCTTTAAGCAACATCAGTGTGTCTCTTACTTTCCCCACCAGTACATCTCAATGCATCGCCTCTGCTTTTTTAGCTCAAAGCAGGGAACCTGCAGGATGTGGAAGAAGCTGTAGCCCACCATACTGGAAATGGTATCGTTCACACCGAGCAGGCACTGTCGAAACCTGATGAGAAGCAGAAAAAGAACAAGCCGAGGTCAAGCGACAGACCAGTCAAAATAAACATGCATGTGGCGGGTAAATGTCCCTGAATGCTACCTCATTTTGTCTACACCTTTAGGGTTGTCTAAACTGTTTATAACAATAGATAACATTTTAAGATGGGAGGTGAATTCTTAAAAGGAGTGTCAGGTACTTGCGAAGGAACCATGAGTTAGAGGGCAAACGTGTTACACATGTACTTGTCAGTACTAGGTGTAAAGTGAGAATAAAACAGATATATCTCCAGATTTAAATAATAGAACAAGGCATGGAATGCACAGTCAAAAGTAGTGGGCAACATGTTCACTCTTGATGTCAAAAGTTTATCCAGAGGGCTGATTGCAGTGGTACATTTGTAACTCTTGGATGAACAGTAATATCACATGGCCTCAGGTTCTTCTACTAAATAGGTTTACAGTTATTGGCATAGTAACATAATAATTTGCATTCCAGAGAGGATCACGCTTTCATGAATAAGAAGTGAAAGGAATAAAATGCACACAACTGCCACAACACTTATTAGTTCAGCCTTTGAGTATCCGGACTTAACCGCGCATGCTTGCCAGAACATAATGGGGACAGGTCAGGGGGTGATGGGAATTCCTGGTCGTGGGAGTTTCCCCTGAAGGCGGTGAACACTTGGAATCCTGACCCAGTATTAGACGCCCAGGTGTACACTCTAAGGCTCACCTTTGGTCACAGTCACAGTGTGAAACGGTGAAGATGTTAGGGTTGAAGACACCATAATTCACTGTGAAAGCCGGGATGATATGCTGGCAGTGGTCGTGTTCACGGCAGCATCTGTCTGCGCTCTCAAACATCCCTATGCAGGAGAACCACACACACATTGAATTCAGACCTCTTTTAATATTGAAAAGCTTCAGGGACAGTTATTTGAAAATAAAAAATGTACCTTGTTGAAGGACCAATCAATCTACAGAATGTCTGTATCGTTTATTTGTTTATTTAAAGGATCCCCATTCTGGCCTATCAGCTGTTCCCTCAGGCCCACACATAGGGCTACATATACACATTACATAATAAACATTAATTGCATAAATATACACACAATTACATCCATATATTCAAAGCCAGTCTACACTGTACATACAATTAAATAATAATCAAAAAAACATATATAGATGATGTTTATTAAGAATTACATTTAAACGGTGTGAGTGAGAATTATACTATAACTATATGAAGAGAAACATGAGGATTAAAACTAGCACAGTTATACATCCTTTATAGTGTGTCATCTGCATGCCAGCAAATGCCTCTGCGTATTCTTTCTAAAGGATGATTTATTTTTTGTTAGGCGGAGGGGTAAATTATTCCAGTTTGTTATGGCTCTGTACATTTTTTCAACCAGTTAGAACTAGGGCTGGGTACAACAATTGTTGCAGTAACCTATCTGGTCAGATACAAATGTTGGCATATTTGTATTAATGGAAGGCTACAGCTGAGCTGAAAAATGGATAAATACCTGACAGGAGCCTTTGCTCAATTGAGAGCCCTGAGAGGCTAAGACAACCCCCTTGTAATTTTGCAAAGGGGGTTGTCTTAGAGGCAGATGACCATACTGCACGAAATGAATTATTTCGAAACCTTAGCCAGCATGTGTGATTGTAGCCTACATAAGGAAAACACTGAGTACTAATTAAGTGAGAGGTGGAGACACATTTAGGGCCAAACAGCTGAAGAGGGTCCCTCAATTCCCCTTAGATATTTTACATTCTTACTTCCTATGGCTGTTTGCATATACAGCTCAGTGATGTTACCCATGTCCCTGACCACTAGTGACCCCCTTGCCCCGAAATAGACCCACACATATAAAATAATAGAATCAGAGATCACCATCCTCACCTAACTGTTCGTATCCGCCCGCTCTGCTTCCAGTGCCACACCACAGCGTCCCTGGGAACGTCATGGCGCGTTTCCTCCTGGCTTTTTCCTCTGTCCCGTCACTTCTCGTGCGCCTGGTAAACTTTTGCGCACTGGAGGAGACGAGCGCGCAGGGAGCATCCGGAGCCAACAGCATGCTGATATTAAACCTCCGGGAGATCTCTTGGCCCCTTGTGCCGCTTCTGTCGCAAATACTGAGATATCTTACCGTGACGAGTGGATTAGTATCTACCTCGCAGGTTACCGGTCGCGTAGCCCCGGACCACAAGCTGAGGTACAAGGAGCGCACACCGGCTGCGTCCTCCCGCAGAAACGTGACGCGCGTCCGTCCGTCATCTGCAGGAGTTGATCTGAGACAAAAGTGACCTGATCCCTTTACATCTTGTGCTTTGGATAAAATTAGAGATATTAAGGTGAAAACCAATCGTAGAAGCCATCTGCTTTGCATCTCAATGTAAAATGGGTGTATGATCAATCCAGTAAATTGAAGGGTAAACCTAATGTTGGAATTGTTCTAGCCTCCGTTTATTCACAAGCCTGTCTCTATTAAATGAGGAGGGCACATTAAACAGTTTAAACAGTTAAACAGTTTGGGTTAAGAGGGCCTTTTATTGGTCGGCCTTTATGGAGGCTCGTTAGGAATATGACACGCCTCACGTTTGCGAGTTTGTGCGTGCGTGTGTGGCCTGGCTTTATACTTCATTTCTGCAGCATATTAGGAAACAACGGCATTTTAGAGGATTTTGAAAGTTATAAATTCCACGTTTTAAAAAGTAGACAGATGTCAGAGTGAAGTGATGTATGCTGTGCGCATTTCATAGGAAATGGCTGTCCTGACTGGGACTCAATCTTGGTATATGGCTATGAGAATACGTCTGCGCATATAAAACAAGTTATCTTAACCCACAGTCTCCAACTGAAAGAATATTAGATATTGGCATTGACATAATTACACCCAAGCAACATTCATGAGGACGCATCTTTCTTTGTGCAGTACATCCTATATCATATTATATTTCAAATGCTGTCTTCATTTGATCAAGTAAAGAGCACCAGAATATATGACGCCGCCTTTTCCCCGGATTTAATCTTCATTGACAATAATAAGTCCTTAAAAACTGGAGGTGTGTCAGTTTTCATTAGATTTTATTGATCTGTGTAAACTCTCTGCAAAATCTTTACATGCAGTTATTTGCAAACATACATATTTTTTCCAGTGCATGCACTATTTATGTACAAATACAGAGATAAACCAAGAAACATTCCACTGAACCGGCAGAATCAAGTTTAAGACAGCAATTTGTTAGCTCAGAGAAGCATGTTTCTTAAAAAAAACCATTTTTTTGGGATGTCGATTATCATCTTATGATCACTGTAGCAGCAACACAACATAGGGAAGTGTGTGATGCTACTGTGTGTGTTTGAACCACTACCACAGGAAGGTAGAATGGCTATGCAGAGAAAGCAAGACACTGGAGAGATTCAAATGTGTAAGTACAGAAAGTCTCAAAGAATGAGATTAATTTTGAAATCTGCTACCGATAGAGTTGGATAAAGTCTTTCGATGATGTGGTCAGTTGATTATCAGCCTATCCTGTGGATGCCAAACCAGTGTATTCATATTTCAGATCTGTTCAGATTACACCATAGTCATGCAGAATATGGCCTCTTGTATGTGTCTAAGTATTAACAGGAATGTTATGGGGAAGAAGTGTAAACATTGATGGAGTTACAATAGCATTCATTTCTTACAAAGTATATATATCTTGAACCACAAGACATTTCATGCATAGGACTTTTTGTTATTGTCTTTATTTCGACATTGGAATAACTTGCAACAGCTGTATAAATTGAGGTCATTCCACTCTGTAAGGTGTGCTTTCCATGGTTTGCTGTGATTTGTGAACAAACACACTAAAGCCTTAAATGATTGGGGGTGTGGCAGAGGGGAGGAAAGGGCCCTGCTTTGTGCAAAGGCTGCATTGGCACGCCAGAGTCACGAGCACAGTGCATGCAGGTAAAGCTGCACATACTTATGACATAACCTGTTCTGTTAAGTGGAGCAGTCAAATTTGTTAGGGAGACCTGACCATGTGCATTCAGTGTAAACATGACTGTAGAAAACCTCTGAGACATCAGAGCAAACCACAAGCTTCAGAAGAGTAGAGGTACCAGGAGGAAAATCTTTTCTTTTTCCTGCCGATTCTCACCGTAACTAAGAAATCAACTGGGAAAAATAAACTGTTCCCTTTTCAGGTTCTCTAATCACAGTTAACACTTCCCAAAAATCATAATTAACAGCTTGAATAACCCTACATAAAAACTCCTAATGTCTAACTCGGTGTGCTATCATTTAGAAATCACAAAATGAACAGCAACTGATGAAAGTCTATCTAGCTCATGGCCCGCTTACTTATGAATCACCTGTACATCAGATGTCTATCCTAACCTGAGCAATGTGTCAGTATGTAAACATTTCTTCATGGGAATATACAATATGTTCAGAAAAGGTGCAGCTGCGTGTTTTCATAAGTCTGTGTGGCATGCTTATACAGTTCAAAGTGTTACACTACAGCATAATGTTGCACCAGAAAGCAAATAAATAATACCCTGACAGTCGAATGAATCCCAGGCAAAAGCCCAGTTGACGCAGTTTTTGTCTTTTTAATGATGGTGTTTTACCTCTGATGCCATAACATATTGCTTTTCTTGTTCTGTGCCAGTGCAATTCTTTTTTTTTTTGAGCAATGTGTCAAGTTCAGCATAGGTTATAACATCACTGACAGGCATGATGGTCCTTGTGCAGCTGTGCGTTCACAAATTTCTGGGTAACATTAATGAAATCTCTAATTTATTTATTCATGATTTATCCCAGAGGCAGATTAAGTATCAGCACAGGCAGATAAATAGTTAATAAGGGGACAGGAAAGAAGAGCATACATCAGGGGAAGGGGTGGCAAGTAAGCCTGCGTGATGGTCAGGTAGTGAAAGAATAGATAACACAATAAAATGGTGGTGGCGTGGCAGGGGGGCAGTGCATTAGGAGATAAATGCAAACCAAGTAGGGAGGTCTTTAGCTCATGCTGTATGTGTGTCGTGTTGGTGAAGGGTGGGGGGGCAAGTGGTTAATCACTAGCAACGTGATTCTCGTTATACAAGGTATGCCAACGCTCAATCCTCTTGTCCTTGTTCTTCAGACACTCATACCAGTGCTTCAGCCTCTCTCCTTTGGCGGTGATACCCAGCTGACAGCCACCTGTCAGGAAGGAAGTGAGGTGTGAAAAAGGCAAGTTGTGGTGAGCAGGTGACAGTTATACTTTTATTTCATCATAACGACGACGATTCTCAAATACTTACCGATGTAGTCGTTGGACTTCCCGATATCATAATCCCACACAGAGATATCTAAAGTCTTCTTGGCCAATTCACTGTGTTTGATTTCATAGCCGAATTCCTGAAATTGGATCGAAGACATTAATTGGTCATTTTCAAAGCCTTGTGAAAACATTTTCAATGTTGCAAAGAATAGAAACACAACGATTTGATAAAAAATTGGGGCCAAGCTCATTGTTATTAAAGGGCCCATATTGTAAAAAGTGAGATTTTCATGTCTTTTTTAAATTATAAGGCAGGTCAAAGTGCTTTATGAATACTGTGAAAGTATCAAAAATGCTGAGTCCACAAAAAAATGCACACAGCCTGTATTGAATCTTAAAAATGAAAAGTAGGACCTGAAAATGAGGATAATATGTGTTACTTTAATTGCAGCCCGTCACCTTGAACGCTCTTACAAACCTCATTAAACTCTGGGTTTAAAGTCCTCTTCTTGATTTGTGTTTTGCACTTAGCCTTCTTCCCCATGTCAGGTTTCAGACATCTGTAAATTGAATATAAATGAATTGATGCCACTTCTAGAGTCACACATTTAAAAATTTAAATGTGCGTGATTCTGCTCTACCTACATTTTGACATACGGGTCTGAGTAGCCGTTAGCATCCATGGCAGCCAGGTGCACGCAGCGCACGACACCCACGAGGAGACGGCCCTGCTGGGTGCTGTACATGAGGGAGATCAGGATCCGGCCGCGCTCTTCTGCCTCTCCTCCATCTTTCCCTGGCTATGGAAAACAAAAAAAGAAGTTCAGCAGGGTTCATGATGAGATTTGCAAAAAAAAAACTCTGGAGGAATCTGTCATGTTCAGACATGCTTGGAAATAAAAGCATTGCCTCATCCTCGTAGAGAGAGATGCCTCTGGCTCCCCCAGCTGTTGCAGTTCTCTTTGTCTGCGAGGGGAGGAACGAGATTACAGCAGGTCAACAAGAGATTCAAACACGGAGAACAAAGCGTTGCTTCAATGCAATTGAGTTTCACTCACAGGGACAACTCTCTCGAGACACACGTTGAAGTTTTTCTTCTGGTTCATCTTCAGTTTCTTCAACGCCACACGGGTTTCCCCAATAAATTCATTATGCCCAAACTTGTCTTCATCACAGACAGACAGCCTGTGTAAATCAAAAGAGTCTAAATCACATATACCTAGACATTGTAAAAAGAGATTTATTGCAGTTTGACTGAGGTCACAGTGTAGTATCCACCTTAGGGTCTTACGCTGCATGTCATCATCTGTCAGGCCGTGGTAGGTGAGCGTCTCGTTCCACGCAGGGTTGCGGGTGTTTCTCAAGGTCTTTGTGCGCAGCTTGTTGGACTGTTAGATGCAGATTAGATCAAGACACGGAAATGGAAATATCTAGAGTCATGTTACTGCACACAAGATCTCATTAATCTGTTGTTGTTGTTTTTTTACCATTTTATAACTTAGAGAATCTGCACGGTTCTTCTTCCCATTAAAAAAGGTATTTTCTAAAACTCAGACCTGCCTCATTCACCACTACAGCACAGTATACTTACACTAAACTAAAAATGCACCTTTACCTTGTCTCAATATCCATTTAAAGATATTATCCCCATGCTGGTTTTATGATTTTGTCAGTTCACACCACAAGGTGTCAGGCTTGAGTCAGCAGAAAGGCCCTCATCAAATCATGGCGGTATAAAATCACCACCCTTCCCTTTTTACTTAGCAGGATATTAAGGTAATGAATCTTTTAAAAGGGAGTAAGAGCTTAATGGAGGAAAGGTGGGTCTTTTACCTTGCTAGCCCCAGGCAGCAGATGAAGTTTGACATAAGGATCTGCCAGTCCATTTGAGTCCATGGGCTTCAGCCCCTGAGGTGAAACGGAGCTCCATGTCAATCACATCATCATGAACGACAGAGAGCAATTAAGCTAAAGTGCCATTCAAGAGCCTTTCAACATAAACCACTTGATTATAATTGTCCCTTTGTGTGTGAGAAGGAGGAGAATAGTGGTACCTTTGCTTTGAGGATGCTACAGTGGAGGCTGTTGCTCTCCTGTTCATAGAGCAGACCAAACTCTAGAGAGCCCAGGGTGGCTGAAAGAGACCCAGACCAGTCATTACTAGACTACAGGGAGGCAGCATGTCAGCTCTTGAATAATTAAGAGCATAAATACAGGGAAATATTCTCTAATTAAGCAACACTACACTTGAGAAAAGTACCAACCCAGAAGGAGTCTCGACCCGCACTCATGAAACCATCACAGCCCGCTATTTACCTTAAGTAAACAGCACAAAAATCTCATTACAAAGCAGGGGTATGTCATATAAAAGAAATCAAATCAACAACCAAGTCTCAAAGGAAGGCATTCAGAAAATAAGGCTCTGGGTAAGGGAAAAAAAAGAAATGCTGCCCACACACATTTCCTTTGGAAGAGTTTAATTTCCTAGTGTCGCTGGTGGGGACAAAAAAAAAAAAAGATCAAATGTCATTTGTTAATTTTTCTTGCATAACTTAACTTTTCTGGGCTGAGATTCACCACCGACTCGGTGCTCTAAAGACAGATCTTATAAAACTTTCATCTCGTTCAGACTGCCAGCCCAAATCCATATTTTGGCATATTCAGATTGATATTAGAAAGTTTGGACGCAAAAAACAACACACACATGAAATGTAACTTTTGCAAATTATATCCAAACCACATTTGGAGGTGGTTTGAAAGGTGATTCCATATGAATTTCTACAGATGTGACTCAGTCCGGACGCTCATAATTGTGTTTCATAATGTCTTTTTTGCATCACTCCCAACTCGACACACACACAAAAAATGTCAAATCCAGAGTGAGGGTGAGCAGAATCAATGCTGCTACTAGCAGAGTGACTACATGGAGGAGAACAGTCTGTGGACAGAGGCGGAAATAAATGGCCCTCCGGCACTTTGGGGCGGGGGACATTGTGACACTGTCGCTGGCCGATGCGTACTAGAAAACAGATTTGTTCTTTTGTTCTTCCTTGAATGGTTAGGGTCAGGACAGCCAGAACTGGTCAGGGGAAAGCACCTGCTGTGGATCAGGTTGTGACTTGGACCTCTTTTTCTTATGCTCCATCACCAGCATTTCACGTAGTTACCCCTAAATCACATTGGTGATGTCCGCACACACTAATCCGATCTGATCACTTGCAAATAACTGTGCGGACAGTCTTAAAGAACTGATTTGACAAACAAATCTGATTTGCCTACAGTCTGAAAGCAGCCTTCGCAATAAAAAATAAGCAGCACTAGCTCATCCACCTTTATCTAATTATCAGATACATGTATAGATGAATGATGAATGAATGATGTATAGATTATTGGTTGGTTATACATCAAAACACACACACTTGCAGAGATCAGATTCAGATTCAGATTATTAAACTCTGTTAAATTCAATTAGTCATTTAACCATGCCCAGTCGAATTCTGTTGCACATACATTGCATTTATTTTGTTAAGCTGAAACAAACATTAAGATTAAAAGCACTGAAGAAATAATACCCGCTGAGTGACTGAAACCAGTCAGGACCACAGGACCTCACTGTTCTCACCACCATATCTCTAAAGCGCAGAGCAGACACATGAAACCATTGCTATTTCTGCCATTTTCACTCCCAACGCAGGGGATTTGATCAAACACAAGGGGAATCTATATCTTGTTAGCCCTGTTGTATCTCAAATTATTTGCACGGCTCCATATTCCCGGACCTCAATAAAATAAATTAACACCCAATGCCCAAGAGATGGGGCTGCTTGACGCTGCAGGTGCTGAAACATGAATGTCATGGCACCGTTCTCATCATTAAAATAGGATGCGGAAAATATGAAGAAAAACAATGTACAAATGACATACAGCTTATGTATCACTATTGATTTAGTGATTCACATCTTCCTCTGCTTTCTTTTCTTGGATATTGATAATAATACTTCGATAACATCTGGTGCTAATCATTTATCATTTTCTACCCAGCTCAATAGGCACTGCCAGAATTATACTTCCTGTTTACTAGGGCTATTGGGCAATTTATAGAAATTAATTATTACCAGCAAACCAAAAGGCACAAATGAAGCATCAGCACGGTATGACTAAGAATCCCTCAAATTGTCATCAACGCCCATACTGTATGATGAATATGTTTGGGATTTTTAAAAATAACTATATTTTTAAAAACCCCATCTGGTGCTATGTACCGTAAATGAATGGAAACAAATCATTCATGTCAAATTGTACATGAGGTGAAACTAAACACCTTACTCTACGAGACGAGTGAGCAGATGGTGTACTCACTGGCTTCATCAGAGTCATAGTCGTTGGTCTCCTCCTCCTCCTCAGCTGGGGGAGGTTGCTGTCGGGCAGGAGGAGCGCTGTAGCCTGCGGGCTGCCTTCTGTCCTCTCTTGCTGCAGGAGGCGCTCTCTGCTCTGGAGGGACTGCACCAGAGGAGTAAGCCCCTGCATCTCCTGGACCTAAAACCACATTCAATCATCTGAGACTGCACAAAATAGCACCACTAGGGATGCAATACTTGGTTAATGCTTGGGACTCTTTACAAAGGAAATGAGGAGAAGACTGTGTCTCTCACCCTGCTGGGCCATGTTGGCCGATGCAGCAGGCTGTGGTCTGGAGCTCTGGACAGGCACCATCTTCTTCATCACCACTGGGCTACCCTGCCCCGCCTCTTCAGGGCCGGCCCCGCCCGTGCCCATGCGTCCAACGGATGGTTTTGGGGCGACAGGTGGGTAACCAGCACGGCCCCGTGGCTCTGGTTCTAAAAATAAGCATGAAATAGATAATTCAGTTAACAAACTACAGACACACACTATACATACGGGAGACACGCATAGAATAATCACACCACTTCAGGCTCCTACTGCAGTGGAATTTGTAATACTCCGGAGTCTCTCTGCATACTTTTGATGTTGCAGCTTTTTCGTATCAAAAGCATTGACCTACATACACTATAACAAGCTGAAGCTGTACAGCCGATACTGTACAGTATATATAGTCTCTCTATATAGTCTATAGACTGTACAAATTCTGCCTGTCTGCTCGAGCCACCCTTCTCAGGTAATCACACTGAAAGTGCAAAATGATACAATGTGACCAATCATGCCAGCACCACATGGAGGCTCATCCCATGTCACAGCGTGCACCTTCCGACAGCTTAATTGAGCTCTTTATCCCCCTCCTCGGCAACAGTGGGCGGTGCTGCCAGATTTGGGAAGCAGATAAAAGGTTTGAAAAGAGCAATGAGAGGCGGGGTAGCAAGAAGACTCATGTGTAGATACTGATCTAATGACACTGAAGAGGTGGCGTTTCGAAGAGAAAAAAAAAGTCGGACACAGGATTGAAAATTTATATACATGTTCATAATTGAAACTACAAACAATATATGGATATTTTATAGCAGAACGTGGATATCTAAGAGCTGCACGTGTTGAAATAACAACAAAAAGCGAGGGAATTATGAGCACGCTAGGCTAACTAGCTTCTGTTCTGAAAGTGCAAGCCAGTTAGCCTAGCTTGTACCACGTCTCCTGGCAACACGGGTCAGCAGATGTCAGTCTGCCATTGGAAACGCTCAGCTTTTTTTTGAAAATATCTGTTGTAGAATTTAGGTTTTTTTTGTTTTATTTTACTTACACAAAAGTGAGAGTTAAAACTATAGTTCACAAGCAGCTCCAGTTTGGCAGATCCCTGTAAAAAAGAATCTAGATTTTGAAAACATGAAAGCCTGAAACTTGCTGCTCAGAGGCAGGAACCTAAATCTGACCTAAGAGATGCATAATGTAAACCACATTTCTGTGACATTAATTAAAAAGACCAACCATCCTCATCTCGCAAATCTACCTGGTTGTGCTTGGGTTCCTGCCTTCCTTGACTCAGAGGCTGGTGGCCCCTTGGGCTCTGCTGCCACTGGGGCACCTGTCTCTCCTTCTTTAGATAATGGCATGGGCGATGGCAGGAAATGCTTAGGAAAGCCTTTGAAGAACCAGGCACCGGACCTCTTCCACACCTGAGAAAACAGAAAGAAATATTGTTGGTTTAGTCTTTCCGACACACACTTCAATTATTTTATTTTGTCACTGGTGTACAGAACTCACCTCCCGCTGTTCTCTGCAGATCTTGCATAGCCACACAGCGCGTGGCCGACTGCTACACTGTGTGCCACACTTGGTACACATGTTCTACACAACAGGAGAAAATAAAGATTTTCAGCTGTTCACCATTTATGATGCTATTACAAATACACAGCTCAAAGACCTTTTCTCATCCTTTGTGTGAATTACAGCAGGGGAGTGAGTTGCCCCCCCAGTAATAATTGGCTGACTCATTCCCTACCTTTTTGCAGTCCTCACACACCACTGAGCTGACCCCGGGTGAACCCAGCTGCTCCCCACACAGCAAACAGCGGGACTGCCCATCCCCACACACAGTCTTCTTCATGTCGTCCAGGCGGTTTATCAAGCGCCTGCAGCAGCACAGGGTGAAATCTTACTTAAAATGTCACCGTTAATCATCCCAAAGGTACGCATGTCACCAGCCTCAATATTCAATTTTGTTTTAATATGCACTTATCGGAGAAACCACTGCATGTTTTTTACGACCTCTCACCCAATTCTCTCCTGTTCCATGGCCTCCATTTTCTCAGCTCGAGCGATCACATTGTTTATGATCTCTTTTTCTTCATCTGTCAGGTCTGGACCAGGACCAGGGCCCGGCTGCATGGTCCAGTTGCCCCTGTCGGACAAAAAATATTCTCCAGTTGAGTTGACACATCTTACACTGGAGAACTAATGAATACTTGATGTATTCTGAAATACGGTTATTTCTACTGTCCAGAATTTGATAGAATATCCGCTGTGGCTGTACCACTCTGTACTAGCATGTTTTTTTTAAATAAACGTGGTACATCAACAAAAACCTATATTTTGTGAAAAAAAACAGTGAGCAAAATTAGAGAACATTAACCACTGTGTCAGAAGAGAAGATTTAAACAATGTTTTCTTAGGGCTATAGGATTCAAAACTGAATAGGAAGTGTAGAGGCCCTTGCTTTGAATGACTTCAGCACATCTGCGCCCACAGGACATCACTAGTTTCTCACAATCTTCTTGCAGTGTCTTTGGTAACTGTAGTGGGTTTCTTAGCCATAACTTTGTCACCAAGGATTTTCCAGAGATTCTCTATGGGGTTTATATCTGGACTCTGGGCTGGCCATTTCATTGTTTCAATATTCTTAGCTTCAAGGAACTGCTTAACCTGTTTTGCAGTGTGACAGGGGACATTGTCTTGCATGAAAATTGCAGCTGATTGGGGGACAATTGCAGTGAAGGTATTGCATGTTGCTGAAGGAGGTTCACACAAACATTTGCATTCACCCTGCCATGTAAGCTATAAAAAAGGCAGAAGACGTGACATTGACAGTTCAATTTATTTGTGTCTGATGGGAAAAAGTATGTTTGCCGTCGGACTGGGGAAAGACAGTAGCCAAAGTGTGTAAAGAAGTCAGGTAAACTTGGAGGAAGTGTCGTGGTTTGGGGGGTGTTTTCTGCAGCAGGAGTTGGGCCTCTTGTACAGCTACATGGCAGGGTGAATGCAAATGTTTATGTGAACCTCTATCAAATTCTGAAGGATAAAAAAAACAACAGTATTTCAGAATATATCAAGTATTAATAATTTGTTCTCTAATTTCGATCTCCACTGTATATGATTTTACTTAATAATATCCAATTGCACATTTTCATACACGCAGCATCAACACACATCACAGCATTACACTACTTTCTGACCGGTTACAGAGCAGACATGTAGAGATAAGAGAGGTGGTGGAGGAGTACTTTGTCTACTTACTGTTCTTTATCACTGTGTCACAGATCAGACATCAGAGGGATGCAGATGAAACAAAAGAGAGCACAGTGCAGGGTCGGTAGTCTCGTAGGGAAGGTTAACAATGCGAAAATGTTCTAACAGTCATACTTACCTAGCATGCATGGTCCTCTGCCTGTCGTTGGACTGCCAGCGATCCGAGCTGCTGCTCATCACCGTGTCCGTCATGCTGCACTATCACAGTCTGCAGGTGGAAAGACAAAAGGACAAACGAATTCAGCAAGATATAGTCAAACAAACTTAAAACTAATATCATGAAAAGCTGCCAACTCTGTATTAAGAGCTCTTAATTTGGGTGGGAATAATTATGTTTGACTTGCGTCCAAGTTATGTGTGTTGAGTCCTCATTTTTAGTTACCCTATATCGTTATCTCATGATTATGCAGCACTGACTTAACTGCCACCATGGGCTTCTCTCTCATCAGAAAGGATATTGCGTACAAATTGGTGAGCCACAACAGTGCTGACCTTGAATTGGCAATTCACCAGATACACTTCCTTTAATTGCCACACAGTGATGCAGGGGTAAACAAAAAAGGTAGACAACGATGACCTCACCTTGGTGACCATCATAAAGCCAAGCAAATAGTCTCACATTGCCACACCTGTCTCCACAGTGCTGTGTCTGGCTACACCACCTATCATTCTGGTATGCTGGAAAAAGAACATTCTTGCTTGTTGGTATTTCTTTACAAAAATGTCCTGTGTCAGATTTCCATGTCTTTCTTTTATTATAAAGTAGATCCAGGTGTTATATAAACCGTGTGAAAGAATCAAAACAATCAATTAATCAAATTGAAATCAAACTAAAAAAAATGCTGCCTAAAAAAGTCCACATCCGATGATTTAGACTACTACTAAACAAAATAAATCAATCAATTATAGTCTCCGGAAAAGTAAAAAACTACTTTTACCCCTTCATCTTCTTGCTTCCTATGAATTTACATGTTAAGTCTGAAATTGCAACAATATATCAGCTACCAATGGCAATGCAAGCACATTTCCTGGTGCCAGATTTACAGCCTAATCACCATCTCCTCCTGCCAAGCCTGTCAAATCATTCCCACAGACATATTCAAGCAGTAAATGGACACAGGAAAACATAGAGCAAAGACAACAAACAGATGGAGATTTTAAATACAAGCCTAAACTAAAGAACATCTTGCAATCCGATCACACCAGCCGTAACGCCAAATTGCACCAGAGGTGTAAAGTAGGCCCCTTCACAACTTTGTAACGCGTAACATTCCGTGACTGCATCTTGCATGGTTGCTGCCGTTGGCTGATGACAGGTGAAAACTATCCTTGGTTCGAACAGGGGTAGAGTTGTGTGAGTATTGCAAAGGGAACGAAGCACAAACATTAGTGACCAGAGTGAACTTACACTGAAGTGGATGGTGTCCTTTCTTCCAATTTGTGACTCCACGTATGTCAAAGAAACAGATGTTTTCATAGAGCAGGAGTGGCTAAATTATGCCAAGATACAGGACAAGGATGACAAGGATAATGTGTCACCATGTGTGTTGGTGGAAGCTGAGGTTTCTATCCAAAACGATGTTGGTGTATTTATAGTCCTCAACCACTTCTCCTTGGATGTGGTGGGACCGGGTATGTGGTGTTTTGGGGGAGGGCAGAGCAGTAGGGAAGTTGTTGTCTCTCCATGTGGTGAAACCAGGACTGGATGTTTTATATGACAGCTGTGTCAGAGTACATGATGACAGGAGATATTTTTTTGCAGTGGTTTGTGTACATGGTGCAGGCTGGGAACACAGCCCAGTGCTAATGGTGGGGGTGGGGGTGGGGGGATCTGTCAGCTTATCCAAGCCCTTATCCATATGATGCACCAGCAATGTAATTCAATCTCAGAGTGACACTGTAAAGCTAATACAAAGATGTCAACAGAAATCACTGAAGCAAGTGCCTTTGGGCAAGTGTGCTCAATGTAAGTGAGTGCGTGTGTGTGTTTGTAGGGTGCTCGTGTGCAATCGACTTCAAGGCTCTACCAGACAATACATGGAGTGATGCTGCAGCAGCCACAGGCCGGAGGTATGCAGCAGTGCATGTCCGGAGGGGGATGTACCAGCAGTCAGAGAAGACCAGCAGGCTGCAAAAAAAGAAGAACCAACGAGATGATCTAAAAGCCTCTCTGGAGCCACAAATGTCAAGAATTGTAATGGTACGGGATAAGAAGAGTGCAGGTACAGTATTGGAGGGATACAGTGAGGAATGCAATGATAGAGCTAAAAGGAAAATCAATACATTTCACTTGTTATCTTTTCACAGCAGTAAAAATCCAGCCATATAGAAGCTTGTAGAAAAAGTGAAAGAAGGAGCGAAAGGGAGGGGTGCGCTGCTGTCTCCCTCATTCAGCAGCTCGTATTATGCTGCGTAACATCAGGCTACATACCTTTTGAGCTTCAAAACTGTTGCTGTGCTGCCTACGGGATTCACAGAATAACAGCAAATTTGCTATGCTATCAATAGACAATCTGGGTGTGGGCTTTTTCCCTTTTGATGCTGCTGCACCCAGCCAACAGTGGCAACACAGTCTTCTGGGAGCGTTTGTTGTTTTCCACTTCTCAGTAGCAGTCTAACGGCGCAGACGTCACCCTGACTGTACGGCATATATCATATATGCCGAGGCTCTCAAGCGTGGCCCTCCGTCACTTGCCAAAATGAATTATCCCCACTTTTGTCTAACATGATTGTCCCGGAGAGGTGGATAGAGAGAGACAGATGGGCGGGGGCAGACAGTCTCGGGCTGGGTAATCACTGACTCAGACAAGTCAGAGCTCTCTGGCGCTGGGGATAGATGTAACTGCATCTCGGAAGGGGACTTTTTTTGCCGAGGTGACAGTCCAATCAGAATGCATGAGATGGTCTGAAGTATCGTACACACACTTTTCTCATAAAGACCTGCCAGTATAGGCTTTGATGCTTCAGAAAAAGGTATAATTTGGTTTCACCTACTGTGCACTCAAAGGTGGTTAACATCTCAAACTTATTATAAAAATGTATCTGAGGCTAATTATAATGGACTGGCTTGACTAAAATGTCACACTGACCCATGTTATTCTGCAGATATGACATCACTGTGACCCTTAGACGATCATCCTCTATGCTCTTGAGGTTATAAACACAAGTAATGTGCGTCATCTGTGACTCTAACTGGCGCAACAGTCATCTTTTGTACGTGTTTTCCTCCCATATAAAGATGACTCAGGTGGTGGATTCTTCTCTGGGGAGCAGTAGATATTTTCTTGTGTTCTTGTTTTTCCTTGCAAAATGTCAAGAGGCATCTGTGACGCAATGGCACTTTTGGACGTGGCGATCTTCAAAAGTGCCGCCAAGAACTGTGCAAGCGACAACACCAGTGTCTGCAAATAACCAGGCATGAATAGTATCAGTTCATGTGCGAGATGACAACAGGAAAGACGGAAGGGAGAGCATCGACTTAAGCTAGTCATCTGCCTGATCATCCACCCAGCAGGATCACTACTGAGTAGGGTTTCATATGGGGGTGGAGAAGACCAATTTAGAAAGCTGTGTCTCCTCCTCAGGGGCCTGAGAGAATAGTCAATACAAATCTGCATGTGCATATCTTCAGGGATGTACAGTATACACAGCATACACAGCTCCCAGAGCATACCTTACACATTTTACATCCATTTTTAGAAACAAAGCCATGTATTCTCATTGTAACTAGTAACAAGTAACTAGTTTAAGTCTTATGCACAGATTCATCTTATGTGACCACTAGCAGATGTATGACTCATTACTGCAGAACATATGACTAGAAAGGGAGTAGACTGCAATAGAGCACCTTGTTATGGCCTGAAATCCCCCCCTCCCAGATTTTGGTACTTGCTTGTGGAAATGAGCCGAAGAAAGCAGAGAGTGACAACAAGGCAGCGGGACATTGATGGATTGATCCAACATGGACCATTATGGATACAGCCCTGAGAGCTTAATGGGGGTTGGGGGTGGGGGTAGAGGGAATAGAGTCATCTGCCTTGTGCGGAGATCAGCAAAAAATAATATGTAAAGGCAAGGTTTTAATGGTAAATGTAGCCCTAAAAGCTGTTTTTACTGTGTTCAATGCTTGAAGTATAATCCCTAAATAAAAGGAATCGGACTCAACTGTACCTAAAGGTCCCACATTATGCTCAATTTCAGGTTCGTACTTTTATTTTTGGTTTCTTACATGCTTTAATGTTCAAAAAACACTTTGTTTTTGCTCATACTGTCTGTCTGAACACTGTTCACTGTACAACACCTGTATACACTCTGTTTGGAAGGCTGTCCTGACGGCTCGTTTAAAGGCACAGTTTCTGAATACGGGCTCTGTGTATTTCTCTGTGGATTGAGCCTTTTAATACTTTCACAGTATTTATAGAGCACCTCGACCTGCTTTATAATAAAAAAAAGAAATGGAAATCTCACTTTTTACAATTACCTTTAAAGGGATCCCTGATTTTAAACCAGCTCTGTGTCATGGCAGTGTGTGCACACGAACGGTGTTTGGCTTCGTGTCGGAAATCCCAGCAGAGGGACTTAAGCATATTGTTTTACACTGCTTGGTGTCCTATTTGTAATTGTATTGAATATACCGGCATTAAAACTTGAATTCCAGGGCAACAATTCCCTCGCCATCCTACAAGGACATTTCTAAAATGGGTTAATTAGAATCAGAGATCAATGCCAAGTCCCACAATTGGTTTCACTCTAATTTATCTTTCATCAGACCTCTATTCGCACTTTCCATGCCTTGGGCTATAGCTTACTTACCCATAATGGATATCACCTTAAAACTCTGCTGTAGCCACCACACCCAATTATTCACAACAGCCCTTACTATTGTAGAGTCCCTGCAGGCTTAGGTCAGCACTTTCCTCCAAAACATGTTCCAAGGTACTGATGCTAAGTAGATGCCAGAGTTGATGTCAGCACAGCGTCCAGCGATTCAATGATCCTGGAGAAACTCTACACATTTTTTTTCAGGTCACTGTGAGCATTAATGTTTCATCAGCTGTAACACACTGTGCTTTTTCCTATTACAGACCCAATAACCCTGAAACCCAATTTTTCACAGTGCTGGAAGAAACTAGCTGAACTACAACATTGTTTAAGTTTAGCCATTACTAGGCTTACAGTATGGTGCCTTGTGTGACTTTATATCCACAATTTATTATGTTATGAAACATGTTTACACAAAGTAACACCATAGAAAAATAATAATTGTGAAGCATAGATGTTTGTAGGGTTACCGCGATATGGCCAAAATCTTCTATCACGATATAGGTTATTTCATATCTCCATATTGATGTATCATATAGCATCTTTTCTGGTAATTCAATACATAACTAAATACATAAATCTGTATGAACCAACTACATGATAAATCTTACCACTCTTGTCAAAGAAAAATACTTAATATTTTCCCATTTTATTAACAACTTTAGTGCAAAATTAAACTTATCGTGCAAGAAACAGAACCTAAAGCGTCATCCCAATGGCATAAATACTGTTTTAATGCGTTTCGGCTGTTGTTTTTTTCGACCCTGCGATAGTAACGATAAGACAAATATATAGTATAGATATTTTCATATTGTTTTGACAACATAATCTGAGTGCCTTATTGGGCAATATAAAGATTTTTATTATATAACCAAAACTGCAATTTTCAAATGATACTCAAGTATTTAAAATAACATTTTCTGACGTAATTGTGTACGATACGATTCCACTGAAAGACCATTAATTGTCATATTGAATTGTCGCCCAGCCATAGTTGTTTGCCATAAAATGAATGCAATACTTCGTCTTTGTATTATATACTGCCAACAATTTAAAAACTGTGAAATACAGTACATACATTTTCTTCTGAAAGTGCATTAAAGAAGAGAAGGAAAATAAATAATATTTCATTTCATTCAAATTTTTCCTCCTCTACCATCTGGCTTGGCGGTATCTCAGATTGTTTTATGTATTATGAAACAGAACACAGCCTGAGATCCTCAGACAGGAGAATCTTGGCCGGTCTGCAGTTTGTGCTCAAGTCCTGTGGTGATCTGGGAACACTGAAATACTTTTTTATCCCTTAATTCAATATTTTCTTCAATCACATCTATAAATACAGTCTTACATGGGGGCAAATCAGATGTCAGATTTCCCAGTATAAAGATCTTTGGCACAGAGGGAAGGCATTATTAAATCAAAATTAACATAACTGTCCATCACGCAACTCATACAAAGCATAGACGCCCTCATTGATAACAATATAGACGCAATGTTTATGTTTATATGCCAAAAAAGATTGCCCCAAATGTAAAAAACTTAAATCTACTCATGGGAAATCGTGATTGTAGAAAATCCCATGAATGAGCACTGCTATGTTATAGTTGAGTCATCTACAGACCTTCACCAAGAACAAGTTGACAGTACCTTGACTCACACGCAGGCAACGTGACATCAAAAAAGTACGACCAGCTGCTCCTTCACATTGTATGGTGACACATGTGGGCTGGTAGTAGGTGGTTATTGTCAAAACGAAATTGCGGACAGTTTTCATTTGCCCCTTTCACACATGCACTGCTAGCGCAAAATTATCTAGACATTACCCGTGTGAGAACGCAAATGTCAGAATGAGTTGAACCGGACATTAAACAGAGTTTACCCTGCTAGCTCCCTGATACAAAGTCGGTGTAATGTTAGATTGAACCCTTGTGTGAATAGAGCAGGTCATTGTGTGAGGAATTCACTGCGAGCGAGTGGGTGTGTTAATGACTTATCTATTATTCGGCAAAAGCGCAACACTAGAAGAAAAGAAACATCCAAGGATGAAGAGAAAGGGTGATTTAAACGAAGATGCCAACACAAATCTCTAGCTGGAGAGATGGTAAGCACTAATGTCCAAATCATCAGACAAACTCAAGGAACGGCAAGAGACTTGGTTGTTTATGAGCGAATTACAAACCAGCTCCCTCACCACGGTCTAACCCGTGTCATGTCACGCCTCCTGTGCACTCTATGCAGACACCACCGCTCGCCTAAACCAAACAATACTTCCAGTGAGTGAGGATGATTCTGAAAACACAATCTGCTGTTGTGTGCTACATGTATGAAAGGTAAAAAATGGACAATGTCCGGAACTGATTCATTGGACATTGTCCCGAGTTCTTCTGAGAAAATGGCTGCACAGAGTAAAATATCTAATATAACTGGTACCATCACACAGCTGATGGGCCATAAACCCAACACCCAATGTTAAGAGTTATGAGTGGTAATTGACTTTCCACTGAATGGACTGTCACAGACGTTTTTAATTTGGTCTTATGAACTACACTCAGTATTCAGCTGCTGATGTCTAATGCTCATACACCAGGCACGCAGGGCGAGTGGGGAGACAGGGTAGGAAGAATCGAACGAACACGAGGTAGCCACCCACTCCCAGTTGCATGGCACAACTCCATCCATCTCTCATAAAAGGGACTGTGAGCTGCCAACATAGCAACACACTGAGGCCTGGACCTGGGCAGGATTGTAAAGCGCTGCACCAAGAAGCCCTCCGCTGCAGGAAGAAAACATCACTCAGCATTTCTTAATTATTTACAACTCCCGCCCACCATTGCTTCTACACTCTGTGTAAGTCCCCTCTTTAAGGCATTAGTAAATGCTTTCTGTACTTCATATCAGACATCATGTACAGAACAGTGGATTTGAGGAGAAAAAGATCAAAGAGCTTCAGGCAGTAATTATTCATATCTATTTTGGGAAAAATAAGGATGTTTGTTGGTCTTTTCGCTCTGTGGCATCGACAAATTACCCATGTTTTCAGTCAGACAGTGGCCCTGACAGGGACCATCTGTGGAACCACCTGTGAGGGCTCTTCGCCCCTCAAATGTGAGCGTGTTGCATCGTTTCAAATACACACTCTTGGCAGGCCTGGCTCCAGGTCCCGCATCGCTCGAGAACAAACAGGAAAGACCATCCAGTGACCAACAAGCTACCGTGCTGTTATCCTGCTTTCGCTGTTGGCCCAATCCAAATCCCCACACCGGAGTGTGCACTGTTTTTATACTTAAATCAACACACTGAATAAGAAGTCTATATACAGGTCTCATTTTCCAGTAATCATCCTCAAATTTAGCAGAAAAAAGTCTGCTGACCTACATTCGTCTCAGACATTTGGCATAATTCAGAGATTTCTTTTTGTCCGGGCCTTATTTTTGAACAACGGAAGTAAATGGCGGTCATGGAGCACTCAATTAACTGCACTCCAGCACGAGCCTGCAGTAAGGCTCAAATTTGCTTGGCTGCTAGTGATTCATTCCAGTATGCCCCAGAGGTAAGAGGTGGGACTTTGAGAACTGGCTGCTGATGCATTGGCCGGTCATACTCCTTCAATTTCCTTCCATCTTATCTCTGGGGAACAAGTACCACCAGACAGAGGCATTAAATCAGTGTGGTAAAGATCTGTTTTAAAGCCACTATACGTAGATTGCCTACTCACTAGAAGTGACCTGCAGCTGGTGGTCTGTTGAGATATGGTTCTAAACATACAAGTCAGACCTCCCATCAATCTCCCAGTGTGACGGCTATGATTCTGTCTCTTTGTTGCACTGCTTTCAAGATCTGGCACGGTTCAGCTGGTGGATATCTGACCCTCCTTCTCGTCCCACCAGCAGACTAGCAGGTACAATGCCCCTGGGTGCCTTTAACACATCTCTGTTGGCAAACGAGAGCCTGTTAAAGCCTGGAAACAATGCAAGCTCCGTTGTGTAACTCGAAATGCAAAGTTTGTTTATTTAAACGCCACTCTGAGCCTCTGGGGCAGGTGCATTACTGCAGCTATCTACACAGGTGATTCTAATCAGCTAAATGTAAGTGTTGGAGATTATAGTGGACAGAAACAATGCTTATAGATAGGCTGGTGTTTTATAGATTTGACCACAGCCCGATTCGGCTTTGGATTTTTGAACTCCTTGCTCTCTTAGGGGGAACTTTGCTTAAAGGCCACATTAATTACAACCGTCTTTTCCAATATGCCACAGTGTTTAGAAAGATCTAATCACTTGTTTCAGTGAGGAGGATGAATCGATTCTCATCCACCGCTCTGATGAGAATTTAAAGAGGAAGCCACTCCCTTCTGAAGCACGGCCACAAACAGCAGAATAATGTCTCTCAAAGAACGAAAATGTAAAAATATGCTGGAAAGCAGGGCACAGAATAACATATTTAGAGTGTAACGATTCAGGTTCCATTCTGCGTACATGGATTGTGAAGAGCACAGAGGAACATATAGTCATGCACCTTTACCAACTGTGGCCATGGTAACGGCAAGATCAGAAGACGAGAATCAGAATGATTAAAAAGCTGTGTGTGTGCGTGTGTGCGTCCACCAGTCTCTGTGTTTGTAGTACCTGTTCCAGAACGGGTCACTGTTGCTGTAATAGTGTCAGCGGATCATACTGTATCAGTAAACAGGGTTTTGTCAGAAATGATGAGTCTCTCGCTGTGATGGTTCTTAACAGTCATGGTTGAAAAGACAGCATGGTTAGAGAGGAAGACAAGATGAAGACATGGGGTTATTGGTACAGTCGCCTTGTATCCTCCAGCTTTAAATTATGCAGTTAGCGTGCAGAGCACTTACTTCATTCCTCCATCTTTTTTTCCACCTTTTCCCTTAACACCCATGTTTCCTAGTGCTCTCCATCTCTCGTTTTTTTCTTGTTTCGTGTGATGCGCCCTAAGAAACCATTTTCCCCTTTTCTCTCTTGCCTAATCTTTCTCTGGACAGAAAACAGTGGGCTGGCAGAGGGACAGAGAAATACAGAGAGAGAGAGGTACCAGTGGAAGGGTGTCGTCCAATCACTACTGTGGTTGCTCATGTGAGAGGAGGCAGCTGCAGATATCTCTCATACCGTTCATTCAGGCTTTTCTCCCCTCCCCCATTTAATCCCCCATGCTTCAGGTCTGTAGGAGGAGTTGGAGATGGTGGAACCGAGAAGTCGATTTCCATCGTATTGTTTCTGTCCTCCTTCCATATTAACACCAGGAACCGGTTTGGTCCAATAAGTCTGTTTACAACACTCACTGCTCTGACTCCACTAAGTGTATTAATAACCCGGATAACATCACAACAAGTAGGCGACTGAATCACCTGTCCTGTGGCTCAGCTGGAGTTGAGAACTGCCCTGCCCCACACCAGTATTTGGAGGAATCACTGATGTTTTTTCCTCGTAGTCTGCAGGCGTATCAAGCTCCAGTGTGCACTCCTTCAAAAAATCCTGCAGCAACGCCCAGGGACCGCAACCACACAATCTCCCATATGACTTACCAGGACTGTTTTCTTGTGTCAGATCTACTAACAGGGAAGCACCCGTGTTGCAGGAGCGCAGCCAGAAAACCTGTCTCGTTTTTAATTAATCTTAAGGGGGATTTAGTAAAACCTGAGGAGCTACATTCATCGGCCATTCATGAATAAACTGAGAACATGATCACAACACCCAAAGCATGCTGTAGTAAATCAATGCAACAGTCTGAAATAATAATAAAAAAGGTAATCGGATCTATCATCAACACATGTACATGAATGACAGGAACATTCTGCTGCAGAGCAATGTTTTTTCCTAAAACAAAGGAAGCAATCAAATGTTCATTTACATAATGTGTACCTCACATTGGTTAATTAGCTGCAGCTCCATGCATACTGAGTTGCACTGCACACAAATGTTCCTTTTTCCCATTCAGATGACTCAGTGACAGGCTCATGAAGATCAATGTGTTCTATCAAATTAATAGATAAAAGCAATGATATGTGTGATCATCAACAGCCCCTTTCTCTCTTGTGAATGAAATGCTGCATTCATTCAACTTGTAAATGAGAAATCCAAACGCACTGAGTCACTGGCCAAACGCAATAAACCCCACAGTGATTTGTAAGGTTGAGGATGCAATGTTAGAAAAAAAAATCATTCGAAGGAGATCATAGCCTACCTGAGTATCCAGCCCTGCTCTCCTCTCTCCTCTCTCCTCACTCCTCTCTCTCAGGGAGCTGTCAGGGAATGATGCAGACTAAATTTCTGTGCAGCGCCTGGATACGAGCACAGAGTCAGTCATTGCGCATGGTGCCTGTCACCAAGACCTGTGTTTTTATTTTTTTTCCTCGCCGGGAGGAGTAATCTATTGCTGGAGCCACAGTGGATCTCCACAATGCGTGGGAACTCGTATCTTTTCTGCGTGGTCGAGGATGGAAAGCCCTTGGTACCCTGGGAAGGAAACCCCTGGATCTGAAGTGATAACACTGGTGCTTGAGTGGGCAGTCATCACCTGATCCGATTGTCTCTATAACAAGGCGTAGTGACTAATGTATCTCATCATCCATGCAGACTTATCGAGTCATTTTATTTGATCATGTATACGATGGTAATGTGTAAGTGGATATAATTGGTATTTTAACGTAGGCTACTACAACAAGATGCTATGTTTAAAGTTTTATTGGGATTTGAATGCAAAAGTTGAGTCACTATCATATTTGCATACTATTTTTTCTCTTTAATTGTGTGTTTGTTTTTATATTTTAAGAAATATCCTACTATTCGATAGCAAACATAATGTATATTATATGTATATTATATGTAATGTATATTCCTACAGAATAATAAAATGTCGGCACTTTCCTTTCAGTGACATGAGTTGGGCTAGATATTGTTTTGCAGCAACTATTTAATTTCCCTAAAATAACCACTGAAGTCATAACGTCAGCGGCTCACTTTATAAGAGCATCGCTCCACTTTGATTCTGACTGTGGACACATTGCGCCATCTAAAGGATTGAGTGTTCATTGCACCAAAGAAAGGCTGAAATGCTTTATTACCAATTTATAATTCTGTGCAACATAAGTGGAATCGGTACCAAAAAATTCTAAGACACCCTCACTGTCAATATCCTTTGGATCTGCGTCATTAAAGGCAGTTTTTCACGGTTATAGTGCATGTTTGCCACACCTACCTGCACCACACGGGAAGCAAGAGGTTACTCCCTACACACTTCCGTATTCGCGTCCCACATTACGAATATTCAAATTGTGAAAAATAATCTGATACATGTTGGATACGCAAAATTATATGTTCAAGCTACACATGACCGCATGCATTGGCGGTGCATATTTCCATATATGTATATATATATATACTGGCTTTAAGGAGCACCCAATACGCATGCGCAACACACATTAGCCACTGCAAGTCAAGAGTAGAACCTGTTAGCTAGATAACGTTATTAAATATTATTTTGACCAATGTTAATCAGTACAGATTTATCGGACAGGAATTTACATATGGCAGTTTAATGGTGTGTGAACCGTAGACATATATACGTAGACGCCTCATTGACTGTATTGGCCCGTTGCTACGATACGGCAACGTTTACATGGCTATGGCGTGAACTATCTTGAGCTTGTGTCTTCTTTGGTCACGTGAATTTCGGCTTCACTCCGCTGTGGTCACCTGATTTGTTGTGTTGCTGATAAAGAAACATGGCTGCCCACTTGTCGTACGGTAGAGTTAATTTAAACATTTTGAGAGAGGCAGCGCGAAAGGAGCTTCGAGAGTTTTTGGACAAATGTGCGGGAAGCAAGGTAACAATTGAACACATATTTAAACAAGTCAAACATAGCCGAAACAGCGACGGTTACACATACATCATATGCGTGGATGTGACTGAAGCTCGTCTCTTGGAGCTGTCAGTGGTCGACACATCTTTCTAAATGTGTAAATATAATTGAAACATAAGATCTGATAATATAGCTACTGGCCTGTCTATGAGATGTATTTGTCCTTTGGAGTGGCTGCATATCACTTTGTTATTGGAACCATTAGCTAGCAGCTAACACAGGCAGCAAATGTTTCCAATGATTTCCAGGTCTTGTTACTAAAATACAGTGCATAACTTTATGTGCCCCTTGCTCTTTAGGCCATCGTTTGGGATGAATATCTGACGGGACCCTTTGGACTGATAGCTCAGTACTCTCTACTGAAGGTAAGTCATTTATGTGCACAGTTTTTCTAGTATTGTAAAGTAAAAGACCCCACAGACAAGGCCCAGCCAATGTATCAGTCGTCAAAGACCATATATTGGACATGGGACTGTTTTTCGTTTATTGTATATCTCAAACACATGTTGTTTGTTTATTACTGTTGTTTTTCAGGAACATGAAGTGGAAAAGATGTTCACCCTCAAGAGTGGCAGGCTCCCCTCTGCTGACGTCAAAAATATCATCTTCTTTGTCCGTCCCAGACTGGAGCTCATGGACATCATTGCTGAGAATGTAATCAGGTCTGTTTTACGCCTCTCATTGTAGCATTTGTGAAATGGTTGCTTATAGGCTGAAGGATGACAACACCATGGATTGGAGTTTGTTCATTTATTCCGCAAAGGCAGCACAGGAAACACACAGTTGCAGGTAGGAACAGTCTGCCTCCACAACAAGAGCAGCCATAGTTTTGCCGGGAGTTTGGTCCGCCGTCACCCACGTTACCCTTTGTGTGTTACCCCAATAAAGCTCCCCCTTGCTAAAGGTGATCCCGGAACAAATAGAATAGAAACAGAACTGATATAAAACAATGCAGGAAATTAAAACTTCTTTTTGATAGTATTAGCATTGACCAGGTTTTGAAAATGTTCACTGTAATTAATTAGGAAAATAAATAAATGACATTAATGATGAATGATCAGCTGAATAAAACAAATTAAACATTGACCCAGCTACATCATTTTTAAGTCCCACAATTCAAACACTGACAAAGGCATTTTTCATGTAAAGACATGTATTTTCAAGTTCTTTCTGTCACTTTTGCAAAGCTATCCACACTATTTAACCCTCTTGTCCTGCATTGTGGGGCCTTCAGTGAAGACAAGATGCATTCGTCACGGGACTTCCACATTTTATTTGTGCCTCGGCGGAGCATGCTGTGTGAACAGCGGCTGAAGGAGCAGGGTGTGTTGGCCTCTTTCATCAACATTGACGAGTATATCCTGGACCTGATCCCTTATGATGGTGACCTGCTCTCCATGGAGTATGAAAGTGCTTTCAGAGTATGTTCACCGTACATCCCAGATATACATCCACCACTCTGCTGCTCTATATCTATAGATACACTGTATATATATATAAAGAATAATTTGTTAGATTTATAGTCGTGGTCTATTTCTAACTGCCATGATGTGTTTTGACTCCCTCGTGTCTTTTATAGGAGTGCTATCTAGAGAACGACCAAACAAGCCTTTACCACACAGCCAAAGGCCTCATGACCTTACAGGCACTGTATGGTACCATCCCACAGATATATGGGAAAGGAGAATGTGCACGGGTGAGTATGGTGTGCAGTGGAATAATTTCAGATCCTTGTTATATCGAAACTCTAAACTGCACATGGACGGAGTCTCAGTAACAGCCTGGTGGTTTTGTTTGAGAAAGAAATTCTCTCCTTGTTTCAGCACGTTGCCAACATGATGCTGAGGATGAAGAGGGAGTTTGCTGGCAGTCAGAATCAGATCCTGCCCGTGTTCGATACTCTGCTCCTCCTGGATCGTAATGTTGATCTGCTCACCCCTCTGGCCACGCAGCTCACCTATGAGGGTCTCATTGACGAGATCTATGGGATTACAAACGGTCCGAATAAACCTTTTTAGACTCCTTCTCATTATGTGTGAATGATATTCTGATGTGAATGCACTTGTCTCTTTTTTTTTTAATTGCCACTCCTTGTTTTCTCTCCCCCTGATTCGCAGGTTACGTCAAGTTGCCTCCTGAGAAATTTGCACAGAAGAAGCAAGGTGAGGGGAGTAAAGATTTACCCACAGAGCCCAAGAAGTTACAGCTCAACTCAGCAGAGGAGCTGTACGCAGAAATTCGGGACAAAAATTTCAACGCTGTCGGAGCAGCTCTCAGCAAGAAGGCCAAAATAATTTCAGCAGCGTTTGAGGTCGGTCTTGCCTCATCTTTTTCATCTTTCTAACATATTTGCCTGCTCTACAATGATTATAGTGTAATGTTTGTTACAACAATGTAGTTGCAATGACTGGAGCTTCCAAGGTGCTCCATTGATCACCTCCAGACTTCCCCGCTGATCTGATCTGTTGGTAATCTCTGTGGCATTTTGCCACAAAGGTCATAACAGAAATCCATAGGGGTAGGGTAGGGAAGTGATGACAATCATGTAGAGATAAGATGCAGAATACTTAACAAGGCAAACCATATTGCCATTCTCTAATCAGCTCTGGTATATCGATTGCAATACAAACTACATTAGAGATTGTTGTTAAATGAAATGATGCACCGTCTGAGGTGTTCTAACCCCGGAAAGCAGTGAGCATGAGCAGGTTGCTCTTTGCTGATGTTGGGAAAGATGCTTTCCATTAGAAAGGTTTACAGGAACATCTCTGATTGTCTATAGTGTTTAGTCAGAAGGGAATTTAAACTACAGCAGTTTGTTGTGTGGGATTTATTTATAGGCAAAAACTGGAGACTGGTTCAACTATTTTGTGTGCAAATATAATCAGATTAAGGAGCTTCCACGCTGTGTGGTGGTGCATTTTTAATTGTCTGCCATGTCCAAACCTGTTTTTCTGAGCTGCAGTATCAAACATATTAACAGCATGGCAAGTAAAGTGATATATTTCTTTTGTCTTTCAGGAGCGCCATAATGCAAAAACAGTGGGAGAAATAAAGCAGTTTGTGTCTCAGCTGCCTCACATGCAGGCAGCCCGAAGCTCACTGGCCAACCACACTTCCATTGCAGAGCTGATCAAAGACATCACCAGTGCGTGAATAACCCTTTTTTAACATTTTATTACTGTTTGGACTGATTCTCACACTATATTCTAAAAGTGATGAGATAAAGCCTAAAACCTCCACACAATCTTTTTAAAATCAACCATAATCCACTAACTCAAAGCTCTGTTTGTGGTGATGATTTAAATCACTCACATAACTTAAAAATGTTTTGTTTGATTAGAATAGCATTACAAAACAAACATACATGTTATACATGTTATTCCTCCTGGTTTTAAGGACTGTAGAATCCCATATTTCTCTTCTTACAGCATTTCATGTTCAAGTTGTAATCGAGGTTTGTTACATTGTGATACAAATCTCAACTAATGTTTCTTGTTTCAGCATCTGAGGCCTTTTTTGATAATCTAACAGTGGAGCAGGAGTTTATGACTGGAGTTGAAACAGACAAGGTATTCGTCATCTATCTACGTAATGTTTTTCCACGGCTAATCTGTATAATCTAAAATAATGAGTCTCACATCAGCACATAGGGGGCTGGAATCAGAGTAAGTGACGATACGATGCTATATCGACATGTTGCCCAAGCTAACGACGGTGTCAGCTTTACAGAATTTGACAACTGAGATAAAACAACAAAGTGTATAGTCTTGAGACACACACACACACACACACACACACACAGATTCCAAAATAGCCATAAACTGTCAAAAGGGCAGTTCTGGGGTTAAAATGTTTAAAGTAATGATACAGCTATTCCTTACTGGATTAAGTTTACAGAAAACTAATAAATGAATGAAAAAAACCCAAAACAATACACATTCCTCTCTTCAAAGTCTAAGTTTGGTGCTACTGTATCGATAACGTATCGCAACAGGTAAGTAAGTAATACAATATATTGCCGTGTCAGTATTTTGTCCCACCCCTAACGCGTTTACACAATTTTACTGCAGTTTAATGATCTCCCCAAAATAATAGGGAAGGCCTTATTGCATTTGTATCTGGTACTGATGTTATGGTCCCATATTATGCTCATTTTCAGATTCATTCTTTTTTTGGGGGGGGTTCTACTGGAACATTTTTACATGCTTTGATGTTTAAAAACATTATTTTTCTAATACGATCTTTCTGAATATAGCTGTATTCACCCTCCGTCTGAAACACTCCATTTAAGCATCTCCTTAAGCCTCCATATTTACATCACAGCTGTACAGAAGTCCTGACGGCTTTCTTTTAAGACGCGGTTTCTGAAGACGGGCTGTGTGCATTTCTATGTGAATTGAAAGTTTGATTCTTACACAGTATATAAATATGTACTATATAGCATCTCAACCTATCAAAAACAACATGAAAATCTCACTTTTTACAATATGGGACCTTTTTTTTAAAAAATGAGAATTTATAAATGTTTATCCGTATATTTATACACCATCTATGGTTGCAATATTTAGTTCTTGTGATTCTACTATCCAGGTGAACACGTATATAGAAGACTGCATTGCCCAAAAGGATCCGCTGATCAAGATTCTGCGTCTGGTGTGTATGCAGTCAGTCTGCAACAACGGCCTCAAGCAGAAGGTGTTCGACTACTATAAGAGGGAGATTCTCCAGGTAAAGTCAAAGGCCTGGAGATAGGTTTTTGGTAGTGGTGTCTTCTTTGTGCTCATATTGTACATTCCCTCTGCCTCAATAGAGAGAAACACTGGTGGATTGCAGTGAACTGTGCCATTTTTTTATTACATTAAATCAATCCAGCAGTGGGTGACCCATTTTTTATATAATGCCTTTTTTTTGTCTTTTATGAAGACGTATGGTTACGAACACATACTTACACTCAACAACCTAGAGAAGGCAGGTCTTTTGAAGCCACAGACGAACTCAAGGAATAACTACCCCACTATAAGAAAAACCCTCAAACTCTGGATGGAGGACGCCAATGAACAGGTACAAGATTTACTTAGAACGAACACAGGACTTTGAGGATTAAACCCGTGCACTTTTGAGGAGAACCTTGACCTCTCTGACTGTGTGTTTTTTTTTTTTTTGATTCCCTCAGAATCCCAACGACATCTCATATGTGTACAGTGGCTACGCTCCACTAAGCATCCGACTGACCCAGGTCTTGGCCCGGCCCGGGTGGCGTAGCATCGAAGAGGTGCTGAAGATGCTCCCGGGCCCGCACTTTGAGGAGAGACAGCAGCTGCCTGCCGGGCTTCATAAGAAACGTAAGGACCATTACAAACGGGGTCTACTGTTTGCCCTGCTGCTCGCCACACAGAATAAAAGTAAACGACCGTCTGCCTGCCGCGTGTAGATAAGACACAGGCTTTGTTTCTGCTGAACAGCAAATTGATGGCACAAAGCTGACAATACCACAGAGCCACTGTCAGTGGCTGTGTTGAAGAGAAGGCTAGATAAAAACATGTTGTCAGTGACCACCAGTGCTTTCCTTCAGTTTTCCTCCATATATTCATATTGGCAATTGGAGGTGTTACACGGATGTGAATGATGAATTTAATTATACACTGAATTTGAAATGTGCTAATTAGACTGCAAGTTTGGGCATTAGACACATGACTTGTTTCCTCATGCCTGCCTAACAATGGATTCTGAAAGGTGATAATAGAGGACAGTAATCCGAGTGTGACAGCTAAATTAGTGTTTTCACATTTCAAAATATGGAGCTTTCGCAGAAGGGACTTGGCCCCTCCTTTACATTCAGTTGTATTTTGTTAAAGTGAGACATTAACGGTTTATTAAGCTTTTACATTTTGTTTGAGGTGAACACAACTCCTTTTACTTTTTTTTTTTTTTACAGGTCAGCAGGGGGAGAATCGGACAACGCTGGTGTTCTTCCTCGGCGGAGTGTCGTATGCAGAAATAGCCGCTCTTCGTTTCCTCTCTCAGATGGAAGACAGCGGGATGGAGTATATTATAGCCACCACAAAACTCCTCAACGGTACGACCTGGATCAAATCACTCATGGACCGGCCTGAATCCCAGACCTCCTGAGTCACCTGCGTGTACACCTGTTCACATCAAACGTCCCATCCATCCATCAGAAAACCTCAGCTGCTGGTTTTTATGTCCGCATCTGTGTACAGCAGGTGTTTCATTGATGTCTGTGCAGCACCAGGCGCTTTAAAGGTGCCCTGTGGAGTTTTTCTTTTCCTCCTGACAAACATGTTGAATGCAATTCCTTCTTCGTAGCATTTGCAGAGCTGATTATTTAATATTTTAAACCGTGCATTATATGCATGTTTTCTCGCTAACCTTTGCCTGTGCTTTACTACACTTCTATGTCCAGTACCACTATCAACTGCAGATCAGTGCAATTGTGTAAAACTCATGCATATGCATGAGAGCTTTGATTCTCTGCTCGAACCCGATTGAACCTGGCCTGCCGGGTTTGGTTCGGACCGGGCTGTAGTTTCTCAATATTGCTGCGGGCTTGAATCAGGTCAGGTTTGTGTGAATATATAAATCTGCTTTAATGCTACTGTTCATCGTATACACCTTCGTCCTCTGGCTGCATTTTCATTGCTGAGATCATTGCTCTACTATGGAGCTACTGTAAATATGTATGTATGATTAAAATCGCTGGGATGTATGAGATGATGTCATGTATAAGATGATTAAAGATGCACTTTTTGAAGGCTTTTGTGATTATTTTATTTCTGTGGCTTTTGCGAGGCCAAACAAAAGGTCAATAACCTCTTAACTAACTGAAATCCATCTTGAATTACTCGCGCATGTGGGAAGACATTTTGCTTATTGTTTACTAGGTAATATTCAGAAAGGCAAGCTGATTGTGATCAGAGAGAGCAGGGATAGGAGTGTATCCATCAGCAGCGGTCCAGCTCTCTGAAGGAGCAATTAGCGCAGTAACAGGCCTCCTGATCAGCTGATAATGGCCCTGTGCCGTCTGGAGAGCTCAGCCCTCTGCAGCACATGATTTGACAGCGCAGGACACTGATTGAATTAGGAGGCCATTTGCTCCATGTTCCGGGAGATGGTAACTGTGCTACAGGAGGGTGTTTGATCTCTGTTTCAGTCAATACCTTCTCCGTGCCTTACACTTTATATACAGGGAGACCGCACAGCACTCAGATATTTTGGTGAACTGTTCTTGGGTAAATCTATGATGATTTCCTTCATGTTGATTGGCTACAAGACTTTGAAACGGCTTTGACTTAACAAAACACTTTTTGTTCTGTCAATTTTGCTTGATAGACAAATTATTGTCCACTACAGTCCCTTTGTGTGCAGGAGCAGGTGCACTGAAGACTTAAACTCCCATTAGGTCAATCCCAGGGGATTCAGATCTGTGATCAGTTATTGCTTTTGGCTCCTCCTCTGTTATAAGGGCTTGAAACACTCAAGGCAGAACACACCAACTTGGACTTCAGAGCTGGACGCACAGGAGCCCACTTCATGATCAGCTCCTGCCCTGCTCCAACAACACCAAGGTATGATTGGTTTAAGGTTTTTTCTTTTACTGTAAACTATAGCTTAAGCTTGTTTGTGGTTTATTCATTAATGTTAGTTTAGTTTAAGTCAGTTCAACTTTACCCAGTACAAGGTATTAACATGTTTGAATAAAACTGACTACATACTATTAGCATAAAACTGCATGATAATAATTCTCAATCCAACATGGTTCCCACATCAGCCTGAGGAATACCCCCTCTAAAGAAAACATGCATTGATGTATTGACTGTTCCTCAACAAACTGCATATTCTGTAGCTTCTGCCTATTTCAGTTAAAGACAGCATGAAAGGTGTATGCAGAAGATGTTCAGATGACAGTCTGCGTTGTTTGCGACTGTACACAAACAAAGCAGATCGATACTGAACCCACTTAGTGCAATTTACAGATAAATTATTAATAGTCGTCTTGTGACAATACAGCCTCCTTTAGCTTCTACAAGGCTACAGGAACAAAGGAATCTGCACATCTAATCTCAATTCACTTGAACACATTAAATAATGCATAAAGCACTAAAAGTAATTTCTTTTATCTCTACTTAAAGGGATTTTTCAGATTATTTGAAGTGTGGTCATACGAGGTACTTATCCATAGTCAGTTCAGTAGATGACAGCAAGCAAGCCCCCAGTTTGGAGAAGCAGGCAGGAAGAAAGGCATGAAAGCTATTTAAGCAATGACGGGGCAGCAGCTAAATGCACTGGAAAAAGGCCCACATACAACAATCAAATCAATTTCAGTTTAAGTGTACACTATATTTAGAATATCATTGCTTTGCTGTCAGACAGCCCTATTTATGTTTATGCAGGGGGGGCTGAAGCAGTTCAAAAATCTTTTCAAAGCCACCAGACACCATTGACTAAAACAGTAATTTTACCTCACAGAAGACAGGAGTTGCTGGTCCACCACTGGTCACTTTGTTTTCTGTGACTTTGGTGTTTTAAAGAGTAAGGAACTAACGTAATTAACGAACAAATCGGGCAGCGATAGACCAGCAACTCACGTGTTCTGCAAATTGCCAAAATTACTATTTTGGTCAATTGAGTCTGGGGGCTTTAAAGAGAGCATAAAGGCTTCAGTTACCACCACGTAAAATTAAACAGGGCTGTCTGCCGGCAGGGTAAAGTGGTGAAAATATTTTAGATAATGTGTTTTTTATGTGGCTAAATCATGTTTTGCTGCTGGCCCCATCCACAGCTTAGCTTCCATACCTGTCCTCCTTATCTTGTCCTCTATTCTGAAATTTGACATATGTGTGTTTGCAGAATGGGTCGAGGTGAAAACATGGGACAACTGACTCAACCTGGGGGCAGACTGAAGATGCAGCAGGAGCTTCTGGATGTTGACCCCTTGTTCATCCGCTTCCTACGGACATTCAAGGAAGTCCTCAAATTTGTTCTCTTCAGCTACACGGTGCTGTTTGGTGCTTTGCTCCTCGCCAGATGGACCACTTACTTTATGGTGGGAAAGTAAAAAGAAACTGACTGAACTGAATGAGCCTGTTCTCGGACTTAGAGCTCATTAATGAAGTTGATCGGACAGACCTTGGGGTTTGTGGTCTTTGCCGTTCCTGTAAATCATTAATGTCTCCATACACAATATCAGCCTGAGTGTTCATGTTTGCTTCCTTATTTGATTCACATTCTGCAGTGGTCATGGCTTTTGTGCTTTTGGAGACATATAGAGCAACTCTACAGTGAAACAAAATTTAAAGAAGCCAGTTTGCATCAGATGTGTTTGTTTGCAATGCTTAAATGTGCAATCTAGAAATTGTTCTCTACAGAGCAGAACATGACCATAATGAAGCTATATAAAACATGTCTGTATGGTTGTGTAGCATACAAAAACAGCATTGTGATTTTCCTTGGGAGGCATTATCCCTTAACGGGATAGTTTGGCTACTTTGAAGCAGTGTTGTATGAGGTACAAATCCATAGTCAGTGTGTTACCTACAGTACATGATGTTTAGCATGCCACAAGCTTGGAGAAGACGACACTATTCTCCACAGTGAATGACGTTGTTGTCATAATCGCTCATTTTTATTTTCTTGTATTTGTTTATTCCAATCCACAGCAATTAACAGTGTGTTGCACTCATGCCAAGGAGTAGCCTACGGTGAGAAAATGTAATGCCACCAGAAAGACTGTCTGAGGGCAAGGTCGTGAAAATATTCAAAATATAACATAAACTTAAAATTATAGTTGTTTTTTTTATGTGGCCCTTTGACTAAAATATGTTTCACTGCTGCCCCTGTCCACAGTCAGTAGCATCAGGTTACCCCTGCATCATAACCTAATCTTAATGCCCTGTCTTTAAATCTACTTTTAAAGCCTCTATTACTTCAGTTTATATTGTGCGTATATGGTACATATTCCTAAATAATTGTGTGATTAGTCAAATTACCAAAAACTGGGGTGCCCTTGTGGCTTAGAGGTTAAGATGCGGACCATGAAGCAATGTCCCCAGTTTGTTGCATCTCTCACATTTCCTGTTATCTCTCTACTGGAACTATATTATAACAAGCATAAAATGCTCAAAATATATATATCTTTAAATCTTTAGGCCAACAAAAACTTAATAGGCTGATACAAATAATAAAATGACTGGGACTGGGAGAGGGATGTGTTAATAGACCTTCTTCATGGACACAGAAGACATTTTGACATGTCAAAGTGGGTATAGCTCAGGTGTAAATAGTAATACATTTAATTATAGCTGAATTCCATTTAGCTGCTTTAGCTTCAGAGTCATGGTAGTGCCAGTGTGGCCTCATTGTCACCCTTGCATGGCTTACTGGGACATTTAAATAAAAGAGAGCCAACCATAATAAGTAACACCTAGCTTGTGACAACTCAAAATGTCTGTTGTGACAAAGATCTAGAGCAGTGGTTCTCAAACTTTGTACACAATGTACCACCTCAGAAAATATCAGGCTCTCCAAAGTACCACCACTAAGACCGATGTTAAATACAGCAGCGTAGGCCGACATTATTCAGCTACGGACAGAAAACTTTATTCCTGCTCAGAAGATTATTTATTGTTAACTGTCTTAGCCACGCTGTAAGAAAGGGTAGCATCAGAACTGACATGTCAGTGTTTTCAAACCAATCATTTTAACCTCTGCTTACCCTCTTACCATCACAGTTTAGCTCATAACTTATAAACGTGCCTATGTAGCAGGATGATACTGGAACAAAAATATGAAAGGCAATGCTAAACTTATTTGAAATGACATTTCACAGATATTAAAAGTTTAAGTGTTTTTTGGTGTTATATTAATTTAGTTATTAATGTTCTGTATCTGGAGAGTTCTCCAAGTACCACCAGAGAGAGCTTGAGTACCACCAGTGGTGCAAGTACCACAGTTTGAGAACCAGAGATCTAGAGGGTCAACCTGGGCCCCAGCAAAGGACACATGTGGCTAAACTTCAGTTTGCACGATGGGAACAGTTAGTTTGTTATTCACTTTTAAATCTTTGCACTGAGCAGCCTTTTAAAAAGTAGCCCTCTCCAAAACTGATTTCCAGCAGGTACGAGAAACTGGCAGATCCTGTTCATAGTTCAGTGGCAGCTGCAGGTGGCATGACTTGTCAAAGTGCAAACACTACATTTGATATTTTAGTGCGTCAGGAGCAGCACCACAAAAATGTACACATAATTATCAACGAACAAACATTATGAATGACATTTGAATGATCTTACCGCTTTGATTAAATATTTGAGATATTTAAAAGTACATTTTCTCTTCCTGAATTAAACTTTATATAAAATCCAATTAAATATTTTGGCTTCACTCTTTCCCCCAAAAAACTTTATTTACAACAGTTCAGTACATTGCAATTTCTTGTATTAATATTGAATTTAAAGTCCTCAAAAACATTACAAACATATTCAAAACGGCAAGGCTCTATTGACAATACAATACGGTACAGACATGAATAAGTAAAAATTGAATTAAGAACACAGTACATACATAATAAAGTAAAAATATTTAAAGTTTTTTAACAAGGGGAAAACAGTTGAATTAGTTAGGGAACACAGTCGGGAAGTGTTAAAAAATGTTATATATTTTTTGTGCTTTAATTCCATTTATCAATTTTAGAGATTTTACATATATTTCAAATCCATTCAGGATTTTTTTTTTTTATTTGGCTTCACTTTTGCCCTGAAACCAAAAACTACCCCTGTGTGCGCAGGTTTGCTCGATTTCATTCACTGAAACGATCCACGTGGGCGGGGTTAACGGCATTTCATGGTTTTCAACAAAAACAAAGAAAGTCCTCATAACTTTTAAATGAAAATAAACCGCACTATAAACCAGATACCCGTGTGGTCCCAGGGGACAGGAGAAATAAACACCTCGCTGAGGTCTCAGGAGTGCAGAGACAGTCTCATGCTGCACCCTCGGGCGCCGCTCTCTCTGTGTGATGCCGCTGAACGCCGCCCGCGCTGCGCCATTTTGAAAATGCTGGGAGAGGCAGAGGCGAGGGAAATCTCAAAGTAGAGTGCAAAGTCTAAAATTCACTGCTGAGGATTGCTGTTTACTCCCTTTGCTTGAAAAACGGTTCCGTGTTGTCCTATATCAACTGGGACGACCACTTGCACGGTCTTTCTCCCGGGTGTATTCCTCCGCTGCTGATCGGTCAGAACCGCACCGACCCGGGTCAGCACTGCTCCAGTCCAGGGCCCGAGCCCGCTGCAGAGACACCCTCTGTCTGAGACGCTCACCATGGCAGGTAAAATCGAGAGCAAACGCTGTCAGAGTGTGAGGTTTGAGTATCATTCAGCATTAATCTCCTTTCCGTTACAGATGATTGTTTGTCGCCGGTGTGGTTAACCAGCACAGGCTAACTATAGCAAGCTAGGATACTCACAACATGCTAGTGTATGTCATTAACCGTGTAAAAGTGAGAGTTTTCCACTGCAAACTATCTTCAACTATGTCCTGTGCATGTGAATATGCTCTGCCAGTCAAAATATGTAACACTAACGTAAATATGTTAAAGTGTATGAAGTAGCGGGCGGCCTTGTTCTCGTATTACTGACTTTAGCTTCAGTTAGCACCAGGCTAACGCGTGTAAAGTTGTGAGTTGTTATGATGATGGTGGTGTGGTAAAGCTCGGGTTTGTGTCTCGTGCAGGGACCGGTGGTGGGAACAGTGATGTGCAGTGGTGCTTCTCCCAGGTCAAAGGAGCCATAGATGATGATGTCGCTGAAGGTAAGTCCATGTGGTGGTCACTGAACAGATGCTAACCTCCATCAGGGATGGAAATTCACTTTTTGTGGCTGGTGGATCATTGTTTTTTAGGCTGGTGGTGAGTGAAGCAAAGCTGGCAGCCACTTGCATATTATACAGATGCTGCTAATTTCCGACCCTGACCTGCACAGTGTGTTTTCAGCATAGCTTTAATGCTACTGCTACACTTTTTGTTCGAGGTTTCATGCAAAGTTGTATGAGTGGTCGGTATTTTAGAGCATTAACCTGTTTTGCACTGAAGAGGAAGGGTCATTGGTGTGGCACGTAACTTGATAATAGTCCAGTGGGCCTTTTACAGACTGAAAGGCTTACAACATTTATCTATTTTTGGAAGTATTGCTGCAGAATGTCAGCAGTCACTACTTTTACAAATCCACAGAGTGCATCTGTCCAGTGTGTGCAATGTAATGTTTGCATGATTGGGAGTGAAATGCATATGTATCAATATTCAATAGTGGCAGGTTTTTATCTCTGCGGGACAAGAGCTTTTTTTCCCCATTCAGTTAATTTATTTGGTTGAGCAATCAGCCTATTTTGGTTAAACTTTCACAGGTTGCACGGAATACATTAAAGTCCAATTGACCAAGTCAAAATGATAACTTTCCCCCTTAGCTCTATTGGTATCCAGCCATGCAGATGGTCTTGCATTTTAAAACTTATGCTGCAAACCCAATATAATGAAGGTGAAGGGAATGTCATTTCTGGTGCCTAAAGCATCATCAAAGACTTGAAATGAAATCTTGACAACAAAGTGTCTTTCCAGAAACACTGTCTTGGCTACTTGGGATTATTCACATTTGGGACAGCCTTCATTGGACTATTTTCTACCAAATAGTAGTTCCCACTTGACACCACAGATGACAATGATGTCTGTGATTATCCCAACTAACTGGAACATTGTTTTGGTAAATATGCTATGCTATAGCCAGATACCACGAGGGTGAGACAATCACTTCTGGGGGAACTGATTCTTGCAGTGCTGTAGATCATAACACAGTAGATGAGGCTACTTAACGCAAAGCAAGTATGCAGAATCAGAGCTTGTGGAGTAGGTGATTGTATCTACATAAGATACTGTGGTTTTTACTTCCTATAGGAACAGAAAAAAACTGGTGGATTGTAACAACCCTTTCCCCCATTGTCCATTGAGATAACTCATAACTGCCCTAAACACTTACAGTATGTTTACAGTACATGATGGACTACACAGTTGTTTACAGTAAGCTTTGCCTGAGAACAAGTATAAATGTGGGCCTCTCCTTGTGTCAATACATAGCAGTACATAAACTGAAAACTTAACAGTACAATTGTGTAATAGTTGCAGAAGTACTCTTGTATCATGTGAATACTCATGTATTATGTGAGAGTTTGTATGGAGTCAGATCGTATCAGGCACTTTTTGTGCTGTGTCAAGAGAGGAACAACGCCATAGTCTGTCTATTTTAAGGATTGCATTAGCTCAGAATAATGCCAGCCTGTAAACAGGGATTTATTGTCATACTGTAGGTTTTGATGAGAATGCTTGTCTTTGGGAGGAAATTTATCGTTAAACCTGAAAAACCGTGCATACAGAATAGACTACCTACTGCAAATTAGACTCTGCAGCTAAGTGAAAAAACAAATAATCTAATTACACTACCTTATTGACAGCTGACATCATATCTACTGTTGAATTCAACCACTCTGGGGAGCTACTAGCCACTGGGGACAAGGGGGGCCGTGTCGTCATCTTTCAGCAAGAGCCAGAGGTGAGTGTTGGTGACTCATCTGACTAAACCTAATGTCAAACAGTGTAATTTTGTTTTTTCACTATTGGTAAATTCATAACTTTATTAACTGGTTGTACATTTTACTGAATTTAGAATTTATACGCCAGTAAAACCATTTAAAATGAACACCACCACTGTGGCTTTTGATCATGTATGAGCTGAAGCGCTCACTCTTGCTCACAGTATAGGTCTATTTCTAGCATAATCATACTTGGACTTCACTCTGATCTGCTGTCTGTCGTTGTTTAGAGTAAGAATCAGCCACAGTGCAGAGGAGAGTACAATGTTTACAGCACCTTCCAGAGCCATGAACCTGAGTTTGACTACCTGAAAAGCCTTGAGATCGAGGAGAAGATCAACAAGATCCGATGGTTGCCTCAGAAGAATGCAGCACAGTTCCTTTTGTCTACAAATGGTAAGTAAGCCAGCATATTCTAATTAATTTGATCCAGTCTGCAGTGAGTGTGAGTTGGTGGTATTTAGTTATTTTAACCTGAAACCTCTCCATCTGTGACACCGTTTGGCAGTGATTAACGTAATCTAAACTGCTCTTTCTCATTGGCAGACAAAACCATAAAGCTGTGGAAAATTAGTGAGCGTGACAAGAGGCCAGAAGGCTACAATTTGAAGGAAGAAGATGGGAGATACAGAGATCTCAATACTGTCACAACTCTACGGGTGTGTATACATTACTATAAATCACTGTAGTGTTGATCATGTATGTATTATTAATTATGTTATTAACCATGTTCTGATATGATGTTATTGACTGTTATTATTATTATTGACTAGATCAGGGGTGTCAAACTGATCCAGTAAAGGGCCGCTGTGACCCTTTACTGGATCAGTTTGACACATGTGGTTTAGATTCATGCAGGCATTAATTATCGATTCTTGCGATTACCAATGCAGCAATAAATGATATTAATTACACCTTGTCAAATTAGTCAAAATGCCTGCTCTGATCTTTTCAGCTGCAGCTTCACTCCACTTTTTACTTCCGGGTCATGTTTAGCCTTCAGTTCGGGACAAACTGATCTATATTTATTGAATAGTTTCCAAATATAGACTGAGTTTAACAGACTAGCCCGTGACACTGAGGCTAGAACCTTTTTTCTGTGTCAGTATTAGTGAAACTTTTTTTTTTTTATCTTCCACACTACCAGCAAAATGTAAAAAATGGACAAATATAGAATATTGTTGGACGTATCTGGCAACCAGTTTGGGACATGTTTCTACTAGTTGGTGAAAATCCCTTTTAAAAAAAAAAAGAAGAAATTGTTATTTATAAGATCTGAAGACAATATGATTGCTATACACTTTCCCTGAAATCAAAGTGATACTAACCCCGCTCCTCTCTCCAGGTACCAGTCTTCAGGCCCATGGACTTGATGGTGGAAGCCAGCCCTAGACGAGTGTTTGCAAATGCTCACACCTACCATATCAACTCCATCTCAGTCAACAGTGATTGTGAGACGTACCTGTCTGCAGATGACCTGCGCATTAACCTGTGGAATCTGGAGATCACAGATCGCAGCTTTAGTATCCTTTTATTCTTCTATGCACCTAATTGACATCATTTCCCATGGTTCAACTTAAATTACTTCTCCAGTGAAGGAAAAACGGGCATCACAAGACTAACTGTGCTGAGAAATGCAACCTGACTATACAAATATCTCCCATGTGTGTAGTGAAAAAAAAGTGTCAAACGTTGGTTCATTTTAAGTGACCAGAACTTTGCAAGAAGTTTAGATTTTTCTGTGTGAAATAATGAATGCTATGCCCTGGTTAGTTTAGTTCTGTCCTTTGATGTAGCTCTGACTTAAGCCTGGCATCCCCAGACTAATTCCAAGTGCTTATTACTGTGGGCCCTCTCTGGTTCGTCTGGCATCGTGACATGAAATTGCGGTTTCGCTGTTTAAAAACATACACGAGTCAGTGAGCGCCGCGGGGGCCGGGCCATAGTCGAACTAACACCATTCACGCTGTATGCGCGGTGTGCTCCACTGTTGCAAAGAGGCATTATAACCTCTTTAGCCTTCTCCCTTGATACCATATGGTCTATGGTTGTACTGTCGTTGCTGAAAAACTGTGGATAAATTTCGCAGATTGACTCGTTTCATTATCAGAATCTGATCGATTTCAGTCTGATAACATTTGGGAAAGTCTCGAAGAGCCTTCTGATATCAGACTAGGCCCTCTCAGTTCATTTTTAAGGGCCATTACAACAGTGCAGAGCAAAGTGCTTCTGGATGCAATTAGATAGACCTACAACCATAAACATGACCCACAACCAATTTGAGCAACAAATCGCAGAGCTTGCTCAGTAGAAACGGCGGCGTGGTAAGAAACTTTATCAAATTACACTTAACCGTGCATTAAAATGAGCTCTGACTCAACCAAAGTAAAGTCCCCTACATGCATCCTGTTCTCCTGTCCATGGGGCATCGGTCAAATTGGACACAGAGTGTGTAACTTGGTCCCTGCAACAACAGCAAAACCCACTGAATATTTTTCTGTACCATGTTAAGTCAGTAAATTAATCAGTCCTATTCATTATAAAGTGGTTCTGCTTAAAAAAAAAGTATTAGTTTTAAGGCAGATCAAGCATTAATAAAAAAATAAATGACTGAATTGGTTTGTATTGCCTGCTACAGTGGCATATACAGTATTTGATTGTACCACCAGATGTCTCCAAAGTGAAAATTACTTCGGCTTCAACACAGAGAAACAGTGCATTCACAAAATAGAGCATTGTTGATGGTGATGCCTAACTTGTGTGAAAATATTTTTTGTAACCATATCAATGTCTAAAAATCTGTTTTTGCTGACCCATGTTGAGCATTTTGAGTCACTGGGACAATTGCAGGCTGGGTTCCTACTAGTTAAAAGCTTAAACACGTTTTCTTTCATTTTATTTCTGTAGGATTTCCTTTTCACTTATGGAAATGTCTGTTTATCCCTATGACCTTAACCTCACCTCTAAAGATATCGTTGACATTAAGCCAGCCAATATGGAGGAGTTGACGGAGGTGATCACAGCAGCAGAGTTCCACCCCAACCAATGCAACACTTTTGTCTACAGCAGCAGCAAGGGCACCATTCGCTTGTGCGACATGAGGGCATCAGCACTGTGTGACAAGCACGCCAAACGTAAGCCCATTTCATTGATGCTGTGTGCCTGCAGGGGAGCTGTTCAGTTCTGAGGTGTGCTTCTGGTATGCCTAAAGCTAAATTCCCACTACTTCCAGTGTCATCAATTCGCTGTACTATACACACTACACAGCTTGCCGTCTTGCTTTCACACCACCTGACACACTACTAGATCAGAGAATGCTGTCACAGCGTTTTGGGGAAAGTACTTTGCTATCACTAGATAGCTTTGTTGCCACTTTCCACCTGCAGTCAGAGCTCCGGCGGGAGGCAGAGAGCTGCACCCCCGGCTGCAGTGGCTTCTTCTCCGGCCAGTCTGTGTTCTCGCTGTAGTAGGAAGACCGTGCTTTTAAGCATAACAAGAGCCTGGCAATACCTGATCAACCAATTGTGAGGCTTTTTCATGAAGGGCAGTCGCAATAGTGTATTTATCACTTGTTCACGTGAGTAGCGTTCAAGTCCTGGACATTTTGGTCTGGAGGTAGCTTTTCTACCAACTGAGTTACAGCATCTGCTAAGAAATTGACTTAGTTTACACTTTCCTGAGGCAAAGTCTCAATACACCTGTGTGAGATGGCAAGTTTTGTAAAAGGGGAAAGGTTGTATCAAATACTCAGTCATCAGTTATCTTTACCATGCTTTGGTAGAGGAACATCTTTGAACCAACTTATCACAGTAATAAAAGCACAGGTATAAATAATGAAATGAATAATGTCTGAATTCCATTTAGCTGCTTAGATTTCAGGACCATGTTATTGTGAATGCTGAAACTGTCACTTTCACTGGAACACTTGACTAGAACAGAGTTTGTCGGCCCTCCCCTCGTTATTTAAGGGGCATACCCCCAAATCTGCTATCTCTGTTTGATTTTTTTTTAAGTTTAGAGGAAGCAGGCTTGATGAATCATGGTGTGTCTGGGAATATGTGGTAAAATTAGAACAATATCTCTCTGCAGTGATCACCCTAGCAAAACGGAGGTCTACATGTTACTGCATTAAATGGTGCACGGCTGTCTAAAATTGTAGCCTGTCATTGCAGTAAGTGAGGGTATATTAATGACATGCATCCTTTTTATTTTTTTAAGAGTTTGAAGAGCCAGAGGATCCAAACAATCGTTCGTTCTTTTCTGAAATCATCTCATCCATCTCTGACGTAAAGTTCAGCCACAGTGGACGCTACATGATGACCCGGGACTACCTGTCTGTCAAAATCTGGGATCTCAACATGGAGTCCCGGCCAGTAGAGACATATCAGGTCTGTGACTGTTGCCATGCCAAGTCAAAAATGATATGAAATGCTGTGTCAGTTTTCTCTGCAGATTGTAAGGCCTGACAATTATACAGAAGTCATCACAATATTCAAGTCTCTTGCAATGTTGTTCTCGCTCTTCCTCGACTGTTAATTGTAACTACATCTCTTTGTCACTTTCTTTTTACAGGTGCATGAATATCTCAGGAGTAAATTGTGTTCACTTTATGAGAATGACTGCATCTTCGACAAGTTTGAGTGCTGTTGGAATGGGAACGACAGGTGTGTATTTAGTCTTTTATATATCAGGATCAAAAGATACCTTTTGGAGAACTGTTGCTACTCTGCTTGAGAAAATAATATTTGGTTCCACTTTCAATATGTATGACGCGTGCAAATGTTTTGAGCGGACCCTTATTTGACGCAACCAAACAACCACCAACTGGTCTTATCAGTTACTCTGGTTATCTGCTCAGTGCAGATATAAGGCTACACATGAGATCATAATTTTGGTGGCAGAGGGGTGGACTGCATATGCTCCTGTTCGTGGTTCATGCCATAGAACAAAACATTTTTTGGCTTTTCGATTCATTATTGACGAATGATGTGGTGTAGCATATAGGGCTGAGTCATCTTTTTAATAAATTTTTTATGCTGAATGACTTATTTCAAAGAAACTCATGATCACATCTCCTCATCACCTATTGAAAACAAGATTTTGAATGATTCTTTGTGGAGAAACTCAACTAATCGATAAATAGTCAGAATCATGAGTGTTAGTTGACCAAGAATTTCTTTAATCAGGGACTGTCTCTGTACCATCGCTCACTCTTATGTTGTCTCTCTGCAGTGTTGTGATGACGGGTTCCTACAACAACTTCTTCAGGATGTTTGACCGAGGCTATCGACAGGACATAACCTTAGAGGCGTCGAGGGAGAACAGCAAACCACGATCTGTCCTGAAACCTCGCAAAGTAAGCACAGGTGGGAAGCGCAAAAAGGATGAGATCAGTGTAGACAGTCTGGACTTTAACAAGAAGATCCTCCACACTGCCTGGCATCCTCTGGACAACATCATTGCTGTAGCCACCACCAATAATCTGTACATATTCCAGGAAAAACTGAACTAGAATTTGTTGAACCGCTCAGATCCCAGTTTTTTCCGCTTGAGCCCCCACGCTCTGATACAGGTATACAAACAATATCCGTCTGTCTTTGGCTAAATCCCCAGGTCTTGATATGATCTGCCTTCAGAGACTTTAGTATTGAATGTGGCCAGACTTACTCTGTCAACATAAAACAGTGGCATTAACACATTACATCCAAGCAGGCCATCACAGGCACATTTTCCATATGTATGACAAATATGAACATGCATGGTTTGTAGATCTGAGTCTGGGATTTAGTGTCATGGGTTTCCTCCCTTTACCAAGTTATTGTTTGCAACTCCACTACATCCCAAACCAAAGGGAAATGTGTTAAATACACACATATTTGGCTAGTTTGTTTTCATTATTCGTTTGTGCCATTGTGACATAATTCATTTGTATGTCATAGTTACCATTTGTTGAGATTCTGTAGCTACCATGTTTTATAAGTTTGAATATGAAATTCTTTCCACTGTTTCTGCATCTTTCTGTCACCAAGTTCCTCTTCGTGCTGGTCTGAATCGCAGCTAATACAGGCTGTCAACACTCCACATTTGCCCTAAGTATTTGTCAAGTTGCCAAGTTCACTCATCACTTTGTTCCTAATGTACAACATGGTGTTAAAGGAGTATTCTCGTGTTTGGCTCACCCCCTAAAAAATAGTGCATACCCTGCATTACTGCTGACCATTGTCCGCTGCATACCAATATCTATTAGATATTCACATTAAATTCTCGACAGTAAGAAAGTCGACTTGAAATCTGACTTGACATGTGTTCCATCACAGTGAGCCGTTTGTTGTCTTTGATTGCAATGATGCAGTTGCAATCCAGGAACACTTACTCAAGCGTATCATAGCATCTGACCCAAAAAGACGGTTAAAGTTTCTATTTAAGACCACTGGATGAGCATCTCAGACAAAACAACTTGGTACAGAGTTGTTTAAGTAAACATCAGTAACGTATTGAGCTGAGGAGCAGTTTCTTCGATCTGCTGAGTAACATAAATCCATGGCACATTATTATTATTATCTTGCTAGCATGAACATATCCACATCAGGTTTACAAACCAATCCCTGGTCTCAGCTGTATTACCAACACCTGACTAAATGTCCCCTAAAAGTGTGATCTCAAGCAAGTTTCAGGTCTGTAAGTTGATTTTCATTGTTTATTGAAATGACTACATCTAGGAAAATGGTCAGCAGTAAACTATATATCATTTCTAGTTAATGGCCAACAAAAACGTTTAAAAAAAACAACCAAACACCAATGTAGTCCTTTAACGTGGTCACAAGAATGGCGTTGCGCACACGTTTGTCAGGTATTGCGATAGTTGAAAGAGGGCTAATCATGCCAAAGTAACCAGTATATAAGTAACCACTATACACTCTAAAGTTATATTCATTTAAAGCAGTCTTGCAGACAGCGTGCCCCTGGTCATGTGTGGACCACCATATAGCTCAGGACAAAAGCTTAGATAGGTGGAAGGGCATAATGGCGTGATCTAGCCTAATTCTCTCGTGGTCGGTGGCGCCAGAATTGTGCACCGCTGCCAGCTTCCCCACAAAGCCTGTTGTGTTGCAGTTTGATCTATCGCTTTAATCTCTGGATCTAGTTTCTGTTTGTAGAGGTTTTTTTTATGATGTTTTGTACTGTACCCAATGATAAAAGATGAATAATCACTATAGCTGATTTATTTTTGTATAAATTAAGGCAATAGGATTACAGTCTGATCACTGTAGTTTCTTTTCCCTGTCTCGGACTGATTGTAGATGGAAGGTCACCCGATCTGGTAACCTTACGGTCTTGACTCTGGGACATTTTGTTCATTCTGGCGGGTATTTCTTTAAAAGCTAAGCTACTTTTTGTGACATCAAGGCAGTGTGATGTTTTTCTCACTTTGGATGTCGAAAGAAAAGTACTTTCAGGTGTTAGTACCTCTGTAGTCATAAGCACTATAACATTTTTTTTTTTAATTTGGCTGACTGTAACTGATGTTTATGTAGAACTTTTTTGGTGCCTCAGAGTTAATTTGGATCTTAAAGTTCTGTTTTTGTGCCATGGTTTTTGTTTCTGAGTCCTTTTTGCTCGCTGTGAAAGAATAGGCCCGTTTGGGTCTAAATGGGAAAGACATTTTAACGTGTAAGACATGTAATGGTAAAACTGTAAAATTAAAGTCTCTCTAAAGCTAGTCAAATCAGTTGACTAGGCAGAGTTACTGATGTTTGAATCATTTTAGGGAACATCTTCTTTCCTGTGATGCAGGAGAACCGACTTGTTTATTTAAAAAGGAGAATTTGTGAACCCCTTGGTTTGCAGGTGATTGTTGTAATGAAGTGGTTTATACTGACTGTACTGAACATGGGAAAATACTTTTTAAATATAACTGCTGTTTCTCTGCTATACTATGCTTCAGTCACGCGCTGCAAATTCTCTTCTGGAGCAAACGGGTTGATTATAGCACAGTTTTCCACTTCACTAGAAATTACATGTTGATGGCAGATTAAGCCATTAAATTTAGGCATGAAGCTTAGTGATTCACTGGATCGTATTTAATGTGTCACTCCTACCTTTAGAGAACTGATTTCCAGTCACTACGATGCCACCAAAGTAACCACCCATCTTCATACGGTGGGGTTAAGCTACCGTCGAGTGTTTCTCTCAGGACTTTGAGTAAGGTCCTCTAGTATTGAGACAATTTGCTATTCTTTTTTTTTTCAATTATTTTGCTACCTTTTGAAAAATAACTTCTCTTTAGTACCTGATTCAAGGTTGTGTGAGGGTCATTCAAGTCATTTGCCTCATGTCATGTATGTATGAACCGGCATAACGCCGCACCTTTGTCCCATTCCACGGTCAAAGACGATCCAATCGGTTAGCCACCAATCAACTGGGAGAGTTGTCCAATCAAAATATAAGCTCAGCGATCAGCCTTGTCCAGCATTTACACAGTCTCTGTTAAATAGATATTTGCTCTAACAACCTGTTGGGAGACGTGTGGGGAAAAAAGAAATCTGTATAGAAACGAAAGTGGCTCAGGAGTGGCACATTTGTGAGGTAACATCGGCTTTGAAAAATCCCATATTTGTAGATACAGCGGAGATGCAGTCATTCCAGTCTGCAGGTGTGTTGGAGCATTAGTGGAAAAACGGTGACGTTCATAAAAAAAGAATCCACTAACCAATAATCTTCTTCACTTTCCCCCTCATTTTGTCTTTATAGCTATCGTTCAAGGCTATAGTGTAAACCACACAGATATTCAGAAGAACCCTAATGCCTTATAGCATTAAGAAGATATAAGATAATCAAGTATGTTTCTTGAACTCTCTGGCGTGCCAGACGGGAAACTGCTCAGGGGAATTTACTGCTGCTCTGTGATCAAAACATGTACCTTTTAATTAAAGGAAAAAAACAACAACTTTAAAACTGCCTTATTTACAGGTGGATCACACACTTTTTGAAATTCAAGTCGCTATAATGGTTTTTGAACATGAGCCTCGGGTCGGCGAAACTTGCCCTGTACATACAAAGGATCAAGAAATCTCAAGGAAACGGTCTAAATTTGAGTTATGAGGTTTCTCCACTTGAAGCAGCATTATATACATATCTGATGTATCACAGGAGTTAAAACGAAATGCACTTTTTATTTTTGTGAATTTCAATAATTTGTATGTTTTTTGTTACTTTCTTTCAAGGGGCTCTTGAATAAAGATTGTAGGAGAGTATTGGTGATCTGTTTGGGAGGGAACTACAGATGGTTCATTGTACAGCTATGTTTGTCTCTGTCAAATGGAATAAAGTACGATTTAGATGAAAAGTAATAAAGAATTTCCGACCTTAATTCTGAATAAAAATGACAAAACCGCTTTGTGTATGGAAGATAATGAATGTGCTGTAAATTTAGACTTGATCAAGATAGGAATTGTTATAGTGGAGCATGTTGTTCTTATAAAACTAAGCATAACATACTATTTAAAAAAAAAAAACAAAAACATGGTGAGTCTTATATTAGGCCTATTTCTCTCTAGGGCAGAGTTCCTCCAGTGCTTTCAAAAGGACATAATGTGATCAAATACCTGCAGTGTTGCCAGCTAGTTCTGCTTTTACTAAAATTCATAATACATCAACAAGACCCTTTTATAGAACTGGAGGAGGGGTGTTTTAAAGTAGACCCATCCTCTACAAACCTGCAGGAAACTAATGAAAATGTCTGCCTCGTCAAATTAAGAGCCAACCCTGCACAGTCTCAGGAGGCTCAGACAGGTTCTGTACTCCTGCGCATCAGCTAGTGAGGACCTAATGTCCTGCACTCAAAATGTACTCAAGTGAAATTACAAAAGTATTAGCATCAAAATGTACTTAAAGTAAAAGTACTCATGCAGAATTGCCTGTTTCAGAATAATATATTACTGGATAATAATTATTGATTGACGAATGTAAATATCTAATGTTTGCAGCTGATAAATATTGGGCCAATTTCACTTTTCATTAATTAATCACTGTATACGGCTGTGTAGCTTAATCCAGTCGTTCTCAAACTTTGTACATGACGTTCCACCTCAGTTAAAATCAGGCTCTCTCAAGTACCATCACTTAGACCAAAATTTAAATACAAGAGCATAGACCGACACTATTCAGCTACGGACAGTAAGGTTTATTCCCTAATCAGAAGATTATTTATTGTTGATTGTCTTCACCTACAGGCACGCTGTAGAAAGGGTAGCATCAGGTTCTTGAGAGTACCACAGTTTAAGAACCAGTGGCTTAATTTCTAACAATTTATCATGAGTTATTTGTTGGCAATATTTGGTATTAATCTTAATCTGTGAAGTTACCAAAGTTACCAAATAAATGTAGTGGAGTAAAAAGTGCAATATTTATTTTGAAACGTGGAAGTATAAAGTAGCATAAAATGGGATCACCCAATCAAAGTACAAGTACCTCAAATGATAAAGTACAGTGCTTGAATAAATGTACTTAGTTACTTTCCACCACTGTAGAATTTGCAATTTCACATTTTCTCGCATACATGCATAAATTACACTTTTTATTTTATTTATTTTTATTTATTAATTTGCATAATAAAAAACAAACCAACAAAGATAACTACACAAAGCAAAGTGGCATAATTGAATATACCTACCTGTATGTATATATATATACAAATAATAGACAGATATGCAGGATCGGCCTGTATTCAGCCTTAGGTTTCCACAGCCTGGTCAGTCAGACAGGTCCTGAGGCTGCATTTGGGAGGTGGACTGAGCTGCAATTACAATAAAGCTGATTATTTAAACACTTTACACTCAAGATTGCCTCAGCCCAACACTTCAGTCTTTTTTCCTGACATGCATTATGGAAATTAAATAACAAAAAGGACCCATCACTACCTAAGGCTTGTTTTTGGTCTCTTATCTGTTTGGACTGGACAGATCGAGCGCATGCGCACATTATAGCTGGGCTGCGCGTCATGTTGATGAATACTAACACTGGGTAGTCAACATGTCTACCGCTGCTGCTCAACAAAACAATAACGAAGAGCCCGGACTTCACGGTACGTACCCCCGCCACTTCTCCCAGGCTCCGTCTACTTTAGGTATTCTTCACGAGTGTGTGTGTTTCTGATAATGTTTATGTAATTCAGTTTTTATTGCAAAAGTTACATCGGCTACAGTATTTCCTCTTCTTCTGGGAGGGGTGGAGAGTGACGTTCTTTGACGTCGCCTTAAAGTAGCCAATGGCGTTGCGAGAAATGTTTGACTGATGTAAACGGCAGCCAATCATGTCCGCGGGACGGCGATGGGCGGGCACTAGCCAAATGAAAACAACTTCGGGACAAAAGACGAAATAAATGTTGCTTTTATTTGATGCTGTTTTAAAAAAAATGCTCCAATAATGGGCAATATCACTCTCACTCGTTATGTAGTCGGTTTGCCTTAATATTCGACAGGCCACAGTCTTTCTAACTAAATATAAATGCTAAGACAATGGCAGGATGTTAGCTTTAGTGCCTGCAGACTGGCAGCTCCGAAAATGCATTAAAAACACTAAGAAAAGGTGTGTTCATGCTTGGATCGATAACCAGTGAAAAACGTTTGCTCAGATAGAAACATGGACCTGTGCTTTATATGTGTCAACAACACAGCTGGAAAAACATGTCCGGGCAAATTGTCTCCCACTGCACTCTGCAGTTATGCAAGACCTCACATGAGGGCATCATGATGACATACTCTGTAAATGTGCAATTGGTCGAAATGCACAAGTCATATGTCATTTTTAGAGAGCTCAAAACAGAGGAAATGGCGTCTCATGTTATCTACCATAAGGTTTACAATGTGTGCTAAGCCAAGTCCGCTGCCCATAACAGATTGCATAACCCTGCCTGGAAAAAAATGTGCAAGCTTTTTATGGGGCAGTGGCACATAGAAATGCATACTATAACGGTTGCAATGCACAATGTCTGTCCATTTAAATGCACAGCATCAGGAAATGTAGGTCAGCTGTTTCCATTTGAAAGGAAGCAGGGGTGTGTCCCTGAGTTAGATGTGAACACAACAAGCCTATTTACCTTCCTTTCCTCCTCTTGACCTTTGTGTTGCCAAGGCTCTTGGGTAGAGCTGGAGCTGAATGGGAACACAGGGGCCCAGGGCGTGCAGGCCGGCCTGCCAATGACACCCGCCGTTGACCAAATAAACGCCAATGCTGGCATGAGTGAAACGCTGCAGACCTTGGAAGTGGTGCCCGAGAGTGATGAAACCCTGATCGGAGGACTAGAGCATGTGCCGTCTTCCTCGTCGATCCACAATGGAGACATGGAAAAGATCCTCCTGGATGCACAGCATGAATCCAGCCAGAGTAGCTCCTCCTGTGACAGGTAGCAAAAAAAGTCCATTGTATGCGCTTTAAAGCTCAGACAAGCGTTCTTTGTTTGCATTATTTTTTGTTAATCCCAATTTGTTGACTCAGTCCTCACAGGCCACCAAGCCCAGATCAGGATGAGGGTCAGATAACTTTTGATGTGGAGATGCCCAGCCCTAGAGATAGTCAGGTAAAACAACATATTGAACTCGTAAAATTCAAACCCCCTTTCGAGTCTTTTTATTTGACCCTAAAAAGTCAAATTACCTTACCTCTACATTTGCAGTCAGAGGATGATGGCACAGAGAAGGACAGAGAAGAAGACATCCTGATGACCAAAGAAGTAGACTGGGTCTCTGATTGGTCCAGCAGACCGGAAAACGTTCCACCAAAGTAAGCAGACTCTCACTTCCACAAATATTCCCTAATAGTGGTTCAGGATATTGTTTTCAATTCTTTCATGAAGTTATTTGCATTAATTGGTTGTTTGATTGTCCCTTACTCCCAGGGAGTTCCACTTCAGGCATCCCCGACGTTCAGTATCTCTCAGTATGAGAAAGAGTGGAGTCATGAAGAAAGGGGGCATCTTCTCTGCTGAATTCCTCAAAGTCTTCATCCCTTCCTTACTCATCTCACACATCTTCGCTCTTGGCATCGGGTAAGTCTGAATTCAGGCAGTTCTTCTATCTTCATGTAGGGTTTGTCTTTGCATCGAAATGTTACATTTTCTCAGTATGTATTGTGGTGACTCAGAGTTTAGCATAGGGAAGGGTCAATATGGGCTGTGTCATTGTCAATTTATCAGTGCACTGCTATTTTGGTGTCCAAGATGACTTTCATTTATGTATCTGATGCCTCTCCGCTCATACGTGGGCCTCATTTATAAAACAGTGAAGGTGGTTCACTTCAGCAGCCTTATGGCAGACTTAACAGCTAGCCGCACCTGAATAGTGAACCTTCTCCTCTGCACTCTGAAGGTTTACGAGCAGAGTAGGTACCAGCGATTGTAGGAGGAGTCACCTGCAAGTTGTAACTATTTGCTTAGATAGGCTACTGCATTCAAAATAAAGAGATGACCTAAATGTTTCTGAAAACTTGTACAATCATTTTAAACGCCTGATATTGTAAAAAGCAAGTTTCCATGTCTTTTTAAAGTAGTAGTGCCGCTACTCTGCTGTTACAGCACTGACCAATCAGAGCAGACTGGGCTTTTTCAGGAGGGTGACTTAAAAAGACAGGCGCTAACATAGAGAGAGTCTGACAGAAGGTGAATAAAGGTATATTCAGACATATAGGATGAGAAAAATAATGTGTTTTCTTTCTACTTTAAAGCATGTAAACTTGTTCTCGTAGAAAACCACACAACCACAAACAATACACACAAACATGAAAACTAGTATAATAAGCGACCTTTATTTGATCAACTAATACGGACTGATGACTGATTTCTCGACTACATAATTAGTGTCACCATTGTCATTTCTCCAAAATGTTTGTATGCACCATCTAATTTTCCCCCATTCATTTACGGTATATATTTTTTCCTAGGGTGTACATTGGGAAGAGAATTGCCACAGCCTCCACCAGCTCTTACTGAACAGAAGACGAAGCAGTGCCTGGATGTTCTCCTGTCTCCAAGTGTCTCAACCATCCTCCTGTAGCCAAGCTGTCTCTCTACATCTAATTGTACGCCCACTTTCCCCCTCCTGTCAGCATTAAATTCTGTCACATCGTAGGTGTAGTCATAGAATTATACACATGACGTATTGTGGTTGCACTCCATCACATTTTGACACAGGGCAACATTGTACCCAGTAGCTGTCACCAACTTGCATCCAGTAGATTGACAGACTCTGTTATAGCTGCAAAAGGTTAGTCATCCTGTTCAACTCCAAAATATGTGACAAGGCTTTGATATCCAGTGGCTTTCAGGGTTGAAGTTTTCTCTACTTGTTTTTATGTTATGTCATGAGAAAATTTGGCCTTCTCTCAAGCTGCATCTCTCCACTGGTGTCTCAGTTGGCAGAATGTACGAACCAAAAATATGCGCCATATCTGAAAGTTACACAAATTGAATTGGCTCTGGGGAACAGAGGGGACTTTTATCGCCTTAACTTTTTGAGCGTAACATTCAAGGTGCAGTTATTTGGGAGGTGGGGAGCAAATGTTGCTGCACAGTGGGATTAGTTTTTAAATCCCACACATTTTTGAGGATAGAGGTTGTATCTTGTTGACTCCTGAGGGTTTCTTTTAAAAGCTTTGGTTTTTTTGAAGGTTGGAAAGCTCAAACATTGATCTAGTATGTAGCTCTAAAAATTTTACAGTGGGGATGTTTCAGTATATTATGATGGATGGCAATTTACCAGGGCCATATGCTATTTTTATTCCTTTTTGCCTACATATCTTTTTCTTTAACATTACATAGCAGCAACGGCAAAGTGCCAAATTTGTATCTTTCACCACTGCACACTGGTGATTTTTCAGTTTTTATTTTCTGATATGCGTAGGTATTTAAAGATGTAGATGTGAAAAAATAATTTAAGCTGTGATCTGCCCTACGTAATGGACACATTTTGACATTGTGTACTTTGTTTATACATATTAATGCATATTATACCCTTGTTATCACATAGCGTTGTGGCAGTGTACCTTATGTGTTTTTGCTGTTGTTTAACTGCTGCAGCGTCAGTGGCAGAAACCACCACAGAGGAAGGTATTTCCAGGGGCCTCATTTAAGAGTGTTATCTGACTTTTATGAAGATTACACTGTGCAATCATTTCACATAATATGATACAATAAACATTGTACAGTGTGTGTAGAAGAACCAGAGGAGCAATTCTTGAAGAAAATGCATGTGACTCCTGTAATATTGTTGCTGATTGAATGACTGGATGATTCTCCTGTCGGTGTAAGTAAAAGGATGGCATCTTAGAATCATGTGAAACAACACTCACCATAATGTACAATATCCACATTATTGGTTTGAAAGAGCATCACATGCATTTAGGCTTTTATGCATTATATAACTCATACTAACTCATAAACTGCACATGTTATCCTAACAGGCTTATGTACAGTTATCCAGTGTGTAATTTAATAAATAAAATAAATGCAAAGAATAGATAAGCCTTAATGCATTATTTGGGGCGGCAGTAGCTCAGTCCATAGGTGACTTGGCTGGGACCCGGAGGGTTGCCGGTTTGAGTCCCTGTGTGGACCATGAATGGAGCGTAGACTGGTGGCTGGAGAGGTGCCAGTTCATCTCCTGGGCACTGCCGAGGTGCTGTTGAGCAAGGCACAGAACCCCCAACTGCTCGGGGCGCTGGTCACTGACAGCCCCCTCGCTCTAACATCTCTCCATTAATTGCATGTATATAGGTCCTGTTTGTGCATGTGTGTGTATTTCGGGCCTGTGTGTGTGTAACATGAATAATAATAATAGAGTGAAAAAATTGAATTTCCCCCGTTGCGGGACTATTAAAGGAATTCTTCTTCTTCTAAAACCATAATAAATACAAAATGGCATATAATCATTATGGACAGAAGTTGAGCATTTTATGTTTTGAATGGACTTTGTACTGAATACAGAGGCTGAGACATAAATACAGTTGCCGTCTATGAAAGGTAATTAATTTACATTTCATTGTGTTTTACAAAGACATGGTACAGAACAATAATAATAGTATGAAAGAGAATGTGTGTGATTACTGAATGTCAAGGTAGGTTTTCAAGAAAAATCCATCATCAAATTACTTTCTCCTGCCTGGTGTTACCATTCATACATCCAAATTCACGTCCTTCCCAGGTAATTTGGGTCAAGGGTTTAAACTCAACACAACTAAATGTCCCTTTACTCCTGTGGTAACCTCGATGTAAACACAATCCAAGAGAAATTCCATGTTACTTACTTATTTAGTTGCTACGTTTTTCATACAAGACGTATAAAATAGCTACATGCATGTGCACTCTCTGGTATACACAGCGGCCCACTGAACAGTTCCACAGTTTGGGGTTAAGGCTCAAGCTTAAGGGCTTCTCATTTGTGGTAATAACAGAGGGACAAGTGCCACTCTTTGACTTTCCCCATGCAGATTTATCCAGACGGTTCATAGGGTTCAAACTGGCAACCCTTTGGTAACAGGCCCACTTGTCTAACCTTTAGGCCACAGCTAACTGAAATCAACAAAGATTATAATGATGTTTGTTCATGGTCCTTTCCTTATTATTAATAACAATGAAAAAGACAAAACACTAAATGGATGTGATACATTTTTTTGTTGCTTATAATCCTAATTGCATACCTGCATGTCATTGTTGGCACAGTCTTGTTCATTGTGTTCCATCAGAGGTCTAATTTGACCTTGTGATTGTGATTGTTGCCACTTTTTTAAAAATCAACCTTATAGATCAAGTGCTGTTTGTTCGTGGGAAGAGCAGGGCTCTGGTTAATGTAATTTATAATGTATATAATGTTTTAATCCTTCCCAACTATCTGAAACACAGAGAAATCAAAGTGTCTTTTAACGCTTAGTTGTTACAAATACAAGTTTAAATCATTTTTGTCCTATTTACAATTTTTTTTTTCAAACTTTATTTGAATTTTTTAAATTTACAACAATTACGATTACCGTCTTTAAAATGAACATGGTTGGAGGGGGAAAAAAACATGAAAGTAGGATAAAAAATAGATAATAAAATGGTATGAATTAAAAATATAAACAAATCAAAATACAAGTAAAAAACAGTCATTTTGTCTTCATTTGATTAACTAATAGATACATTCAAGGGTGAGTTAAATTGTACAATTAATTTGCATATTTAGAGCATCTAATTATAATTAAGTGCTTTACAATATAATACAATTCATTTTGAAAAGGTGTGTATATAATATTTTGCCACTATGATAATTGTGTTCACCAACAAACGTGCATTTCTTTTATTTATAACTTTTCCATGTATGACAACCATGTGAGCTGATTTTCACAGGTACATTTGTTTTTAGCCTTTACTTCACTTGCTTCCAAAATCTGCAAGATGAGAAGGTATATGTATATTTTTTCATTTTATTTATATAGATATTTCCCAAAGAAGCTGCCACAGCCAATTAACCAGGTGATGCTTAACCTGCTGCCTGACTAATGAGAACTCATCTAAGAAACATGGAGCAGGGCGGGGCAGTGCGCATGCGCGGTACCTCTTTGTGGCCCTTATCTTCTTGGTGCTTGCCTGGTCTTCAGGGACCTATTCTAGCAGTAAATCCAAGGATAGGACTGTTAGGCAAATATATTCCCACGCATTTGATAGTAGTTGTTCGGCTGCACTGTGCAAACCTTTACTCACTACCGACAGGATTCGTCAGACAGGCACAGATCGCCCAGGGCGTCGACTGGCCACCGAGCATCCATTCATCCTTTCATTGGCAGCTGAGGTGCTCGGGTGAAGCTAGCTCGCGTTAGCCAAGAGGCAGGGGACAGTTGTGTCAAGAGGGAGCTTCAACATGTCGGGTTACCAAGGGAAGAAGAACATTCCGCGAATTACAGTGAGTATTGTGTCATTACTGGAAGAATATTACATTTTTCTGTCGGGTGTGGTGTGTGTTTTTTTTTTTTTTTGTAACGTGCGGTGAGCCTCAGGATTAGACGAGGAGCTAGCCGACGCTTAGCTGTCGTCCATGCACTGACACTGACGCCGTCACCAGCAGCTTCATCTCCGCACTGAGAGTCTGAAATGGACAAGGATAAACCAGCAAGTGTATTTGCAGCACAACTCTTAGCTTAGGTAGTTTTTTCCCCATGTGATGTTCCGTTTAGCTGCCATGTTAGCTCTCCTCCTCCTCCTCCTCCACAGTCTCCCTGTCAGCATCCTCAGCCTGCAGGGTGTAGTTGACAGGTTTAGGCGCAGGCTCCTTCACTTTCATCACCTCATCTTTTATCATTCGCCCTCTGATATACTGCCCTTTTCAGTGCTCTTTTATCTTGTTGTTGTTGTTGTTGGAAGAACTTGATTTTTGCTAAATTGTCAAGTGCTGCAGCCATGACATGTTTGGGTTATTAAACCCTGAATCTGTAATATACCAGTAACTGTTTGAAATTGACAATATGATGTCTGTTTTGCTTTGTGGTGCAGCATTTCAATCAGAAAGCACAGCATTAAGGCCATACAGTAGGAATGCCGGGATAGTTAAAAGAAGTAAAACCTCTTTTGTAAAGTAGGTCATTGGACGGCACCCATCCAAACCTTTTTTTCCCCCCCTAAGCTTTTGATCATCGTGCTGCTGCATCTGCATGAAGCATATAGCTTATAGTTTGATCGTTTTCTTGTGAAATGTGTTGGGTCTATTTTTGGGGGAGACAGAGTTGTCAGGTTCTCTCTCACAGGTCGAGGCAGGGTTATAAACATGCAGCCCTGACATCCCAGGCACAACATGCAGACCCTCCACCCCCAGAGACCCTCAGGCACCACTTATTAGTTTGGAATAAAGCAGACAGTTTTACTGTGCAGAGCTTTAACAAAGCACCAAAATTAGCCTTTGTCCCTCCCTGAACAGTGACTGACTTCATTCAAACGTACAGTTGTATCTTGTACAACCACAGTACCACCACACAGCCGATGTATTTATTGTCACAATGACAGACGCATAGTCATTATTTTGAGTCTAGAGTCATTTTCTGAGTAAATTAAAGTGTGTACGAAATGAGCACACTTCTCTGTTAGCTATTCATTTTGAAGTTGATTTGGCCAATCAAACTGCATCATTATTTCATTGACGTTTTATGTCTTTCTTTGAACATTTAAACAAAATAATAATAGAAATGCATTGCCTGATAACCACATACATTGGTGCATTAAGACTGATAATGTGTAATTGTTCACTTTGTTGTATTACATGAATTAAGTACAACTAGCTAAAACTAATGCAGTCTGATAATAAAAGTCCTTCAAAAAATTCTACCTTCATGAAAGTAAGAATGTTTTAAAGAGGTGTCGATACAATTATATTTTCATTTTGGTAGATGTAGTTTGTGGGGCTACTGAACTGAATTACTGAATTGAGATGTTTCTAATATTTTGTCCACCCCTTTATATACTGAAACCTTTACTTAGCACATTCAGTTCTTGGTAATTAATTCAGTTTTATAACTGTAGATTACAGGATTGATCACGGGGGTCTGTTTTTATAGCAGAGAAGTGCATGTATAAATATATTTACATAATGCTACATTCATTTATACACTGAAGGACTAGAGCAATGCACAATGAAAGTCATTTTGGGCTAAGGCATATGACACTGTCAGCGCGCTTGTCACTAACTGACCAGTCGGGCACAGAGAGGACGCAGGATATATGACCCCCTTTTACGAGAGTAATGGCCTCATGTCAATACAGCCATGACTTTTAATACCTAATGCATTCGTGCCGTCCATGTCCACTCTGGAGTGGACTGTTTCCCGCTGGGATGTTTGCAGTAAACCACTTCTGTCTTCATTAGCTCTCCCGACTGTCCTCAGAGACCTCGGGAAGCCTGTAGGAGAAGTAGGCCAGCCTCGTACGCTCTCTTTTCATCTTATACAAGTTGAGTTAATTATGCCATTCAAGAGTTTGTGCTCTTACTTAAGGGTTCTGATCAAGACTTGCCCCCTTATTATGTGTGAATACGTCATGTAGGATATACCCCAAGTCATGGTTATCTTCAGGATGAAAGTTTGAATGGATTGAGTTCCCTGAACCTACCAGGAAACATTGATTGTAACATTGATTGATGAATCACTGAAGTTCTCCCAAGGCTCTCTCCTATTCTAGAAAAAAGTAATTTTTTCGTCAAATTCTTTTTTTAAAGATAATTTCTTGGGCAGTTTTCTGAGCCTTTATTATATAGGACAGACAGGAAATAGGGTGAGAAGGGGGGGGGGGGCATGCAGCAAAGGTCGGAGTCGAATCCACGGCCACTGCCTCGAGGACCTTCAGCCTCTTTACATAGGGCGACTGCTCTAACCACTCAGCCACCGGCCGCCCCCACATCGTCATATTTACTATTAAATTATGAAACAACAGACTGTTCTCTATAATGGATTAGCACATTATTTCTTTCTGATTTACTCAGCAGGCAGATGCATCTTTTTGTCGTTTTTATGGGTGAAGTAAAATTCTCTCTCCTCCTTTCAGAGTGACCGTCTCCTCATTAAAGGAGCAAAGATAGTGAATGATGATCAGTCATTCTTGGCGGACATCTACATGGAGGATGGAGTCATCAAGTAAGTTTGTTTTGAAGACAGACAAATGTACTTTTTTTTGTAAATTCAGAAAAGTAGTTTGGCACTTAACTCCTGTGACAGAATGACAGAAATAAATGTTCGTTATATCTACTAAGGTTGTCATGGTACCAGAATTTTGAACTCTGATAAAATACTATCATAAAAATTATACTTCTTTCAATACCACACACAGCAAAAAGGGGGGGGGGGGGAGTCCATTGCACGCCAAATAGGATAATTTGTTCCCCATTTTTTCTTATTGAAGACCTGCACACAACATGAACACATACCAGCACGGTTGATTTTCTTTACTGTTGTTTAATTCGTGCAGCCTTGGGTTGAAAATCTGATTGGAGATCTGCCTTTTTTTAATAGCTTCGATACATTCTATACTATTGAACATGGATATTGTATCATTTTAAAACATGTGATGTTGAAAAGTTTTAATACTTTGATACTACTTAACAACCTGAATATCTACAAGAGGGCAACCTGTTATCTTGATTCTTGGAATCTAGATTCTCTCAGATTGATCATGTTTCCTTCTTTCATTTCTGTGTTTTTTCTTTTATTTATCGCCTTCAGGCAAATAGGCGATAACCTTATTGTTCCCGGGGGAGTTAAGATCATCGAGGCTCATGGGAGAATGGTGATGCCTGGGGGTATTGACGTGCACACCCGATTCCAGATGCCTGACCGAGGCATGGTGTCAGCAGATGACTTCTACCAGGGCACCAAGGCGGCCCTGGCTGGGGGGACGACTATGATCGGTATGCATTATATCACACATATTCCCACATGTGTTTTCAACCAGTTTGAAAGCACAGTGATGCTGTTGCGGGGATTATAACATTGCAGATGTGCATGCCATCAAGCGTATGATTTAATTATGCAGTTTGTCCGTGCACGTTAAATCCAACCTGTTTGTGTGTGTGTGTTTTATAGTTGACCATGTGGTGCCGGAGCCTGGCGTCAGCCTGGTTGCAGCTTTCAAACAGTGGAGGGAGTGGGCTGATAGCAAGTCCTGCTGCGACTATTCTCTGCATGTGGACATCACCGAGTGGAACAAAGGCACTCAAGAAGAGATGGAGACCCTGGTGAAGGATCATGGTACGCACCCATGCCCGATTCTGTCTACACATACATCAAGTCTAAATATCACTGACTTACCCGCCACTTTTACTGGCACAGAAGCTGTTCTCCGATATTGCATGGGGAAAAAAGTCAACCACGTTTACTGAATGTTTCTGCTTTGTAATTTTGATCCTTTTTGATTTTACTTTTCTCCTTCGCTCTGGGTTTTCCCTCTTTGGCTCTCTTTATTCCATCTTTGGCTGTTTTCTCTCATAAGTTTTCTATCTTCAGGTGTCAACTCTTTCCTGGTCTATTTGGCTTATAAGGATGTTTTCCAACTTTCTGACTCTGAGGTATGCTCGGCTTCTGCAGATTTCTTCTTCTGCGGGCTCTACACAGCATATGTTTTTGAGGCTGTTAGATGTCTTTTGACGACTGCCCTTCGAGCTGACCTCTTTTTAATCATCCTCCTTTAGATCTATGAAGTGTTCAGTGTCATCAGAGACCTTGGAGCTATTGCACAGGTGCATGCTGAGAATGGAGACATCATCGCAGAGGTAACAGAACCTAAGATCGTCATTCAAGTCTCAGCTGTAAGCAGTTATTGCCATTTTAGATTTTGATGGTCTTGTATGGATTTTTTTTGTTTAGGAGCAGAGACGTATTCTAGAGTTGGGGATCTCTGGCCCTGAAGGCCATGTGCTTAGCCGCCCAGAGGAGGTAAGACAAAGGACTGCTTTCTCGATAACTGTAGACCAAAGACAACAGGCGAGAAGAGATACTCGCTGTCAAAAAGACGGTATGGAAACAGATGCTGATGAATGTGACTGTGCGTGTATGCAGGTGGAGGCCGAGGCAGTCAATCGCTCTGTCACCATAGCCAATCAGACCAACTGTCCCCTCTACATCACCAAGGTGATGAGCAAGAGTGCTGCTGATGTTATTGCCCTCGCCAGGAAAAGGGGTAAGAATAGAAATTTTGAACTTTTTCTTTGCAAATTTACTGTACACCTGTACCCGTGTCTGTTTTTGCACTGACATGATCCTGTCTACCTCCGTAGGTGCTGTAGTTTACGGAGAGCCCATATCTGCCAGCTTGGGCACAGACGGTACCCATTACTGGAGCAAGAACTGGGCCAAGGCAGCAGCCTATGTCACTTCTCCACCTCTCAGTCCTGATCCCACCACCCCCGACTACCTCAACTCTTTGTTGTCATGGTAGGTGCTATGTGCTAGGACAGAAAGGTAGCTGGACCACAATTTGACATGTGTAACCGCTGTGTGCTGCATTTATTTTTACCCTGGTACACAGTTTTGTCATGAGTAATTGGCAATATGAAACATATCCTTAGTTGTCTTGCTTTTTTCTAGTGGGGATTTGCAGGTGACTGGTAGTGCTCACTGCACTTACCATACTTCTCAGCGTGCAATAGGCAAAGATAACTTCACCCTTATACCAGAGGGCACCAATGGCACTGAGGAGAGGATGTCCCTAATCTGGGACAAATGTGTGGTGAGCTTGATGCAATTACTTTTGACATGTTCAAGAAATTCCTATCATGAAGGAATGTAAACGTTTGTGTAAATGAAGATGCAAGTATGTGATTTATTGTCCTAAAAGGTGACTGGTAAGATGGATGAGAACCAGTTTGTAGCGGTGACCAGCACGAACGCAGCCAAGATCTTCAACCTGTTCCCCCGCAAGGGCCGCATCGCTGTGGGGTCTGATGCCGACCTTGTGCTGTGGGACCCGGATACCACTAAGATCATCTCGGCTAAGAGCCACAACTTGGTGAGACGGTTACTTTTTCTTTGCTCTTACCCACGGTATATTTTTTTCATTTATGTGTCTATTTATGTGCCATATTGAGACTTTACTACTAAGATTGTATGTAAAGGGCTGCAATGCACTAGAAACAAACTTAACCTGCTATGTTAAGAAGAGAGGTGCAGTGCATGTTAATGGTATTAAGAGAGTTCTTTAAGAGCAATAATAGATTTAGAAATGTAGAATAACACAGACTCTGCGTGGAAAGTAGCTTAAAAATACAGTTCAGGGTACAAACACTGTTGTTTAACCATGTGAAAAAAGTAAAGTCACTTACAGGGACTCCAAGTGTAATTTTTTGTTGTTATTATTATTATTATTATTATTGTTATGCAAGTGCAATATATCCAAGTAAAACTCAGTTTAAACCAGTCTACCTTGTATTTAGCATAGTTATTTATTAAAAAAAGATAATCAGAAAAACAGTTGGGATATAAAACTGAATTATTTATACTTGTAACTGGGCACAATCATGCTTTTCATTGACTCAGAGCAGTGTCTTAGTCGTCTCCTTATCGAATCCCTTCTTTTCCCAGGCTGTGGAGTATAACATCTTTGAGGGTACAGAATTGCGTGGAGGTCCTGTAGTGGTGATCAGCCAGGGCAAGATTGTGTTGGAGGAGGGCAGCCTTCACCCCTTGGAGGGCTGTGGGCGCTACATCAGCCGTAAACCCTTCTCTGACCATGTTTACAAGAGGATAAAGGCTCGCAGCAGGGTGAGTCACGATTGGAGTCTCACCTCACTCATTCAGTTACAGAGGCACTGTAAGTATCCGATGAACTACACAGCTTGTGGTCTGATGAACTGGTCTATATTTTTAGCTCACAGAGTTGCGAGGTGTTCCGAGGGGCCAGTACGACGGGCCTGTGTGCGAGGTGACTGCGACTCCCAAGGTGTCCACAGTCACCTCAGTGAAGCCAGCTCCTGCCAAGCAGCAGCTGCAGCAACAACAGGAGATTGCTCCCCAGCCAATGCGCAACCTTCACCAGTCTGGCTTCAGTCTGTCTGGTGAGTGAAAGCACACATTTAATTCCAGGCAGTTGGCCTTGTTCACAACAAAGGTATTTAAGTTATAATGCATTACCTTTTGATTGTTTTAGGTGCCCAAATTGATGACAATATTCCTCGTCGTAACACTCAACGCATCGTGGCTCCCCCTGGTGGAAAAGCCAACATCACCAGCCTCGGCTAAATCCCTTCTTCAACTGAGCGAGGGGATGCAGGGCAACACGGGACCAGAGGCCACTCTTACCACTGTCACATCACATTGGTCACCTCTGACTCCCCCTGCACCCCACCCACAAGCACTCCATCCATTCTTATTCACACTTTACAAAAAAAAGAGAAAGCACTAATTTGTTTCATCGTTCCTGCCATATTCCATTGTCAAGGAAGGATCTGGTGAATTGAAGCAGCTTTTTTTTCTCCTGTTTTTAAGCTCAGTGTTATTATTGAATGAATTTACATTTGTTTACATTTTTTGTATCATGTTTGCTGTACATGTGTGAGCTGTTTAGTTTCCGTCTCTGCTCTGTTCATTTCCCAGAAGTTAGAATGCCGCTGGTAGTCGTGTTACTGCGTCACTTTCAGGTGAGAGTAAAGCCTCCATTGTCCATATTGTAACACTGTTACACTGTAAGATTGCTGTTTTAGTAAAACATTTATATTGTTGCCACAAAAAAAGCTGAAAATACTAATCATGAAGGCAAGTAGGATATTGTTTCTGCATCTCATAAGACGTGTTTTTATCTGAAGTTTGCAGTATTTGATTTTTGTGTAGGTAATTAATGTGTACAGCAGAACAATTCACCTTGGTCTTCCTTGTTTCGTTATAGTTGCACTTTCTTCATTTTTTAAAATTAATGTATGTTTTTTATCACGTTAAGTCATTTTGAAAACGCTGACTGCACTGAAAGGTAAAGAAAGGGCATTTTAGGGTTACGCCACCCATTCACCTCCACCCTGAACCTGAATATTTTGTCTGACAAACTCGCCTTTTCCCTTTATTTCATCATTTTGTTTTTTCAGAGTATTTTTTGTTAAAAGGTTGTCAGAGCAACAGGCTTCCAATAATCAGACTGGTGTATATTGTTCAGGATATAGATGCACGCTACGAAGAAGCTAGATGGGAGGTTTGCCGACAACCTCTCTGCACCCGGTGCTATATGACCATTGCTGTATATGTGCAGATGATGTCCACACACCCACACAGCAGTCACCATTAACTCCGTTTTGACAGAATTTTCTTTTGCACCTGTAACAATCCAAAAGATAAAAATGTATGTGAGCTTGCAACTTTTTATTTGTATTGGATACGTCTGTATGTTTTAGGATATTTGTTGAGTCAAACTACTTGCCTGCCTGTTCTGTAAGATATTGATAGCACACTGTATTTATGAAGGCTCTTTAAAGAAGTGGAACGATGATCTTTGAGACCTGATAAAAAAAAAAAAAAATGCTTCAGTATGTATATGAAATCCCTCACAGTGTGCTGATGATGTGTTCTCGGTGTTAGTGTCGTGAATGAATTATCAGATATCCAGTTTTTCCTCCCTTACCCCCTCCACCTGCCCAACACTGTCGACACCAGATCCACTCGAGGTAGTAACTGTATCCACCAGACCACGATGGTCTGTCAGTTTCACGGCACTGTGCGGCCATACTGTTAAACACCGGATTATTTCTTCCTCATTGCCTTGTCAAGTGTAGGTTTTGTATGCCAAGCTATAATGTGAAGTGATTAAAATTTGGGGAAATGTTATGGTGATGGTTATTGAGTTGTGATGTTGAGCACTGTTGCCCCTCTCCCAGCAAGTGTGACACTCTCGGTCATGTATGTTTTGTAGGATACCAGGGTTTTGGGGGGGAAATCATCGGTCTTGTCAGCATTTGACCCTATCTGTGTTGACTTCAGTGGATTAAAATAATAAAAATTAAACTTATCGTACTGTCTTTTTTTAATGGACAAGTTAACCATACAGAATCTAAATGAAACATTTTGTCTGATAATTTCCTCAAGGTTTCATAGAATTTATTTCTGGAAGGAATTATAAGTTGGTCATTATTATGGGGATCCTATGGATAATGGTTTACTTGAGTTTTAGTTGTCAACGATCACATTGTAAAAAGTAAGATTTCCAAGTTTTTCTCGATTATAAAGCAGGTCTAGTATCAAAACGTTCAAGCCACAGAGAAATGCGCACAGCCCGTATTCAGAAACTGTGACTTTAAACAAGCAGTCTGGACTTCTGTATGGTTGTGATGTCACAACTTTACTATATATAGGTAAAAAGTGTCGCTAGTCATTCCCCTTCTGCAGTGACGCTGAGACCCGGGAAGGCTGACCAATCAGAGCAGACTGGGCAATTTTTGGGGGTGGGGCTTAAAGAGACAAACGCTAAAACAGAGCGTTTCAGACAGTGGGTTAATACAGATATATTCAGACAGGCAGTAGGAGAATAATAAAGGGTTTTATGAACATTAAAGTATGTAAACATGGGGCCGCATATCTGGCCTTTAAGTCTGACGAAACACCCTTTCACTATACTATCTTCAGATCCAAACGTCCAACAATGACTGAACCTGTGAAACTCTTACGATTGCTTCTTTCTTCAGTGAGACATCTTTTAACGGATAGGAATGTGATAAAATTACAATGCCCATGTTTAAAAAAACAACGAAATACTCAGACCTTTTCAAACAACGGGAAACACAATACTGTAGAAATACCAGGCTTGAACCAACTTCGACCCGGAAATAGTACTTTGAAAGGGCATCAAGTCACAACTTAAAGATGTGCTTGGCTCTTGGCAGCGGCCCGTTGCGGAGTATCATCTCCCCTCTCTCCCCCTTTCCTGTCACATTTCAGCTGCTCATAATTTTTTTTTAAATGGAAGCTCTAAAAAATAATCGTCAATGTGTTCTAGTGGAAACCCAAAATACAAGTACTAAACTGAAAATGAGCACAATATGGATTATTCCATTAAAGTAACCCTGAATGATTGGAAAACAGGCAAATTTTACATTTGTACTTGTTCGGCTGACCTAGTGCAAAGTGATTAAAAGCAGGAGTGAAAAGTACATGTACTCAAGTACTGTTCATAAGTACAGTCAGGTTTGGGGTACTTCTACTTCTACCATTCCTTTACATTTCAGTAAAGAAATGTTTATGTGACAGCTGAAAATTAAAATGACCTTAAAAAATATGATGTATTGTAACTGTACTAGTTCAATGAGCTACGAGAACACAATACTACTTTCACACTGATGTATCAATCCAACACTACAATATTGAAAGTCCTCCTCCACTCAAAAATGTATGTGGCTTATTTTACATTACTTGGTTTCAGCTTCACTTCACAGAATGATGTGATTTGCAGAGTTTGACGCTAAGGCTGTTTTCATTTTCCAGTTTCTCCGTGCACACTTTAAATCTCAGTTTAAGACGACCTGATTCTGTGACATCACAACCAGCTCGGAAGCCAATGTGGTCAAGTATGCAACTTACACAACAAGTGAGATGCGGAAACTTTAATTACACCTCCAGTACACATACACTGAGAACAGACTCTTCAGTAAAGTGGGACACATCTTGCGTCCAGTAGCAAAACTTTTGAAATGGAATTTATTTGTACATTCATACATTTATGATTAACGATTAGGGAGTAAGGAGTAGAAGTCATTTTTCATTGTTAAGTGAACTTTTTTGTGGAAGAAACATTAGAAATATATCTTTTAAAAAATAGGTACTTTTTAAACTTTTATCCTTGCATAGAAGCAATGTTTCTGCACCATGAATACTTTAAGCCAAACTTTTACTTAGGTAAAGTAAAGGTTCTGAATCTTTCTTCCACCCCTGATTCAAAGATTATCTTGGCCACATAAGCAATTAATAGGAATTAATTAATTAATGAATTTATTTAATTTTTTTAAGTCTACAAACTGCAGGAACCTTCTTAAGAATCTACAGGCGTGAAAATCCTTAAACTATTTGATATATAAAATAAAGTGTTTCAAATTTGTAAATCAACTATTTTGTTGGGTCACACCACATGATCCCAGCAGTGGATGGAGTAAATATCCTACAGAGAGGCAGTGAGACACTAGGTGGAGGCACGGAGTCGTGATGCTCAGCCTCAGCAGCTTCAGAGCAGCGTTTTGTTGTTCCTCAGACACATCTCCCACGGGGACGCTGCCGGTAAAATGAAGTGAGCGAGACAACGTCACAGTGAATGCACACATCAGCAACAGTGATGAGTGAAGCCCCCTGGCTCTTTGACAGTTGTCCAATTAGGACTTAACATGATGAGCGCACTGATTAAACCGGAGAGCGGGAATCCTATAATGTCAACATCTTCGCTGCCACCACTGATGAGAGCTTTAGAGAGAAAACAAAAAGCATCAGGAAGACTTAACACAGCCAAAGCCCTCATGGGAAAAGTCTGCAAACATGAGTCATCGGGAGTGCTTTCAATCACTGAAACACAGACACTACTATTATAAATCCAACACTGTTTATCACTACAATAACTTCACAAACATTCATTTAGAGCTGTATGCTTTAATGGTTCATTTGATTCCCCTTTAGAGTCAATGATTGTGAGCTTTGTGATTCATCCTCTATCAGAATATTAAAAGAATGCGGCTGAAATGTAGAGTATACACTACACAATACAATTAGGGAGTGCTGGTGTAACACGTGGGGGTGTTTTTGCCCTGCTAATGCAATGCTGCAGATCTAATTATAGTATTAATTAAAGCTATTGCATTTGTAAGATGATATACCTTTATAAAGTGTGGCACAGACACAGGTATTCGTTGGCTGAGGTTGTTCATAATGCCACCACTCTATAGAGGAGGACAATAGAGGGAGGGGTGAATTAGGTCATCGGTACCATCTGTATTAGTTTATTGCTGCGGCTAGTTGCTTCATCCCCAAATAGCATCTGCGTAGTAGTGTGATTTAAGGGTTCACAGACATGGCAGTCAATGACAACACGGACACAGACAAGCACTCTGGCTGTATTGCCGAGTCCCTCCCCTGTGGGAAAGAAAACCTGTCGACTCCACTTCTGCACTTAACGCACAACTGCATCTCCTCCCTCTCGCACTCACAAAGGGAGTACATCTTGGTACTACACAAGGAGAGAAATAAATCAATACAGTTGGAAGAGGTTGTCCTCTTACCCTTTGATGCCTTTGCGTAAACAGAGAGACACTTTGCAGTCTTGAACTTACACACCTTTTCACCATCGCACTGGTAAATCACCCACGCGAAAGCACCCACATAGCAGACCTTATGAAGGTCAAGATCAAGACATTGCATGTGGATGGCAACTAAAAAAGTAGTGAAACAACAAGTACGGCCTGAGAGAATAATGTCTGAGACTGCGTATGTCTTAACTTGACATCTCTAAATCTGGTGGATTTTTTTAAGAGGCTTGTGGGCCGGTCAGGATTGAGGTCAGCAACCACAAGGTCAGTTAAAATTCCACAGAAGTATATTAAGACATCCATCTGGCACAGCTCGGAGGTACATGATATTGTGGGAATGCGAACAGATGAATTAGACGTTTTCAGGGGGCTGTGTATTCAGTGAATCATCCAAAAAGAAACAAAAATGTCCTCATAAGTCCCTTGGTCGGAATGTCATACTAATTTAGTACAAAGTTATGTGACTGCGCAAGGTCCCTCGGTTTTTACTGTGTACGGAGCAGTACACAAACAACATTTTTGACAACAGGAACAGCATTAGCATTAGGGCAAACTTAGAGACATCAAGAGCACCGCTGACCAGCGTTATTGAAACATTTGGTGAAATCATGCAACATATATATCAAATTTCCTACTTAACATTTTTCATACTTTTTAAATTCTTTTCTGTCATATAAAATATGTAAACATTTTGAAATCTTTTGGTCTCTTTCATCTGTCGATGTTTTTCTCTTTTTTTCTACACTTTCACAACATTTGATGCACACGTGCGCTCACATTTTCATCTCAGTATTCTGCAGTAGTATGTTTTTAGAAAGCTAAAGCTTAAAGGGGTAAAGATTTAAAAGGTATGATAAGTATAGATATTTATTTTTCTTACATTCAGGAAAAAACAAAAAATGATATCAAACCTTTAAGTTAAAAAAGCAGCCATCAGCGCAACACAGCTCCTCCAACAGAGCAAAAAGGAAAAGCCTACTGTATATTCTCATCCGTGACTTTGAATGGGGAAGTGAAGGATTAAAGTGGTTATACAGGCTCTCCTTTTTCTGACAGGGATAGTTGGTGGATTTTAATGGTGGGAAGGTCTCCGACAGGAGGGGGCTGGGCACAGTTTGACTCCTGCGGGGGAGTCCCACCGCTGAGGATGCAGCAGCAGGTCCGGTGGAAGCTTTTACTGCAGAGCTTGGCTACTTTATCCCTGCTGGTTTTAGCCGGTCCAGAACCGCATGTGGGGTCTCCAGAAAAGACCTTCCACTCCCTGCTATCCCTGGAAGATGGGGTTCTGGACAGGGCCATAGAGGAGGAAGGACTGAGGTGACATGAAGCTCCCTTGCTGTCCAGGCCCAGAGTCAGGGGCTGGCTGTGACCCTGTGCTTGACTCTGACCTGCACTCAGATGATGATGGTGTGACTTCGGAGTCATTCTCAGACAGTGAACTCCGAGTAAACTCTGGAAAGCTTTCTTGAACTCCTGGTTGGAGCACGGGTAGATGATGGGGTTGATGCAGCTGTTGAAGTAACCAAGCCAGAAGGTGATCTTGAAGACAGTGTCTGAAGGTCTGTATGCGGGAAAGATGGAGCCTGTAGGGACATTCAACATACAGTAAAAGGGTGATTAACTCTACAGCAGAAGGAACAACTAAATCCAAAGTGAACCCTTGTCTGAAACATGGAGTTTAATTGAAAACAACAGTCACGCGGGCAATATTTTCCAGGTTCCTTAGTTTAGCTCCTTTAAACACTAAGTAACACTTAGCTAAGCACAAAGTAGACGTACAGGTGTTGTTGATGGGGAAGCAATTGGTTTAGCAGGTGTTTGGTACCCTCTAGGGACCTTGAATAGGCCATCTGTAACAAAATGAGCAGCAGTCAATTCAAATTGTTATATTTCACTCCAAACAACACCTCTTAGTTGTGCTACAGGAAATAAGGATATCATCAAAGTATGTTTTTTTTTTTACTTGTGGGGGAACATGTTTGTCTGTACAGAATTTGCAGATCTATGTAGTAAATGTAAATCTATTTCACTGAATAAGTGAAAAGCTTGACCTGCTGATGGCGCCAAAGAATAACTCAGGAAATAAAGTTGTTAGAGATCCTCTGGGCACCATGAATATCTGTCTCTAAGCACACTCTAATATGCCTGCTGGTGGTAGAAAAAGAAAAAAACCTCATCCTCTGGGGACCATGGTGTCTGAAAAAATACTGTTCTTTCTCAGCGTTTCATCGTACTAAAGGATTGTTAAAGAAAGGTTATTATAATTCTAATCTAAAGATTATTTGATTATCTCATTGCGGTGTAATCTAAATTCTGTTTATTTATTCGCTTTGAATCGTTAGTAAGACATGTAACGTTATTCATATGGTGTGACTGTGTCCTCTAGTGAGGGTAAAACAGCTCCTCCTCCAGATCAGCGGATCGATCACTGGCTCCTCCATGCAAACCTTGGGCAATAAAATGAACCCCAACTAACCTTGTGTGAGCTGCAAAAGACGTCTAAGCTCAAATGTATCACTCCTTGTCTGAGAAACAAACATTAGATGCACGGTTAACTTTGACCTCCTGAGTGGCCTAACCACAGAGAAGTGGAGTGAGCAGTGCCCATCTCCTAAAAAAGTCAATATCAGTGTCAGCTTGACCTTGCCGTCAGACAACCCTTCCTGGTCCTTTACGATGGGGAACTGAAGTCGTTATCTATGCTCTCTTCAAATCCACCAGACTCCTTTGACAAAAACAGGCTACATCCCACAGCAACCAGCTCCCGAGCCCAGGAGGGCCTCTTTTATTGTGAACCTTATTATAAAAGCAATAACTCTCTTCTGGCAGTGATAAGTTGCGATTATATCACAGCTAAGGGGGCACTTGTCCCATCACTTTGTGTCGGGCCAAAAAAGGCCCTTAGCTGTGATATAATCACAACATATCTGTCATGAGCTATTGCCTAACTAACACATGATCTGCAACTACTGAGAGAAACATAGCCTTGCTCCAATTTACATCCACTTGATTTTGAAAATAATTTAAGCCAGTTTGGACTTAAAATATCTCCATATTGCCATAAAGGTGAAGGATTTTATTAAAATCGCTGCCATAAATTGTGCTGCCTGTGATTAGAGGAAACCGTGAGTGGGATCCTTAATGAAGAAGCAGAAAAAGTGGCTTAACAGGAGCATTACATGCAGCCCTGTTAATCACTGTAAATGTGACTCTTCACATACTCCAGTGACTGCCAATGAGACATTAGAATAATTAAATGTCTGACTTCTTGTGATGCTGCAGTCTGTCTGTCTGTCAGTCTGTCTATCTGTCTATATATCTTCGGAGATAGAAGGGGAGAAGCTGTCTACTGAAATGCTTTATTGGACAGAGTGTTACAGACGGTTAAACGTGGGCTGTTGAAAGATGAGATCGTGGAGATAGATAGACAGAAGAGGCAGAGAGAGTTTGAGAGCAAATTATTTTGTGCCTGGCTGTACAGCTCATATTTGATACCCAGCTACAATGAACATTTATTAATTAAAGAACATTTATTTTTTAGTACCCTTCATAGAAAAAGAAAAAAAGGCTGGTAACTGTAGCTGTTTGATCAAATGTATTGTTGTTCAAAAAGTGGGTTTGTTAACATAAGTGACCCCTTTCATATTAGACCCACTGTTTAGATAAAAATGTTGATTAGTGCAGTTTTAAATAGAAAGTTAACACCAACTTTTTTACCTGCAGGGGTGTAGCTTCTTCACCCTTCTGCTGTGATGCCAAGGTGTACTCAAGACTAGTATGGTTAAGTCAACAATCACAGATGGCGGCGTTTTGGGGGTATGACACATGCGCAGTAAAATCTGGTCTGTAATTGCCATGATGCTCAATAGCTGGCGTACTATCACAGAAAGAGAGCAGCACAGCTCCAGTTCCACTGTATATGTGTCATACCCCCCAAGCACCGCCATCTTTGATTAGTGTACTTGCCTCTTTCCATAGCCTTGGGTGTACTCTAGGGTGTGACAGTTCACCATGACATTAGTCAGTGCCTTAACATGCACAGCAGTAACCGGATTACTGCAGTTCTACTCGTACATGTGTGGGGATTAATCGGAAGTATGACGGAAGTAACTCTACCTTGAGTACAGTAGGTACGTTCAAATCACAACAACTTGGAAAGCGGGGAGAAAATGGAGGACTTTTCCACCGAAATGGGTCTTCTTGGTAGTAACATTACTTGCGATGGCGAAGTCCTTCATCGGTTTAAAGATAAAGCTTGTATTGTTTTTTTCCACATTGTTTTTGGTGCTGTTGCTTCCTAGTCTATTCTATTTCCGGGTCAAAAACCACTGCCGCAAAGTGGGGAGGGACAGTTAAGTTATAACCTACCGAGCATGCGCAAACGTGTAACCCGACCATACACCGGGTATGCTGTTTACATGCATAAATACTCGGGTTACTGCAGAAGTTAAGTAGGTCTGTTAACCGGGCTATGACGTTTGAGTAGCTGGAGTATTGCCTTAACCCAAATATAATCAGATTTTTAAACGGCATGTAAACACACTGAATGTTAGGTGTGGTGCCAAGTGCAACAGACACGCTTATGACCCAGAGTTAAAAAACGAATCTGATATGATTAATATATTGTTTAACATGGATAACTCACAAAGAAAGTAAAAAAAAAACTCAGACATGGGGCTGAAGGTACAACTACTGTTTCGCCCTCAGTGAGGAATTCTGCATCTGGTCTCGCCCCGCGCTACACTGCTTGTGCCTGGGCATAGTAGCGCTAGCTTGAGGCTCTTCGGTAACTACTTGTAACTTCTATCGTAGGTTTACACGTAGACCCGAGGTTTAAATAGAAGCCCGCCAACGGCTCATATGACTAGTGACAAAATGATCTGGGATACTAGTCACTATAGGCACTGTCGCCTCGAAGCAAGAGGGTTCCTGGTTCGAATCCCGGCTGGGGACCTTCTGTGTGGAGTTTGCATGTTCTCCCCGTGTCTGTGTGAGTTTTCTCCGGGTTCTCCGGCTTCCTCCCACAGTCAAAAGACACGCACGTGTTAGGTTAATTGATGATTGACTGTAAATTGCCCGTAGGTATGAATGTTGGTGTGAATGGTGTCTGTCTCTGTTTGTCTCTATGTGCCCTGTGATAGACTGGCGTCTTGTCCAGGGCCTCATGCCCAATGTCAGCTGGGATAGGCTCTCCAGCACCCCCCCCCCCCCATTTTAGACGAAAGATACAGAAGACAAAACACTTCTTTTTGAGTGGAGGACGACTTTAAATAATCACCCAGTTAAGTTATTCTTTAAATGAACAATGGCTTGCTTTACACATCCCTGAGAAGGACTTTTGAAAGGCCAAGGAGAGAAGAGGACAATCGAACAAATACAGAGCCGGAACCACTCATCTTTTTAAAAATGTTTTACTTGGTCAAATTCCCACAATAATATTTTATCAAAATAATGTGAACTCCAATAAGCCAAATCAAACAATCATGACTTGGCTTGGTGATTCATAAATACATCTCTCATTGTCCAGAGACATACTGTACTAAGTCTCATGCCAGCATTAGTGAGGGAGGATTGGTAAGCTGAGGCATTTCCTCATTTCCCCGTCAGGAAAGACAAAAGCCAAATGGTAGCAGCTATATTTACAAGCATGAGAGGAAGGAATAAATAACAACCCGAGGGATTTGTAAGGGTTTTGTCATATCACATATCTACTCGGTTTGGATTTCCTTCTCACATTCCCTCCATATTGACACCAGCACACATACACAGTGTAGTGTGAATTCCCTTCAAGTGGTGAAGGGAACATCAAATAAGGTGTGATACCGATGTGACGGCTTTATCTGTCAGTCCTGGACTGACATTGTGATGAAGTGAGTCACCGACACAACGGAGAGAGGAAGAAGCAGAGAAATGACATGACACAGAATTCAATGATCTGTGTTTGAAATATATATGTTGGTCTGAAATGCTGTGCTGTTGTTTACAGACAGGAGAGTGCATTTTTATTGAGCCTATTTATAGAGCTTCTGCTTGGCTGGAGCCTTTACTACGCTGCTCAAGAGGCCACAAAGGCTCGTCTGAATGATAACTTCAGTGTGCACCCACAGAGGAGCACTTCAATTAACATCATCAAACTAAGTTGGATCAACCGTGCGTCTTTAAAGGAATAGTGACATTGTGGGGAAACATGCATATTTTCTTTGTTACCAAGAGCTGGATGAGATAGCACTCCCATATCTGTCCATTCAATGTAAATTTGGAGCCAGGAGACGGTTAGCGTAACTTAGCTTAGCATACAGACAGGAAAAGGGGGGTATAACAAAGTCTGCCTATCTGCACCCATAAAGCTCACTCAGGACACTAAGAAGTAACTGTGATCTGCCAAGGAATAATCTAGCATACAACCCCCCATTAAAGACCAACTTGGTGACTTTACCCTTTGGTTTTAATGATGTTATTATTCTGTAACTAAGGTTCAGGAACAAGACCATGCTTCTTTCTCCCACCAATTCAACCACCTTTGCAGGTCTATATATTTGTGTCTAACTAACTCTGACGTTGGTCTCAGTTCTCACAACCCTTGCGTCAGTAGGCAGCTCAGCTGTTGCCATTGCCTCATAACAAGTATGTCCTGGATTTGAATTCCGGAGGGGATGACGAAGTCGGAAGCTCATTGAGGTGTACCCACATCCTGTGTCTCTACCCCCAGGTTCCCATTTGTTTGAGCCCCACTACCACTCTGTTCAACCCTGTTCAACCCCCTCCCCTTTTTATCCCTCCCCTCGACCTTCATCATCCCAACGAACACGACAAATTGGGTGTTTTTTGGTTTATTTTTGCTTGATTTAGATACTTTGTGTATTGGTATTTGACATCACAAGGGGGCGGTAACTTGATAGTGATGGGTCACGTCACGAAATTAAGTGATAAGTGACATAGGTGTGTAGTGTGAGCGTGTTTGTTGAACAGCAGAGGGAAAAACAGTTCTTACCGCATGCATGCACGCACGTGTCTCAAAGGGCAGATTATGAATGATTAACACAATGAATAAAAACAAAGATATAACTTTTTTGCCCAATTACTAACACCTCAACATAAGCAGAGGACCGAAGAAGCAAGCTAAAAACAGACAGCTCAAGGTATGCGCGTCAAGGACACATTCTTACGGTAACACACCACCGTGACTATCAACATAGGCCCAGTTGGTCACTACACTATCCTTCCTGTATCCTCAAGCTATTCCTAATAAAACTATTTTTATACCGTACAATGGTGGGGTCTTATTAGTATGGATTGAAAAAAAACCCAGCTATGATGTGTTCATTTGTGAGCTTTAGAGGTGCTTGTAGGCAGAGTGTTTTTACCTTTAGATACAGCCAGGCTAGCTGTTTCCCGAGCAACAACACAAGCAGTCAGTGAGCCTGCATAAATCCCTGCAGCGCAAAACCTGTTTAGGGAGGAGTTTTTGGTGCTAAGGTTTAAGAAAAGATTGTGATTTGGGTTCAAATGCTTGTTATGTAACTTACTATGTGACATTAGATAAGTAGTTACGTAGAAAAATAAGTTAAGATGCTTTCGCACAGGACATGAACAGCTGTCTCCTGGGTGAGAATCCTGTATTTGTTTGACTCATCCATCCACCCCAACCTCCTCCCTGCGTGGACTTTGTTTCTCGTTGTCACCTGACTTGCTTCTTAGAGGCCGCCTTGCATGTCCTGGCTTAACCTTACGTGGGTTAAATGCAAATTATAGTGCATTACCTTTTGTATGTATAAGTATGAACAGTGAATGAGAACAGCCTGCTAAAATTACAAGAATACGTAGATGAACATGACAATACTCACCGATGGGTAGAGCCAGGAAAAAGGGCAACCAGCACAACACGAAGCAGCCAACCACTATTCCCAAGGTTTTGGCAGCCTTCTTCTCACGTGAAAACTTGAGCAGTCGCAGGGCAAAATGTGTGCGGCTGCGAAGGGCTTCGTCCTCTGATACAGTTGTGTGGCCTCTGTGTATCCTGAGTATCACCCGCTCTGAATCGGACTTTTCCGTCTTGTGGCCCTCCCTCAAGTCCCGGCTCTCCCGTTGAGCTACCACATAAACCCGACAGTACATGGCCAGTATGATGGCCAGAGGGAGGTAGAAAGAGCCCACAGCAGAGAAGATAGCGTAGCCTGGCTCCTCTGTGATCTTGCAGATGGACTCGTCCTCAGGGGCCGGCTCTTTCCAGCCAAACAAAGGTCCAATAGATATGATGATAGACAGCACCCACAGCAGCATCACTGCCAGCAGCGCCCTGTGTTTTGTCATTATGGTTGGGTACCGCAGAGGGTAACTGACTCCGATGTAGCGGTCAACAGAGATCACACAGAGGCTCATGATGGAGGCAGTGCAGCAGAGCACATCCACAGCTGCCCAAACATTGCAAAAGACCCGGCCAAACACCCAACGGTCCACAATCTCTAAAATGGCAGAGAAGGGTAGTACAGTGGAGCTCAGCAGCAAATCTGCCACTGCCAAATTAACTATGAAATAATGCGTGACTGTCCGCAGGTGTCGATGGCAAACTACTGACAGGATTACCAGGATGTTTCCCACAATTCCAAAAACAATGAAGCCGCCAAGCACCAGGCCCAAAACTACAGCCTTGACAACGTTGAGCTCTGGGACTAAAACTTGGCTGCAATTAGAGCAGTTCTGTGTCAAAGGAGCTGGGGTCATATTGTCCAGCGCAGGAACCATCTGTTGCAATACTAAGCTGATGCTCGACACTGTCCAGCGTAGCAAAGGTGGACTGTAACACACACCTAATTTATTGTATTTCACTACTGGAGCAAAGGGACATCAGGACATTCTTATAAAAGCCATTAGAGTAATGATCCCATTAAGTTCGTCTTGTCACAACATCATTTGAATGATGATGCCTCTGGCAAATGAGCCATTACTCCGGCAATGCATCAAGAAAAATAAAACTACAGGATGCATGCAGAAACACTGAGAGAAGTATAATGTATGCAGACCAAAGCCTACTGTGCTGAAATCAGGTAATCCATCTTGGAAATATTAGTGATGTTAAAATTGACTGTGATTGTGCAGCTGGTACAAAAAATTGTTCAAATTAGTTGTACACATCTAGAAAAATCTTTACATGTTCTCCGAACCCAAAACTGCAGTTTGGGAACAAAATTCAAGTTCTTAAAAGTCCTAAAAATTGAAGTGAGAAAGCACTTTTTGTGTCAGGTGGTAGATGAGCAGTAGTCAACATCCAGGCTCTTCCAGTTGAACCCAGGGGCAGATCCAGCTTCAACACAACAGGATACAGCAACACTATCCGGTGCCTTTGAAAAGAAAGAAGAAATCTACTTTGAGAGGATTGACAGATCCGTCACAAATAGAACAAATTCAAAAGCAATCATCCTCGTTTTTGTTGTTCCTTGTTTCATTTTTTCAGTTCTTTTCCATTTTACAGAGGCTCAGATCTATCAAGTGTGGGGGCGAGAGACAGTGTACGAGCCAGATTTGCTGTCAGATCAATGTGAACATGGCCTCATGTCTTGCGCTTATCGACTAAACACAGGTTGAGGAATACAGAAAACAATTTCGGGACTGACCAATTGCCCTACAGACCGAATGATATGGGACTGATCACACAATTTAAACTCTTGATGGCAATGATCCAAACCAGAATAGCTGGAGAGTCAACAATGGCACAGACCACAACCTAATGTGTATTTTCTTGCCATTTTGTGTCGTTTATATGATCTTCAACTGACCCTCACCAAGATAAGCTCGACCCATAGCTCTTAATCTCTCCTCCAAAGTAATCAATATCACACTGTGACCTCTATACGATTGAGGTCAAAACAATACATAGTGTTACAGTTTGACATTAATTCATGTGTGCGTGTGTGTGTGTGTGTGTGTGTGTGTGTGTGTGTGTGTGTGTGTGTGTGTGTGTGTGTGTATTCAGGTGTAGTTACATTGAGCCTTGTTTAACATTTTGGGAAAGGTTTGTATTTATTTAACCTTTATTTACAATAATTAATAACCCATTGAGATCAGGATCTTTTTCACAAGGGTGACCTGGCCGAGAAGCCAGCAGCACATGTCATAAAAGCATTGAATGATAAAGATACAGATTACAAACAATAAGTTAAAAGAGAACAACGATTTACTATGTGCACATTGATTTACAGATAAAGTGCAGAATCTTGACCAAGGATTACAAATCAGAAACACGGGCACTGTCCAATTGTCTCGCGTATTTTATCTTGAGAAGTGGGAGTGGGAGCAGTAAAACTAAACACTCAAGGGACACAAGGGACGGACAGATTAAAAACATCACAGGAACGCAAGGCATAGTAGTGGCTTCCGCTTCTTTGAAGGTTTATGAACATAAGTAAGAAGGCACCAAACCAAGAAGAGCTTTATAAATAAGCTTAAGCCAGTGTATATGCCTGCACATCTTCAAAGATAGCCAATCTGAATTAATGTACTGGTCACAGTGATGAGTTAAGCGTCTACAACCATTCAAAAACGCACAGTGATACATGGTGTCTTTCTAAATATGAAATAAACTATATATATACAGTATATAAAATGCACTTATTCCTGTGCTCACGTTGAACATGCTGCAGTGAACGAAGACTATCTGATTCATGAAGATGAAATGAGGAGTTACACAACATCGCCACATTTCACTACAAAACCCTTAATAAATGTGTTTTTGAAGCTAAACAGGGACAGATAAGGTAAAACCAGAGGAATCGCGGAGGTGTTGTGTGTCTGGCGCGCTGCGTGTGTGTCATACAATCAGTGTATATTTAACAGATTCAGTATGGACGGAGAGCATCAATGTGCCACGAGTTGGAGGCGCTCTTGCTGTTAGGACACGTGTTAGCTCCCTAGTTAAAGCTGGGGTAGACAGTTTAGATTTAGTGTCATTAGGTCAACATGCCATAATAACCTTTCATCATACTGTAATTCAGACGGTCTGAGAGAAAACTAGACTTCTGCACCTCCTTTTCAGGCTTTAGAAAAGCCAGTGACAGGAGGCCAATCACAGGTCATTTCAGAGTGTGACTGTACTGGCTGTTCTACAGATGTAGCTGCATGTGCACGTCCCGGAGAAAGCCTTAATCAGAGGTGTAAAATCCTGCTAAACTTGCCACTGCAGTATTTGGAACAACTCCCTACATTGCAAAGCAACACCCCCAAAAAAATCAAAAAGGACTTATCCAAAAGAGTCTAAAGAGGTGTCAATAGTAACAAAGCGTTTCAGAGATGAAGAGAAAATGTTGCTTAGTTCTGCTAACTGTAGCCAAAGGCTCAAGGCTGTGGTTAGCAGCAGGCAAAACAATTAGCAACATTTTCTCTCTATCTCTGACGCTCCTCGGATGACAGTATGTCATCTCAAAGTTCTTTACAGAGTCACAAGCTTGGTAAACAGGAATTGTCATTATATAACAGCGTAAGGATCACAACCAGGATCCGGATGATTGAAATGAATGACTGGTACCTGTGCAGGTTGCTGTATGAAGCATGTGCATGTCAAGTGCCCGTTTGGTGGGCTGCAGTTGAAAAGCTATTTTTCCACTTCTGTTTTGCCTTTTCCAGATTTTATAACCTGACACATCAGATGGTTTGTTAAACAGAACCATTTCACTGGAAATTGTTTGGGAAAAAATGTTAAAAAAAAAATACCTGGCACTCTTTCTTTTTTGCTAGACCTTTATTATTAAGGGCTTTATTGTCTAACATTAAAGTTGTATATACTACAAGTGCTGCTGCAGCTTTGGCCCTTTCAGGCATCATTCCCTTCTCCACGCACTTTGGAATTAGGTGAAGTAAGCCAGAAACCCCCACTCTTCTTAATATAAAGCCATAGTGCCAAATTCTGATAACGGAGACTATTGCAGCATCTACATTAACCTTTTTAGGAGCCATTGTTGCCTTGACAGTTGCCTCTCTGTATTGTCACTCACATAACGGCCATAGCTGCCAGAAGCTCCTCACATGATGCTGATTAGTTCGAACCTCTGGTGGTTTGGACACAAACGCTTTACTTGAAGTCTAATAAGATGGATTTTTGTGATCTGTGATTCTGGAGGATCCAGCTGCCGTGCAAGGTAACCAGATTTCTACCTTTTGTGTTCAACAAACCAGATATAGTGTTTAAGTGAGATTTAGAGGTGCTGGTTTTGGACAGAGACATGCTTTATGTTAAGCTAAGCTAACTGTGTGCTTACTCTATAGCTCCATTGTTACGGCACAGGCGTGAGAATGGTATTGATCTTCTCATTAAACGCTCACAGGAAAAGTGCCTTAGGTATAATCGTATTTCATTTTAATTATTTTATTTTTTAAAGATTCTTCTGGCAGTTTTTCAAGCCTTTATGACATAGGACGGACAGAAAATGGGGCGAGAGAGAGAGGGAGAGACATGCAGCAAAGGGTCGGAGTCAAACCAGCTACCGTTGTCTTTTTACATGGGGTGACTGCTCTAACCACCGTGCCACTGCATGCCCCATAATCTCATTTAAGTTGACGTAAAAATGAAAACCATTTTTATCAAACCAGATTATGTCTATATCAAATAACAAAAACAATTGAGTTGCTAAATTGGATTTGTAAGTGATGATATTGTGCTAGTAGTGATTTAAAATGGTATGTTCTGTCCTTTCAAACAATGTCTTAGTGCCGTGCGAAGTCCTGCACTATGACAGATGTGAAATTAATCTTGTCTCGGCAGATTACTGACTTTTGTAATGTGGATGTACCTAACCACAGATTAGATGGGACTAGTAAAAGTAGTGCAGCCGTGTAGACGATTTGGGGATTTTGTAAAGCTGCTTTATTTGAGTCCTAGTTAAGGTTGTCTCCGTTGCCCTCTTCTCAACTGTGTTTCATATTTGTCTGTCTGCCTGTCTGTCTGTCCGTCGGTCCATCTATCTATCTATCTATCTATCTATCTATCTATCTATCTATCTATCTATCTATCTATCTATCTATCTATCTATCTGTCTATCTGTCTGTCTGTCTGTCTGTCTGTCTGTCTATCTTTTTTTTTTTCAGTGGCCCCTCAGCTTTCACGGGTCTCAAACGTGTCATTTCAAAGGCATTACACAGTCCCCTCAAGTCTCTAGCCCCCTCCCTTCCTCCATTTCTCCTCGTCACTCTATTAACCACTGTGTGACCTTTTCCTCTGCGCCCCACAAACCGCTGCTATTCATCTGATGTACACCTGTTTAACATGTTTTATGGACATTTATGTGTCTGGTCAGCTCCTGACTGTGCTGGCACGGTGCGGTAAAGCCCGCATTTACCAGCCATTAAATCACAGCACCTGAGAGCTTCTCCCACCCACTCAAGTAGAGGAAGAAGGTGGACCGCCAGTGCCTCTAATATAATTATGAAAGTAAGAATTACATATCTCTCTGCAGGAGCTCATTACACCATCTTCATTTTGCACAGGGAAAAAAAGATTAAATTACCTCAGCTTAAAATATTAAGTGTCCCTGCGGCATTCAAATTGTTTGTTACTGTTATATTAAACGTACTGTGTTACAATCAACTGGAGAAAATAAGCTTGATGGATTTACTATAAGACAAGTTTAGTCATATTGATCGAATCCACATATTACTCTTCTCTGGTTATTCTCTAGGTACTACAGTTTTCCAGGTGGCTGACTTTTATGTCAGAGCCAGTAGAGAGATGGCATTTGTGACTGCAGTGACTTTATTACTTTAAAAATAAAGGATAAGGGAGGAGAGATTTAAATGATCAGCATATATTTTTGGAAAAAAGGTGTTCAAACTAGTAGAAAACTCTTGATTACAGACATTCATTTGGGATAAATTCAAACTTAGATTACATCAGGCTCCTGTTAACAGACCTGTTGATTCCACTGAAAATACAGTGTAAGTTTGAGTTTCATGGTATTTAAATTAGGATGCATATGGATCCAGGTGCAGTAAAGTAATGCACATTGGCTCACTTCCAGCATTGATCTGTTTAATATTCATGTAGAGTAATGCACATTTACGGTGGGTGTTTCCCAGTGAAAGAGCAGGTGCCTGAGGGGCAACTGAACCAATGAGCAGCTATAATGAAGTCGCTGGATACCTTGCTCCCGGGGATGTATTGGTTATTTGTCTCTGTTTTTAAGATGTTCCAAGCACCATATATTTGTCTAAAAATGTGTGTTCCTGGCTGTTTCCCAGGCACACACACACACACACACACACACACACACACACACACACACACACACACACACACACACACACACACACACACACACACACACACACACACACACACACACACACACACACACACACACACAGCATCATGTTGAAAGCGGTTGATGTGAAGCAGCTGCTGAGGGTTTGGACAAGAAGCCACAATCATGATGAGGAGAGTGAGACATGCAGCTTCTCTGTGTCTGCAGCTATTTTAATTATCCAGGAGTAAATATCCACTTTGCTCAGATGTTATCTCAGCCTCTTCACTGGTGTGCTGGGTAATTCCCAGCTCTACAATCACAAGATGAAGTCACTGTGCAGGGTGGTGATAGCCTACCTGACAGAAAGTGACATTCACCTTAATAAAATGGCAGAGAGACAGGGACGACCAACAGTCACGTAGAGCCCTTATAGAGTAGTTTCTGCTACACACACACTCTTCAAAATAATAATACTAAATTAAAAAGATGTACTTCAGCATCTTTAACATTTAAGTGTGAGAGATTAATTGATATTTGAAACAGAAATAGCATCATATAAATCAACTATTTATAGATCAGTGCGACCCAGCCTTAGCAATCACCGATATCCGAGATAAACAATATGCTTAAAAAAGTAGCCTAATAATTCATTTAAAATATAAATGAAATCAACATTAATTTTGGCTACTTCTGCTCGACTTTAAATCTGAGCAATCCTTCCTCTTTTGTTCTCATCAAAAGTGGCAGGAAACAATGAAATGCATCTAACATCATCTAACATCTGCATCTGCCTGCCAACGCGGACAGCAAATGTAGAAAACGCGTCAATAAAATCAGCAATAATTAGTATCAAGAGAAGGCAACTTCAAAAAATAGATTCAATTAAATGCTAGAAGTCGAATTCTCCGCGACTCACCTCAACTTTGAGTTTGATTTTCACATCCCGACGGCTCGCCCGTGCCACATTTGGACGCGGTTGTGACTGCTGGGACGCACTCGGAGACAGTGAGAGGGAAAGCCAAGTGCGCTCATCGTGGAGAGCCCTCACATCTCACAGCCGCTCTAAGAGCCCGACCTTCAGGTGCTCTAAGTCTCTTCAGTTGATGATGATGATGATGATGATGATGATGATGATGATGAATACCAAGTGACTCACTGCTTTATCCTTGAACCGCTTTCCCCCGTATACCCCCTCCCGCCACAACAACCACCACTCACTCAACCATCCTCATCCTCATATCACCTCATCCCCCCCTCAGCATCACTCCCTGTGCGTCATCGCAGCCAGTCATTGTCTACCCAACAGGACTTTTAATTCACAAATGCTCCGAGCGTCACTCATGTCGCCAACTTGGGAAAAAGTTTGGTCCTAAGGGCGCACTCACACTGTCCTTAGTGTCTGTATCGGCGACCCTATACATTACAGTCCCAAAAATGACATATAATAATTTGTACATATGGATAGGCTACTACCAAGATGGAAACGACACAAGTGTAAAAGAGCTAAACCAGTGACACTTTTTTTTACTGTCTCTAAATAAAGTTGATAAAAGTAGGCTATATTTGACCCTTTAAATCTTTATCATCTGATGATATGACAGGAGACATAAAGGCTCATATAGGTTCTTCTCCACAGCTCCGCAGTATTTTATCATCTTTCAAAAACATACAGACACGTATTTTTATAGTTATTGAGATACATCCTTCTTCCCACACATGTTGTTCCCCAGCGAGAACAATACAGTATGATAACACAAAGGGTTATATCCCCCTTTCTCCATTTCAGTGACACTATATAACTATGTATAACTGAAATTAAATTAAATTAAATCGTACTTGCAGTGCGATTTATTTCTACATCCCTCTTTATCTCAAAGTCATCACCGCTTTATTCCCTGTTTTCCTTTTTCCCCTTGTACCTACACTTGTTCAGGTATAAATACCTCCTATATAGTAAATTGTGATTTGCTGGCAGTACCTATATATCTTATCAGCAGAACTAAAAACTAATGCACATTTAATGTATGTATATACAGTATATATACATGGTTTTATCAAGTCATTTAGTAAATATTTATCTGTGTCTTTTGAACAGAATTAAGAACTAATGTCCATATAAACACAACACATGCAGACTTTAAAACTCCCTGGTCTCTCTGTTGCACAACTCCGTCAATACTCACATGTTGATACCTGAGGCGTATCAGTCAATTGCAATTACCTGACACTGCAATTTCACCAGGGACGTTATTATTCAACGCATGCACATTCACTTTTTTCGCCTCTTTTTTCTTTCTACAATTAATCTATGATAAAGACGAAGCAGAAACAGGCGCACTAACACACCCACAAACACACATGAATAGACACGGGCTACATTGATTTTCCTTCTGGAACAGATTTGTTTCCTCCCACTGTAGACAAATCCTCGGTTTAGTCAGTTGCTGCATTCTTTGTTTTGCACTTGGGTCAAGATATGAAGGCATGACCTGGGGCGTTTAACCACAGCTTCTCTCTCTGAGTCAATGACGGGACTTTGGTCATATAGTGCTCTGTCTTTCTACCTGCTGCTATATCCTGGGGGCAAATCTACTCTGTCAGGTATTTCATCAAGCTCTACCCTCTAAAAGTACATTCACATCAGCAAAGGCACTGAGTGAGTATCATAAATAAAACATGTCTTTTTAGTGTGCACAATAAATTACCTATTTTAGAAGAGTGAAAGTCACAAATGGAGTCACAGAAATTTGGGTTACCATTATCATAACATTTATAGTGATTTTGTCTCATTGTGCATGCATGACTGTCTTGCACGGACACAGACAGAGCACTTTCTGAATGAATGCTGCAACAACAGATTGATTATCGTGTGATTATGTGTGTATTACAATCAAGCCACTGAAACAATTCCACAATGAAAAAAGATTACAAATGCAACGAAGCAGTGAAACGATGCTGATATGTTTCTTCTGTTGTTCTGTTGTGTATTTGCATCTTGTTAGGGTCTATCCTGTTATCTAACCCACTGGAAAAGCAATTACCTGCCTGAGCCGCGCATGCAGTGAGGCGGGCTGCTGAGTTTGAAAGATACTGAAATCAATATCCCTGCAATGGAAGAAACATTTCCTGTCATGGAGGAGACAAACCTGAGAGGACCATCCGCAACTAATGTTGGCATTTACAGTGACATTCTCCCTAATTGCACATCGAGAGATTTTGACAAAATCGTATAAAAAAAGAGGCACACATTTAAATAATCAGAGCAGGTAAATGCAAAGTAACTGACATTATACTGCAGGCTGGGCAGTGATGTGTTTGTGTAACTGTGAAATTGTGTATAGCTTAAGAAGAAAACTGATTTAAAAGGCTTTTCATTTCAAATGCAAAAATGGAAACAGCTACTTTATGTATCATGTTATTGTATTCTGGAAGCCACTGAACCGCTGTGGTTGAGCTTCTTTTTTTTTTCATAAACTGAAGTTAAAACTGACAATGTGAAGACAAGGTGACAGACTTCGTCATCGTTGATGAAGCTCCTCGTGTAGAGTGTCCTGCAGAAGTTAGCTCTCCACCCATACGCAAACACAGCTAACCTGAAATGCAGATTAAAGAAAAAAGAACACATGACTGATCATTTGCAAAATACAGAGCTGTAACTTGCACAAGAAGAAAGGTAATGGGATCACCAAAGTGTTTGCAATGTATCCTGAAGGAAACATGAAAGTCTGTACCAAATTTTATGACAATCCATCTAAAGCCCCATTCACACATGCACTGCAAACCTGAAGTTATTTAGACATGCACCCAGAAGGGCTGTATGTGAGAACACAAATGTCCGATTCAGTGGGACCCTGCATCAAAATTCAAAAATGTACCCTCCCTGCTCCCTAGTACAAAGACTGTTTAATCTCTGAGCCCATACAACCGCTCATTCTCTGGTGTATATACAGAGAGGGAATGGGCGTGTCGTTTATGTTTCTATCATGCTGCAGCCAACACTGGAAGAGAACAAACATCTGCCAGTGAAGAAGGAGGGTGATTTACACAAAGACAGCTTCCTGGAGATGTAAACTGGAGATATGATGAGATTTGGGAATATTTGTTAGTAAGGACCAACACCAAAGTCATCAAAACATTTCAGAAAAGGAAGGGCAAGAGACTCTGTTGCTTTTGACCAAAGTAGGCTCAGTCAGCGCGGTGTTAACCACGTCAAGTCCTGCCTCCTGCACGCTCTAGTTGTCAAGAGGTTTCATTTGAAACCACAAGTATCAAAAATATCGTGGTGCTGGAGGAAAAGTCAAGAGATCACCAAAGTAATTAGGATTCATTGCCTGGGAACCACACATGTTTGTATCAAATTATATACCAATCCATATAAAACAGGGGTTTTTAAAGTCGCAGACTGGACATCCCCTCAAACAAAGCTCGGAAAACGGTGCCTCTTCTTCACTAAAGCTTAGTTTACGTTAGATACATAACGGTGCTGAATTGGATTTAGGTCAGTGGAATGAGAGGGCTAGTCAATGGCATCAATGCCTTCGTCATCCTGGAGCTGCCTACATACTCTGGCCACAAAAGGCCGGGCACTGTCCTGCCCCAGGAGGAACCGAGGGCCCACTTCACCAACGTAAGGTCTAAAAATCGCTCTGAGAATGTCTTCCCGGTACTTACAGCAGTCAGGGAACTGTTGGCTATGACATAGAGGTCTGTGCGACCCTCCAGTGATATGCCTCCGTAGACCATCACTAGATGATGTTACAGACAGTGTTAACTAGGGTTTCTTCAGTCTCTTTCATGCCACCCTCATGTAGTCTGTTTCTGACAGATTGTTCAGAAACATGCCCGCCAGTAGCCGGCTGGAGGTCACTATGTAGGTCTCTGGCACAAAGGAGCAGATATGGGTCCTGCTGCTGGGTTGATGACCTTCTGCGAACATGTCCAGCTCTCCTCATGTAACGGCCTCCATGCTCTTGAGGATGCACTTGTGCTCCCTAAATGGACAGATTGATACCTCTGAAGTTTAACTGAGTTGGTGTTATACTGGGATGATTAAGTAGCTCGCCTAACACTTTGAAAACCTGTGATATAGAAGATACTGAGATAATTCATGCATAAGTGAAAACTTCGACCTACTGGAGGCATTAGAGGAAAAGCTGAGGATCACCAAAACCAGTGCTATTCATCCTTGGAGCAAGACTCATGTGCATGTGCATGTGAGACTGACAGTCACTGCCAACATTGAGTCAGACTGCTAACATTGTACCGTATAAAATAGATCCAACCACATTCAATCTACATAATACTGTTCATCATGTGTTCAATATATGAGAAAAGCACAACATGCACGAATCAGCTCAATCTTTCATTTCCTCCACATGTGTCTCGGCGAGCCTAAAAATAAAGGAGCTATATGAGTCTGTGCGAGTTTTTTTTCAAATTTGGAAAAGCCTGTTACTCAGCAGCACCTGTGCACCACCCACATGCAGTATTTTATTATTTCTAAAACCTGGTGGGTTAGGCTGAGCCACCGGGAGATTGCATGATGTTCAAGTGGTTAAATGGTTCAGCCTTTTGTCAGGCTCCGGTCGTGGTGCTATCTGCAATTGCTGTAATAACGACAGACCTAATTATCTCAGAACTCCACTCTGAGCAGGACTCTAATTATGGCCTAAATGCTGCTCTCTTACTGTCATACCCAGGGGTTATAAGGGGGCAACTGCTGCTGTCTTCTCACAACGCACTTACAAACACACACACACACACACACACACACACACACACACACACACACACACACACACACACACACACACACACACACACACACACACACCCTAAGGGCTCCGTGTGCTTCACTGATGCTCTTCTGTGCAGGCATTATGCTCTAGTGGCTGATTATCTAACATGGTTGCACCCTCTGCCCCCCTCTGACTGGTGACAGTTCACCTACTGTATATTCTGATTAATAAATCACAACTAACTCCAGATGTCTCTTGAGTAGCATTGACAAGACAAACTAGAGAATACATGAAGTCATGTATGAAAAAGAGCAGAAAGAAAACAAGAGCAGAGATACTTTCCAGTGTGAGCCCATTCATTTTGCATTCATGAATTTAAAATAGTTGCAGTTTCATCCGCTCTTGTGGATTGTTTCATGGCTGAAGAGTGAATCAATTAAATGCCATGTTTCTAAATTCAGACTGAGGAAGGGTAAGTGGCTTGTGAAGTGACCTTCATTGTAGGTATTGAACATCCATCCAGGAACTTGGTGTGGGCTAATGAGTGCGATATGAGTAAGAAAACTGGTATCGTTTATAAAGCAAAGAGCAAAGTTCGCCTCTGTTATTGTCAGTAACAGGCAATACTCAGGCAAAAATATCTGCACAATCGGTTATTTCAGGAGGCTCATATGATGGTTTTCATCTGGAAACGAGAGGGGGAAAAGGACATTATGTGGAAGATGAATTAACTCCGACGTGAGCATTGCAATTTGCATTACAGATACATTTTAAAGTGGCCGGTAAAATACTAAAATACATTTGTTTAATCCCTTTTAAACAAAGATGAAACCTATGTATCCAGGGTAGATTTATAGAGCTTATCTTGCAGAGGCGTGGATATGTTTGTTAATATATGCATCAGAAAATTGCACAAGAAGAGAGGACAGCATAATACACAATGATTCATAGTCCATGCCGTGAACAACAACAGGAATATGAAACACAGAAGAATGATTCTAGCGTTTATATCCCTCCAGAGAGCGACAATATGGCCTTAAACTACAACAATGCGACTTGCCGTCAAGGTCACTGAGCATACTAATGATCACTTGAGACTCTTTCTCTGCCAACATGCTTTAAAGGCAAAATGAGCGTATTATTGATGCTGCCAGCACATCGAATAAGAATATGTATTTACTTTATTATCACTGCTCTTCAGTAGATAGTGTATTTATGGATGATTTAGTACTATCTGTGGGCATTTCTCCTTGACTGTATTCTGCACGGCTCTGCCAGAAAGCTAGTATTATAATGATCCACTGTTGTGAAGCTTCAGGGCCAGGAAGCGATCTGAATTCTGCCTACGAGAAAGTCTATATTTGTCTATGTGACAGTCCAATTTTCCAAAGACCAACCGGGAAATTCAATTTGAAAAAAAAAAACAGGGGGACAGTACACATAGCACCGTGCTTTAATTATTCATTTCAAGGGAATGTCAGCAAATGTCATTTTTGTGTTTTGTCTATTTCACGGTCAGCCAGTTATTGCTGTGTGCATGACTAGAGAGATGACAACATCTGGCAGAGATAACATGGTACACACTAACTCCTCCCAAAGTCCATATCTCAGATACCAATGGTTTCCATTCAAAATGTGAAACAACTAGATTTTGCAATTACAAGTATAGAATCATGACTTAATTTGATAGATAATGGAAACCAAAGAGGCTTATTAATGTGTCCATTTCTTTGGATAAAAGAAAGCTAGCTGATCTACTACGTTGTTTAGAAACAATCAAATGTGATTTAAACCTAGTGGGCTCTGCCAATGCTCATATTGTCTCTTTTATAAGAAATATCCATGCAAATATGAGACTCACATTGTGTGTGATTATATGCTGCAAGATTGCATCTCTGGCTTGAGGCAGCCTTCAGATGAGGAGTGTATGAGTATCAAAAACCTGCAGCCTAGACAGAAACCTTATCTTTAGGGAACCAATGTGATTATAAAGCTGGCCCGAGAGAACACCTCAGGAAATGAACATCCCCGCACAAAGAGATGATTCTTGACACCGGGGTGTCAGTCTGCTGCTGCTCCCTGTGACCTGGTCCCCTTAATAAGACTCGACAGGGTCCTCTTGTGGTGGACACGTGACGGTGCAAATCACCGCCGGAAAACAATTCATCAGCATAAAGTGGATTTGACCACTTTGACCTTATGTTATTGATAAAAAAAAATAAAAATAAAATGAATTTTTATTTTGATATCACATTTGTTTTGGTTTGAGCCAGCTCTCCACACCGATAATGACGCGTCGGGGTGCGCATGCGCAGTGCAGACCGAGGCGTAAACACGGAAGACCCGTGTCGGAAGATAACAGACAACACCTCGCTGTGTAACCTCTTCTCAAAACTAAGTTTAGGAAATAATACCAGTCGTGCATCAGCGCTTGTGTAATATTCTACCTAACTTTGGCACTGACGGCTTGTAAGTGGTGATGTCGTCGATGATGCATCTGTAGCTGCTTCCGCGTCACTGCAACACTGAAACACCGAGAAGAACTGTGATCCGGCTCCTGAGCAGCTGAAGAGGATGCCTGCTCGTAACGTGGTGTCCAACGGGAGCCCTGACAGCAAAGTTAGGTACTCCAGGTTGGCTACTGATGATGACGGCTACATTGATTTACAGGTAAGACGTATTGTGTAAGGTAAGGGCAACCCACTATCAGCTCAGTGTATACATCCATATCCATGTTAAACTGTAGCAACACTGGATGAGTAGGGGGTTACTTTCTAGGGATGGGGATCTTATATAATTATTTTATTAAATTATATGATATTGTGATTATAGACTGAAAGTCATAGTTGAGCCACTTCTACTACAATTTAACTTTAGGCCTATAACAGCAAATCTGGATTAAAACACAATATAATGAAAAAAAAAAAATGGTCAACCCGACCGAAATACCCCGTTAAGCACTTCTAGTATGGGTCAAGCTCCGACAACACTTGATGCTACATTTCCCACAATGCAACTCGATATAGAGCTTTTGTTTTGGTAAATGCAAACTTCTTTCAAACCATATCCCCACTTTGGTTTCAGGTTTTTTTAATGTATTACCCAAGCCCAAACTGACATAACCCTAATGACATCATCAATGTTCATGTCTCATACATCCAGAGTCGCAGAAGTCAAGCCAAGTTAAACTTTATTTATAAAGCACACTTTAAACAACCAACTGTCGACCAAATTGCAGTAGTTCAGTAAACGATACAATAAGATTAAAAAATAGAAAAATACACACAAAATACAGTAGACGGGTGTCTTGCTCAGCCTGAATTTAAAGCCATAGAGAACAGGTGGGTCTTCAACAGGGACTTAAAAAGCTCCAGGGTCTGAGCTGATCTAATATGCCAGGGCAAGCTATAAAAGAGCCGAGGGGCAGCCGCCGCAAAGGCTCGGTCACCTCTGGTTTTCAGTCTGGTCCTGGGGACTTCCAGCAGCAGTTGATCTGCTGACCTCAGCGCTCTGGCTGGAGTGTGACAGTGTAAGAGTTCAGAGAAGTACAGCGGTGCCAGTCCATTTAAAGCTTTAAAAACAAATAACAAAAGTTTAAAATTAGTGATAGACTGATACATCGGGCGGCTAATATTTGTGTCTTTTAGGTGCTGCTGTGCTCGCCGATTTTTTCCCCCGGCATTATTTACAGACAGGCGGCCACAGAAAGCTCTGTGTTGCTAGAGACGCCTTTTTTAAGTTCAATAAATGTTGCAAAAATTGAGAATCCTAACATTTGTTAGCATTATTGTGTAATTTTTATGATTGTTACGATTGAGGGAGCGAAAGTAGTATCGGCTCCAAATATCGGCTCAAGAAAGTCGGCAGTCCGTATTGGTCATCGGCTGAGGCTGATGACAAAAAAATCAGTATCGGCCCTTAAAAGTCCATATCGGTCGATCCCTATTTAAAATCAAACCTGAAGCTGACAGGGAGCCAGTATAGCGAGGCCAAAACAGGGATAATGTGGTCGTGCTTTCTTTTACCAGTCGGGAGACGAGCAGCTGCGTTTTACACAAGCTGCAGACGACGAAGCAGCGAGTGGTCGACACTGACATACAAAGAGTTACAGTAATCCAGCCGTGAAGAAATAAAGGCATGGATCACTCTCTCTAGATCTTTGGGAGGAAGGCTTTAATCTGGGGCTAAGAGTCGAAGCCGGAAGAAACTTGTTTTAACGACAGAACTAACTTGCCTGTCAAATTTAAATGCACTATCTAGTGTAACTCCAAGGTTCTTGACATGAGTGCGGGAATTAGGAGTAAGTGGGCCCAAAAAACTGAAACTGAAACTGAAAAGTCACTAACATTTAAGAAGTAAGTTTCATATGCTGAATAATGCTCCATATGACTTGTGAATCAGCCTTTGTGTGTAAAAATAGTGTGTTTACCCTTTAAATGAACACAAATAGCCTAACTTTGTCAGGATTCAGGACCTTTTAGTGAATGTTCACTCCCAGTATTTAGTCGACAGGAATGCCATTCATCACTAACATTCACATCTTCAAACACATAATGTAACATGACAGTTTCATGGCTCATGCATTCTGTCAGCATCCCTTTAGGTATCTTAACCAGTAACAGAGTTCATTCTAGTACATTACGAGCCAGACTGATTTTGTCTGTCCAGTTCAGTACATGAGTGGGAAAACGGGCATTACCATTCAAAGCCTGCTGTGTCAGTGAAAAGTGTTTTAATTAAATGTTTCTCCTCATCTGCAGTTCAAAAGAAGCCCACCCAAAGTCCCATACAAAGCCATAGCACTAGCCACAGTGCTCTTCTTAATCGGCTCTCTGTTAATCATCATTGGCTCCCTCCTCCTGGCTGGATACTTTGGTGTCACTGTGAGTATGTGTGTAACGAACAGTGATTTTACAGTACTTTACCGCATGAGCAATCCCTATTCAAATGAATGTTTTCTCTCTTTCAGCACTCAGACAGAACTGTTCCTGTCCTTATCATTGGGATCCTTGTCTTCCTGCCTGGAATTTACCACCTACGGATAGCTTACTATGCATCAAGGGGCTACCGGGGCTACTCCTATGACGATATCCCGGACTTTGATGACTGACCAACACCACAGCTTCTGCCACAGTCTTCCTGTACTCACCTATACCTATCCTAATATTCTGCTTGTGCTAATTTCAAGGCACTGATGTCTTGAAAGACAATGAGGTTAAACAGATTGCGTTAATTACCTTCTTTTAAATGCTGAGGTAGTTGATGTCAGCCTGCTGTTATGAAGCCAAATCAGTATCAGACATTGTTTGATTTGTATATTTGTTTTTTTTTAGCTTAATAAATGAATAAAAGTATAAATTGACGAGTATCTTTTATCTCTATAGTGCTATTTATATAGATCATCTATACTTAGTGGGAGAATAACTTTACACCGAGTTGATATAACTGCGTCATACATCATATTTCTTGTCTGGCAGAAATGAATATTTCTAAAAGGAAATTTGTCTGCAATATGATCAATAATAGCCTACTTTACCTACCAGTAAATTCTTCCGTGTTGTTCAGAGTTGTTCTTTCGTGGAGGATTTCATGTGATTAATGCCAATCCTTTGATCTCCATATGGTGCACCTGCCTGTGAGAGTAAACATTGTCAAACAGGAGGTAAAAGCTATTAAGACCTGACATTAAACCTTTCCTCCTCTAATCTGTGCCATCATCTCATCAATTTCAACATAATTGGAAAGTGTGCTAATGAAAGGCAAGGCTACCGCCCCCATTTCTACTTTTCAGAAAGCTCTCACTCTTAAATTAAGGGGGAAAAATGATTTTAATTATATGAATTATTACTGTACATGCAGCCATGGCACATGAGTTAAGTGTTAATAAACACTACAGTGAGTAGTGTTTTATTGCAGGGGTATTGTCCATGTGCTTGTCCACAACTGATGGACAGCACCACCCCCTTGTGGTGATAGAGACTGCCTGGTACTTGATTGGCTCTTTTAAACTGTGGGGTAAATAAACAAGACAGCAAACTTATCCCCCATCAGCTCATATAGTAGATTTGCTCATTAGCATTTAGCTTACCTTAGGAGGACATCAGAACACATGGATTTGAGGTAAGATAATGGAAATATTGTAAAAATATAGCTACAAAACGTAATATCTCTCTCTCTCTTTTAAAAAAGTGGTGACCCCTATTATAATTATCTGAAGGGTCAGCAAAATGAGATTGAAGAAAAAGATGGCAGATATATTTCTGCCAAAAAAGAAATAAGAACAAAACAAACGGTTTTGATAGTAGTTCCTATGGTAACAGCAAAGAGAGGAGTTGATGTAACGGTCACTTTAGTTACCGAACGAGTCTACTCACTTAGCTTAATAGCCAAACTCAAAATGGCTAAGGTCATCTCAATAAAAAATAACAAAGATAACCTACTTGTAGATGTATGTCTTGGTTATTCATGTATAATTAATAACAGTTAGTTAATGTTAGATTTAGAGAATAATAGCGGGCGGTTGCCAACTTGAGTCGTAGCTAACGGAAGCTAACGTTAACTAGCTGTAAGGTGTTAGCTTAGCCGAACTTATGAATGACAGTTGCGGTGTGTAAAAGGGCGGGTAAGTTACACATTTAATGCTAAATTAGCTTCTCCTCTATTATTGGTCAAATATTTAAAGAGAAAATAGACTATTCTTACGAATAAAGTTACAGAGAAGTTCGATGATTAACGACCTCACTATAATGGTTATATTCTTCACAAATATTAGCCCTAACAGGGCAAATGTACGGTGTTGGTAATGTGTGTAACTTGAAATTAATGTTTTTCCCATTCCACATATGGAGAAATAATGCTGCCAGGTACGTCCTGCATTATTTAATGCTTTAATTAATGCATTCAGTCATTGTGCTCCATGCACTCGTGAAACATTACTTAAGATTTACTGATCTACCTCCTAACAACATACATTTTCATTAACGTTATATTATGCTGGATGCCGTACCAAACGGCCCTCTAGGTGTGTTTGCCTTTTGTTGGAAGGACGGCAAATCTTTCCCACGAAAAAGCGCTTTTGTCTGAGGCGCTTAAGTACCAGCAGCATCAAGTCACACAGAGACATGTGGCAAACCAACGGAAGTGAAGGATTTTAACTTCAACATAAAAGCGTTTCGTGTGGAGGGTCACGACTTGACTCAGTGCACTATTTTACAGTCTTTACAAAAATTAAGTTTTAATTTAGTCGAATCTATTTAGAAAAAAAAAACAGAAACCACTGGTGTCTCTAGATATAAAATGTGAAGAGTAAGGTAAGTATGGAAAACATACAGCACTGTTCTTTCATTTGAGAGTAGGCCTTGCTTTGTACTAATAACATCAAAATTTGAACATGGGGAATTAGCAGAACACCGCCATCTAGCGTCTCAAGATCTTAGTCGCAACAATTAAATATAATTAAAGCAGTCAGTGTGTCAGACCCGGCCCAGTAGCCTGCAGGAGACCAGAGTCTGTATGAGTCTGTTTGAACCCGTCCCCTCCGGCAAATCACATCATAAAAACAAGTATTGCAGCGGAGTTTGACTGACAGTTACCATTAGCCGTTACTGTTTACAGCTAAGTAAACATGAAAGTTAGCTTAGCCATCAAGGAGAAACGTAGCCATTTCAGCGTGCGTATTAATGCCGTTTAACTCCTTTATCTCAGTCCATGGAGTGAATGCTTAGCCTATACTGACTCTGGTTTTTGCCTGTCTCCGGTCACTCAGCTGTTGGGACAAATAACAAAGCAGCTGCAGGATTGGCAAACTCCATTTCACCCAGTGCCAGCGTACAGTAGCTGCACCAAACAACAGACAACCCTGGCAACTCGCAATGCAGGCCGCTTAATGGCTGGTAAACTGTAAACAAAACGTCATTGTCAAACCCTTCAAAATTTATTTTAAAATATTAATTCAGACTAAATGTATTTTCTTATGGAAAAGCAATACATTTATATATATATATATATTTTTTTTTAAATATAGCTTTAAATAAAGATTTTACATGTTCAAACTTTAACGATGGCTCTTTTCTATTTAAGGGCCCCTGTAAGCTCATAATAGTGGGAGCCAGAATGCGTGCACAATACCAGGATCCTGAAACTGAAGCAGCAAAATGTAATTCAGTCAACATTCATTGTGACATTTACACTTTTGACATTTGCAAATAAATAAAGACCTTTACTGATTACTTATTTTAACAATTTTTGATCATTTATGTAGTGTAAAACGAAAAATGCCCATCATAAATTCCCCAGTGCTGAAGGTGGCTCTTTAAATGACCTGTAATGTCCAACCCAACAGGCAATATTTAAATAGTTGTGATGCACATTCATATATGGTTGATAAATTAATTAATTTAATGATACATTATTAAATTCTTAGATGTATCATGTTAATTGAGTAATTGTGGGAATATTTTCTTTTGTACCCATCTCAGCTTTATTTTGAAAGGTGTAACAGGAAGTGTCGTGGTTGTATTCTGTGTGATTTGATGGTGGTTCAAACAGCGCCTGTAGGAGGAGGGAATGGAAATAATGGGAGGAGAGACAGGGGGAGAGTATCAACAGCAGGGCTCTAACTAATGTGCAGTGTGCGCTCTCTTTCTGATGAAACTTGCGCCTGTTTGATGATAAATGTGCACACTGCGTCGATCAAGGGCCGCTTCTACATATTTATGAAGTCAGTTACAAACTCTCTCTTATGATTAAAGCTACTTTCAGCAAGTTTGGACAACTGGACGATTGTGGACTTAAAATCGAGGCGTGGGAAGTTTAAATGGACGTTAAATGGATTGATGTTGGACTCATGACGGTGGCCCGGGTTTATGGGGTTTACTGAAATACCAAAGTGCTTTTTAAGGAAGTCTGATAAACATGGATACAGAGGATTCATTTTTCTTTTCTCTTTGATCCACGCACGGACTGAGAAGCAAAATGTGACCACCTGCGTTTTATCCAACGCTTTCTTCCTTTTATTTCTAAAAGTCGTGTTTTTAATCTGACTTCTCTCCCCTGAAGAGAAAGGGATGATCGGTTAAATTTGATCTTCAAGACGAGTCTAAAAGAAGAGCATCAATGGACTGAAAGATTATACTTTCAGCTTCAAGTGAAAAAGTGCCTCAAGCAAGGTAAGGAGCTGTGTAGGCAGAGCTAATACATCCACCATAGGTCCTTTATTTTGCTATGACATTAGTTTAGTTTCCCTGCAAAGTGCACTAATACATAGAGATACACTGAGATCCAACGCGCCTTTGTTTATGTTTAGTGTACCACATGTGCCTCTTGTAATCTCAGAATGGGTGTGTTTTTGCTATTACCATAGTGAAGAGGTTTAGCACGCTTTAATGACCGAAACGTGAACTCTGTCCCCAGGATTAATAATAATAATAATAATAATAATAGTAGCCAGTCAAAGAAGTGTTTTTTTTTGTTTTTTATAATTATTATATTTGTTGGATTCAGTGCTCCCTCCTCTCAGCTGCTATCAGACTCACTGTTTCAGACAAAAGATGCACCTGTTTTGGTTTCATAGGATGTCTGTATGGTGACATGGAGGACTGAGCATCACAATTCACTGTAGGGGTGCAGAGATAAAGACCCTGAGGCTCCGTCTCTGTTTTTATAGAAACCAGACTCTATTTGCCTGCTGCTCCACATGGTGCAATGTGCTGGCCAGAACCTTTTTCTAGCTATCTCGTACCGAGGAGTGAAGCCGTCTTGTGCTTTTAACATGATAGATATTGCCCCAGTGTTTCTCTTCCTTTTGTTTTTGTTGTGAGGCACACATCTCTCAGTATGCCTGTAATCCGTTGTGTTGGGCCATAAGATTATTAACACTGTTTACTTTCATGAATAAAAGCTTTTCAGTTCTTAATCAGCTTGTTGGTTGTAAAAATCACATTGTAGGTTGTTAAGTCGCCTTTAACATAAAAAAAAACAACATAAATTGTAACATGTTGTTTTCTCAAGGAGTACTCCAGAGACAAATATAGGCTAGTCCTTATGGCACACACTAAATCTGTAAGTCTTTTTCGTGATTGCTTTTGCATTATTTATAGGGTGAAGTCGATGTCCAAGAGGACGCTTTGCATTTGTCCTCCAGAATCCTTTAAGTGAACATTGAGCATATTATCCAGGCCCTCCAGTTTAATTGGATACCAGTACAGGTGTCATTTAACACTGTAATATACCACATATTTCAACATTTAGCCGACCTTGATGTTTGCGCTATTCAAATCACTCTGAGGCCCACTGTGCCCCGTAGGCAGTTGTCATGCTGGAGGAAATTGATTGTAATGAGAACCAAATTATTTATGAGTTGAAGCTGGTTACTCCTCCAATTTGCTGCAGTGTTATTAGTGGTTAAGAGCTTTTTTGCCTCTACAGTGACTGCATGTCAGTGGCACTATGTGAAGCTCACAAGGTACCAAATAAAATGCAAAAAAAGCACACATAAGTGAAGAAATGCAGTAAACCAAAGGCAACGGAAATTGGAGAAAGTGCCTAATAAAGTGTAATGGCCATGCAGTTTACCAAATGGGTTTGCCATTGTATGTTTTACGTCTCATTAGTGATGACCTTTCTGAAAGAGCCTTTTACATCTGGGCAGTAACAGATGGGCCCTAAGTGAAGAGATTATATCCCTGGACATTATTTAGGTTAAATATTTAGGTTTTGTTTAGAATCTAGGTAGTTTTACATAAATCCAGTGCCATGCTTCAACAGTAGACTTCAGCTCATTGAGTTTGTTACCTTTGGCTTTTGACCCTCAGTACTCACTGTCGCGTCTTGAAAGTAGTTTTATGGGACTGACCTGTTCCTGAGAGTGGGGGGTAGGGAAGGACAAAGACTCAAGACTTAAAAGAAGGATATTAGCTGCTTTGCTTTCACTAGACTCATGTCATTTCCCACTCCCCTGAGACCACTGAGCTACAGTATATGAGATCATCCTGGGGGGGGGGGGGGGGGGGGGCGGACATGAAATCAGTCTACTCATGTGGAGAATATAGGTGATATATTTATGTAATTTTCACCATGGTCCAATATATAGCTGCAAAATAGTTTGCATGGTAAAGGTAGCAGCACTGTACCAGTTTCTCTGTGTGTGTTAACAAAAAACAATCAGGCATTGCTTGTTAGTCAATAATGATACAGTATACCCTGTAGCACCATGTGTTAGGCTACCAGCGATCACTACGTTAATCCATATACAGCAGGCTTTTCCCCTCACGAGACGAGGGATTCTCTCGTGTGCCAAGCTCATTTCCTTTTAGTTAAAATACATGTCAATACAGATGTTGAACTGGGTTGCAGTGCCAGGGACTAAATCCATGGATTGATTGCTGTGTTGTGAAGGCTGGTCCAACCAGTCAAGGTTGGATTGCTGGTTTACAACCCAGTCCTGTGTATCTGTGTCACATGCACTATTTATGTTTATCTGCTGTCTGTGCTGTGATCGACCGCATGATATCCCTGCCTCTGTACGAGATTCTTCTGTTCACCTGGGAATGTTTCTGCTCGAGTTTTGTAGTTCCTGCTTCAGGCTTGTTTGCAGTAAGGCTATGGCCTATGTCGGGATTAACAAGGATTACTAAAAGAGTAATGCTACCTCTTATCAAGGCCTGTGTCTGTCGCTAACAACACTGATGGTTCTCCTTGGAGACATTAGACTGAACACGGAAACTGACAGTTTAATTGTCACTTATCAAGTGAACAAGATGGAAGAAAAGAGTGCTGCACAATGTTACCCATTACAAATTACTACTTAACCTTTGAATTATTCAGTTTATAGTGTGATTCAGAGGAGAAGATGCATATGGAGAGATAAGGCTGACCAGCTGTTGCAGCTGACAGCTTAGAATCAGTTTCTTACTTGCATCCAACACAACACCCATCCATCTAAATGTTGATTCTGGAAACGCGTTTTTGCTAATTATTTAATGAAATTTGAATTCTGAATATACTAATTCTTATAATATAAAAATATAGATTCTACATTGGGTACATTATGGTTTAAGTCTTATTTGTAGACGTATTGCTTGGCAGTGGGGATGAGAAAAGCAGCTTTTACAACAGAGGTGTTTCAGATCTGTTCTAGAGGATCACTGACACTAGCTGCATTTTACTGAGTCAAGGTCCACAGTGTTTTCTGTTGACTGTGGTCTCTATAAAATCTGCACAACCTACAGCAAATAAACCGCCTGTGTTATCTCCACCAGTGTTTGTGGACTCCCTGCAAGCAGAATAATCTGGAGTGCTTATAGTGACTTGATTTACCAGTGATTGATCACTGCACAGCCAGATGACAGGAGTGTCCTTGATTTGTGTCACCAATTTGATCTCTAATTCAATTACACTATTAACACTCAGAGCAGCAGGGCGGGATTAGTCAGGGTGTTACAAATGTCCAGAGCAGAAGGCTAAGTCATGACTAGATCTTAATCAATTTGTGTCATTGGAATCCAGTGAATCATCGGGCCAGTAAACCATGTCCACACACGTGTTACAGAGCTAAATGTCTTGTGCTGAGGCCAGAGTTCTCAAGTGAATTGACCTTTCTTAACTTTATCATGTGGAGGATTCATTTTTGCTCATATTGAGTTTTTGAGCATTTCTTGCACTTAAGTGGTGGGGAGCTTGTTTGTATCATCACTTTTTACCTTTACATCCTAAGTGCCAAAGGACACTCAGGTCAAGTCAGTTAGGTGGTTAATTATGTACACTTTTCCTCAGATACCCTTGCAAGAGATTAGTGTGCAGGAGTAAACCCCTCTCACCTGACCTCACCTCAAAAGCTCCAGCTGTCCACAGTTATTCTTTTTTTGGAGGTTACATACTTACAAGAGGAAAATCAGAATAGCTTACAAGTGTCTGTTATCACATTGCTGTTAGGTAAATAGTCCATGTTCTGGCTTAATCTTTTGAGCTCTTTTCTGAGGCCTTCTCTGTGTACATGTTCCTTCAATGACCTATTGCTCTGCTCTGCTGCCTGAGGAAATAACATGGTTGTCATCTATCTACTCCTGCACCTGCAGACAAACCCGCCCCCCAGGCTTCCTCTGTAATATATCTGCTCAGTCTGGGCGCAGTCCTGTCTGTCTGTTGCCACCAGCCAGCTATATAATCTAGTATAGAAGCACAGCATACCAGGCAGGAGCAAAGACGATATTTGTTATATCTTGAGGTTGTCAAAAGATACTTGAGGGCTGGATTTGAGCTAGAACTTCAGATTTATGATGGGATTTTCTCATTACTTTAGCTGCCATGTTGTTAAAATGACAGTGCAAATAACCGCTGAGATGATGCACTGTTGTGCAATCGCTTCCATCATTTCTTTGACAGCTGGAGGTGACACGAGGATGATTAGATGGCAAAGATTTATTTATTTATTTATTTGAATCCATTAAGAGAGTCCTGTTTGTTTCGAGACTCCCACTGAGCGAATAATGTTGGCTCAGTGGGAGTAATCCTTTCCTCATTTACAAACATTCTGTCGTGCAAAAACTACAAACCTCAGCCTTTATTTGTGCCCTACCACCCTCCCCTCTTCATCAGCTTTTACTGTATAGCAAATCCCACTCTAATGCGTTTCTGTCCCGCTCCTCTTCAGTGCTTGGTTTTGCCTTTCTACTTGTTTTGGAAGCGTGATAAACAAAAGTTATTACAGTTCTCCATGGACGACTCCAGCAGCAACAGTCTCATCACTGTGTCGTACAAGAGCAAGGACATAAATGCATCTTTCTGCTGCTGTGTTCTTGAATGTTTGTTTACTCAAGTACAAACACAACCGCTAAGAGTCTAATCATGCCTGTCATGTGATTCAGTTATCCTGTGATTCTACAGCGCATCTGTTCTAATATACAACACTTGCTTTCTAAGAATAGCCTCCTTCTTGCATTACTTAAATTAATTTAAAGTAATAAGCTGGTATTAGGGGTACTGAATGGAGTGACTTAAGGAGAGGGGATGAGGTATTTCATTATGTTTGAAGGGCAGCAACTTAAACTTGTGCCTCCAATCCAATTTAAGGTGGAGGGCCTCAACAGTAGCTGCAGCTGTTCTCATACTGTGAAGTAGGCCCACAATTTGTGTAAGTGAAGTCTTGTTCATGGTGCTCATTTAAGATACAAATCAGTATTGTACTGGTGAGTTTGCAACTTACTTTAATCCTCAGGTGAACCACACTTGTTGAGCGTTAAATAGCGTTTTCAAATGGCTGTCTTTTTATGCCACTTAAATTCCTTCTTTAAGCAGTGCTAATAAGATAACATCTGGAGTTGGAGAGGTGCACCTTTCAATATCACTTGTGTCACCTGTCAATTGCTGTTGGCCTATTTACAGTGAGACAAGCCCTTCTGGATGAGCTGAACCAATCACAAGCATCAGGTTAATCTGTACACACACTTACAGCAGAGCCTTGTACAGGTATTCTCTGTGTGGACACACTTAATATGCATGTACACACACACATCCAACACTTTGGCCTATGCAGCCAGGCACTTGTTGGAATATCTTATTTGCCTTAATCCAACTGCCAGACATGCAATTTTCCAAAGGATTAAGTGTTTTCAAAGAATACAGTTATTTATCAACCAAGAAGCATCTGGAATGCAGAGTAGTTGTTGGATTATGAGTTTGATGTTAACTTGAGGGATTACATCCGTCTGAGGGGGGATGTGAGGGATGTCCTTGTGCAGTGGTGAATCTGTGAATGGTCCAGTAGTGTCCTGTTGAAGAGTGAACGGGATGTGTGGTCTTCTCTTTCAGGTCAGGAGATGTGTGAAGGAGTGTGACGGACGGCCATGGGACCGGAGAGACGGTGGCTTCAGGCTGTCACCACTGCTGTAGCCATCTGTCTGCTAAGTGAGTATGCTAATGCAAATATGGATCCATCGCATACACTTACAATACATTTCCATAAGTAATTTCTCTGAACTTTCTTTTCTTTCTCAAATGGTTACAGCCATTTCTCAGTACTGAGTTGTCCTCATCAAAGCTGTTAATACTACCCGTAACAAGGAGATGCTTTTTCAACAGACTGTTAAAAAACTGATCTCAAAATGCACTTCAGTTTACAAACTTTAAAGACTTGTCCCTAAATTGAATAAGTCATCCAAAGCACCTTTCATCTTTTAAGCCGAGCATTTTGTCAGGTATGTAGTACACCCTATTCTGCTAACTTGTGAAAACACAACAAAAATAAGAAATGAACAATTCTGTATCACTGGCTTAGAAAATTCACTCAACATGTGTAAATAGGACTTGCACATGTACAGTACAGATTAACGGCTTTGTTGGATCACATTTACGTGACCATGATGATGGTACTGCTTTACAGTATGTCGCTGTCACTGTTTGTCTGTTTTAGTCTTTGAAAACTTATTTTGAAGCACTTCCACCACATTATTTAACATTACTACAGTATTTGTAAAAAACCCAAAACACTCACTTTTAACTTTATCCATGTTGGGTTGGATCATGAGTTTGGCAATTTTGCTGTAGATTGTTTACTTTTGCATGATGATGAGTGACAAATAAATCTAGATTGAATTCAGTCAATAATTAGTTGACTTTGTGCACATTTAACTTAAACAACTGAAACCCACTCACGGTCTCCCAAAGAGCAGGCTGTTTTATGAAGTGATATTTAAAAGTGAAATCCTGCAAAGAATATAAAAGGCTTTGTCCAGTAAGTTCATGTCCTATAATCAAACAAAGGTGCTTTTTTTGTAAGACTTTCTGATTGGGTTCTGATTTAGTTTGTAGGACGACCAGTTGTTTTCATCCATTTGACTCGGACATTTGTTTGCATAGCTTCACCAAAAGTTCATTGTTTACCAACATCAATGAGACCTACAGTTTGTCCCTTGTTATGGTAAAGCGTCGCAAAGCAGTTGGCATATGTTGCTGTTTATCTGCCTGCATACAGTTTGAGTGACACCACAATGAATCTGGCACAGCTCCCATTGCCTTAAATTGGAGAAAGTAAAGAGGAGGGGATACAACATAGACATGAGTGGACGAGAGGGAATGGGGCCAAAATCCAACTTAAATAATATCACTGGGTGTGGATTTAGATCAATCTGGGATTTATACTACCCCCATCCCGAGGCACGCTTCTCTGTGTGCTTGCATGTGTGTGTAAGGGGGGCTGGTAGTGGGATTGATTGTGCTGGTCCGCAGACCATGTGTGGACCCCAGGGGGTGGTGGGAGGTCGGCTGGAGAGAGCACAGAGGGTCCTGCTGCCCTGCATCAGAGTATCACCACCACCCCCCTCTCTCTTCTGAGATTAAAGTAATCACCAGGCCAGATGAGCAGCAGAGCAAACACTGGCACCCAGTTGCGCACAGACACCCACGTGAGCACACAGCAGCGAGGGAGAGGAGAGACCGCTCCAGGTGTCACTAATGGGATTGCTGTGTGTTTGCAGGCTTTTCGGCTATATGATCTTGTAACCAAATGGCACCTGATTGTTTTACATGCCCTCTGATGAGATTGATGGTGTTGTCACTGGCTGATAAAGTTCAGCATAAGCATTAATGGGTTCCTTCCCTCTTCCTATCCATCATTCTTTCGATTCTGTCTGCAACCAAGTTTTCTGTGTCCTGACCTCTTCTTCTCTCCTAAGATGTTGCTGCAAATATTTTATGAACTGTTCTCAGCAAAGCAAACCATTTTCACAGGAATGAATGACCAAAAAAATTCCAGAGAGGTTAATCCGACCTCTCTGGCAGCCATAACTCTCTTTTAAAATGCCCCTATTTCTCAGGCTCTTGTAGAGCATGATTTATGTGTTTATTCCCATTTTTACAGTTTATTGCCCTCTGTGCTATCAGCAAATATCCACAGTGAAGCTCATGCTTTATCCTGGTGATATATTCTTGCTCTTTCAGGTGTGTCTCAAGGTGTGGCATCGTTGGTCCGTGCCAGAGAGGGGGCCTCTGCAGAACTGAGCTGCAATCTCCCTGCTGCACCCAAAGAAGCCACCACCCCAAACCTCTTTCCTCTGCATGTGGTGGAGTGGGTGCGCCTCGGTTACAACGTTCCCATCCTCATCAAGTTTGGAGTGTATGCTCCTCGAGTTCATCCAAACTACAAGGGTAAGAGTTACTCAAATGTGTTCAATTTCTCCATTCATGAAAAAACACATTTTGAATCTCTAACAAAATGTGTTTCTTGACTGAAAGTCCATTACCTTGAAGTAGACCTGTAAGACCTTTCTGTAGAGATTTGACTGCACACAGACCCTGATGTCGCTCTGAAAACATTTCTTAGCAAGACAACAAAGAGCTGACTCTGGATCTGCAATCATAGCAATTTGTTTCAGAAAGGATTCAAGAGACTGACCACCAATTGATACATTTTGTAATTATGGTTCAGTAGATTTGAGTGAGGGGAAGGGAGGTGTCCATGTGGCAACATTTCTCTTTAACCTCAAGTTACATGCATCTGTCCTGTGTGGGCAAAGGTAGACAGGTTCCCCTGGTATTTATGAAGACTTGGGGAGGGGAAGTTTAGATGAAACAAAACCCCAAATAGGTAATCCATCCAAACCACCCTGTAATTACAGCTGGTGTTCAGTCTGTGTGTTTCCAGACTGCAGTTGCAGTGCAGGGAGAAGGGGAAGGGCGAGAATGGAAGTGTTTTAATGGAGGCAGTTAAAGGGGGTGGGGTAGCTCAGAAAAAAGAAGGGGGGTACCACTAACGCCGTGCATAGGGGGATTAGGAGTGTAGGTGGGGGCTTGGTGGTCGTATGACAGTGTTTTATTAGTATGCTGAGGGGTGACCCAGTAAGGGGAGATTGTTGTGCTGGAAGGAGGTTGGATGAAGCATTGGGAATAATGGGAGTTTTCTTGCTGGAGCCCTATAATCCTGTCATTGTCTACAGCGGACAAAAGACAAAGAGGGGTATCACAACCTCCCCTTGCTTTGCCAAAGCCAACAAGACTACCGGGACACCAAAAATCCCATACTGTCCCAACTAGGTCACTGAAATGTACAGGGCGCCTCGCTTAAAAGCCCTCAACATTGGTCGTATTAGAACTTAGTCTAACAGGACCTTCCACGGTCTATGAAAGGCTCAGAAACATGTTTACAACATTATGACAACTCAGGAACCGCATTTAAGGTCTACAGGGTCTGAACCACAAACATGGTGCCTCTGGCGGGCAATTGGACTTCCTGTGTTTGGTATGTTAACCCTCTTGTAGGCCGTTAACCATGTCATTGTTTAGGGGCAGTCATCTGATGCACAAGCAGCCATAATGAAGTAAACAACAGCGCAGATATGTAGCTCAGAGTGGAAGACTGTTTGGGATGTCCTCATATTTTGCCATATCTATCCCTTGTGTGTACTTGTCTGGTGTGGGCTTTACCCCTGTCTGCCTCAGATCCTCATATCTCCCCTCCCACTGGAGGCAGATGGTAGCATGTGAAGCGTGTCAGCGCTGTGGGTCTAATGTATTCTACCCTCAAATTAAAATGTTGGGGGATTTGAGATTTAACCGCAAGTCAGTCAACTAGGCGACCATTTCCTGATCTTTGTCTTGGCTTGTCTGAAATCTGGAACAAGAGTGCAGGGGTGAGACTTGTACTGTTGTTAAGAGCTTGGATGGATTTACAACACAATGGCTGATTCCAATAAAGCTAAGTAAGGTGTCAGACTTCAATATGTATTACTAAATCCAAGTGCTTTCCTGTCCTTCCTTTGGTCGACACCTTGCATTGCAAACGTTGCACATTAAAGTAGACTAAAAATAAAACATAAAAAGCATTCCCAAAGGCTGTCTGCCCTTGGTCTGCTGCATTGTCTCAAGCTCACTGATGCTATTGGCCATTTTTAGAAACTGAGATGAAAGAATCAAAGCAAGCGATATCTTGTACAACTATTTCAGTCGTCCATTAAACCCACATTTTTTGATACGATATCAGGTGTATTTGAGATTGCACTCTGTATTTGAGGAGTGTCACGGCTACTGAGTGGTATTCTTCTGTCACCCCATTAAACACCAGCATGTCTAGGTCTCACAGGCTTCACTTGTCTAAGTAGAGGGAAGGTATTAGTACCCCTCTTCCCGCTTCCTCTCTGTTTCACACCCAGCATGCCCTGCAGGGCTGAACACGAGTCAACTCGCAACAAAGAGGAAGCAGACGGATAAACTCTGACTGACAAACGATTATAGTCAGTTTGAATTGTATTCGTTGGGACAATATGTTCAAGTTTTGCACTGTCAGGATGGTTAACTGTTGCAGGGCTAGATCAAATGTCTCCTGTGTTCTGAAGTAAATCAGTAGAGACCGTGAGCAGGGGAGGACGACCTGAGGTTAGAACTACAATGGGCGAACCCCCAGATCTCAGCAGGCCTCCATCACGCTCTCAGTGTGACCTCTGAACACTGGGAAAGTTAAGGCCTGCATTTGTCACACACATGCACAAGTCATGTACTCACATACACACCTAAATCTACTAATGCGCACACACAAACCCTGAACTATGTAACCTTTGAACAACTAAGCTTTTGCAAACATGCGTCTACTTAGAAAATAGTCCATCTGAAAGGTGAAACTGATCACCTTTATCACCAACCAGTTTTTCTGCTATAACTAGTCCAGGATGATGTGTGGCAAACAACGACACAATGAAAGAAGAATAGATGGCTGCAACTTGGGAGTTTTTCAAGGCTGGAGCAGCAGGCCTTTTACAAAAGTTCTGTGGCTTCATGCATCAGGTGTGTGACTGGCCAGTTTCGTATGGGGAGTATGAGATCAGAGTTAACATGTTGTCTCTTCTGTTGATGCATACAGTATACTCCTGTAAGATAACTTTTTTCAACATTGACTAGAATATTTTGAACAGTATGACAAGTTTGATGTTCACTATGATGAGGGGTATCCTCTATAACACTAAGCATTTTCCTGTGGATAATCCAACAATAGCTAAAGCAAACTTTAGGCAACTTTTAATAATTAACATCAGTGTTAGCTCTTCCTGATCGGAAAACAAAGCTCAAGTTCTCTACTGGAAAACTGTTCAAATAACTCGAAACTTTCGAAATCCATAACTTTGCTCCCCGGTCACGTATGAAGTTGAGTGGCCACTGTAGTGAAATATTGGCACGTGAGCTGTGTGTGCTTGCTGGTGCAGGGGATAACAGAGCTGGACAGAGCGAGAGGGACAGAGTTAACTGTAATCTATCTCACGACAAAGAGCTATTCATAAGAGGGTTAAACTGATTAGGGAGACAGGAGGATTGAAGAGAGAAATTTGGGCGAGTGGGAGGGGTGAGCTGTCAGAGGCAGGGGGCCGGTCCCAGACTTATGATTGTATTCAAATCAAAACACATCCCACAATGCACCTCCGCTCGGCTCTCTTATGCACATACGGATGGACAAAGAAAAGCAGTGCTGATGCTTCTCCAAACAGAATAATCTGTCTTCCTCCGTAGTTACCCTTGCGATTGTATCACATGTAATTCACCATACCCCATGTATTACTCAGTAAGCAAGTCAGTAAGTACCATTGGGATCCTCCAATGTATTGATTGCATTCCTTTGGAACAATAAAAGCCTTGTCCGTGGACTTTAGTTGCTGCAAAACTAAGAGAATATAATATAAATGCAAAGGATGTATTGCAATCTAAATGTAAGCAAAAATCAACAAAATTTACAAAGGTAAAATATATATGGTGTAAAGTGTCCTCAGCTTAGTTGCATTGCGGTGTTTTCACTTGCAGAAAAAGCCTGATCAATCTTGTCTAAATAAAAAAGAAGCAGAAAGAATAGGGGATCAGAAACGGTGACACAAGGCCAGTTCCTGGCCAGTGGCACCGCTCTGAAAGTTTTGCTAACCTGCCACCCACTGGGCGAGAACCTGACTCTCGCTGATATGAGGAGGGCGCATCTTAGAAGCTCAAACATCACTGGGTGGATTAGCGTTTCCATTTTCTACCCTTGGCTGCACTGCAGCTCGACCTGTTGGAAACAAGGGCTCATTTTAAGGTAGACTGGAGCTGTCATGTGATAGCTGCTGGAGGAAAAACAGTGAGAAGAAGAAGGAGGGGGGTGGACACGAGAAAAGGAGCAGCAGCTATTGTTTCAACCATTCTCCCTGTCCACCATAGAGTCTAATGATGTTTGTCCCTTGAGGAGGACTCGTGGACATTGTGCTAATGTAGAACCGGGGGAGTGATGAATGTGTCTGCCGGGGGAGTTAGGAACACAGAGGGCAGAAAGGTCAACCTCTCATAGGCTGCCGGTGGATTATCGATGCACACAATTGGAGTAACCTCTCCATAACCTCTGCTCAATTCCTCTTGGATTGAAAAACAGGGTGGGTTTTTACTGATATGGCTGATCATTTTTCAGCTTGTGTTGTCGTTATTGCATTGTGTCTGTGCATCGGGCCATCAGAGGAAAAAAAAAACAGCCTTTTTGTCAACATCCTTAGAGCAGAGCACCTGCAGAGTGCCATTTGAGATTTCAGTTCAAGTCCAAAGATGCAACATTCAAATTTAAATAAAGCAACATTTGTCACACAGCGTCAGCCTTTTGTCTGTCCGCAGGCTGAAAGGAAAACACTCCTTCTCTCATTCTTCCCTTTCTGCCTCTTGTGCGGCTGGATGTGACACAAGACGTTTTTCTTTTTTTTTCTTCTAAATTTAAAGATGTTTTCCGCCACTTGTAATTTTTCAATTCTCTGACAGTACAACCCACCCGCACCCCCTGCATGATCAACCCTCCCCTACCCATGTTTGTCCCCGCCGTGTTTCTACAGCAACTGAATTCAAATATAAACCTACAGCCCGGGCTTTTCTTGGTCTCATTGCTATGGTAACCTGAGAGAATGAGGGTAGGAGGGCTGCCGTCTCTTTGTAGTGATGGACAAGAGGCAGGCTACGGGAAAGGGTTAAGTGTTTGACAGCGAAACCTGAATTCCCCCGTGGAGACCCAGGGGGCAGGGCGCTCACCGCATTTTGAAAATCAACATGTTTACACACCCACGTGCTTTTGAACCCACAAGATCAGTGCACATGGTCAGTCAAAGGGATTTACATAGGCTGTATTTCAGTCATGTTACAAAATGTAACAAGGTGCTATTAGCCACAGTGATCTTTAATAATATATCCCCACATGAGGATTAGCTATATGTTAAAGAGGGTTTGTGTGATTTTGCACGTGAGAGAGTTTTTCCTCTTAGCCTGCAGCGTGGCAGATTATTCCATGTCCGACTGGAAAAGGTTGCACAGGAAACGGGCAGCTCAGGGAGGATCCCTCATATAGAGATGAGAGGAAAATGCCTAAAGTTATCCCGACACCTGTTATCATCTGCACATTTCCTCTCCCCTTGCCCTGCCCAGTTGTTTGAAAGATGCTGACTGAAATGAGAGGCATTCATTTTATGGTACCTCTAAGTGAGCACCGGCCAGCGTTTGATGGAGGTCAGTCAAACATTAAACCCAACTATTAAGCACAGCAACAGCCCCAGTCAGGAATGCAGGGTTAATTGTTTGCCATTGTTGTCTGCCTCTACTCTCAGTGTGTGTTTCACCCTCTCTTAAGGCCACGTATAGAGTTGAATGAATTTCATAGCTTTCAGGCTCTGCTCCAGACACTGCTGTCTGGAGGGAAAGTGGTGTGAATGGTGAGGTTATTATGTTCCCTGTGATATTGTAGCTTCAGGGTTGCAGGACATTCAATAATTCTCTGCTCTTATATACAGTATGTCTACTGGCGGAGAACGTAAAGAGCAAATGCATTTTTTTTCTTCTATTTTTTATTTAATTGCGTTATACAGAGGATTGAATGTGACAGACATAACTTGTATCGTCTAAGCAATCTGTGAGGTGCAAACGAGTATGACAAGATGCCAGAAACGTCTCCCCTGTTTACTTTCAAACAGCTTTGGCCAGGGCCTGGTGTGAGCAACGTGTGTGTTTCCCCCCCCCCCCGCATGCATCCTCCTGTCGTTTAAAGCCCTGAGATTGAAGGGGGAAAAAGAGTTCATTCAGAAACAGAATAAAAGGGAGGGGGGTGGGTGGGGAAGGGTAACTTCAGTACCCTGAAAACCAGGCTGCCGTCACCAGGCAACCAGCAGATCAAGTTTCAAAGCCTGACAAGGAGTTGTAAGAAGTACATAGAGGAGGAGAGGGAGTGTAGTTTGGGTGTGTATGATAGGGAAACATGTGTGTGTGCTCTTGCAAGGATCCAGAAAACTACAGAAATGAAAAGAAGAAAACAGACTCCTTTTTTTGTGATTTAATGAAGCTGCCTTCAAGTATTCCTGGCATACTCATCCTAACTCTCCACTCCACCACCATCCAAACCCTGTGTGTAGCTCCATCTGTAATCTTGTATATCATTACAATCATCACTTTTGTGATTTATGTGTTTGCACTTAGGGCCACTGACTTCTTATAAGTTGTAAGGACGGTTATTTGCGACACACATTACAGCTTCACTGTAGCTTCACTAGAGATAAAGTCTATGACTTTGACTGTGGCCTTTGTGACACTGGATGCCTGTGTCCTCTGGATGGTAAGCCCTCTTCCTGCATGTGCTGACTCTGCCTGTCTGGCTGTGCAAGTGTGCTGACCCTCTCTCTCACCCCTTCCTCTTTGCGCCCCTGCCCTCACCCCTCCTCCCACAGGCCGTGTGTCTCTTACCCGGGGTGCCTCTCTGCTGTTGGATCGGCTGACCCTGGAGGACGAGGGCTGGTTCGAATGTCGCATCCTGCTCCTGGACAGCAAAAAAGACGACTTTAGAAACGGCACATGGACCTTCCTCTCCATCACAGGTGCAGCACTGCAGGGTTTGGGGGACTCGGGAGCAGCTTCGTTCACTGCTCAGCACTGCCACTGTCCTTGTGTAGAACAGCCACAGCATGGAGCCTGGCTTGGCCTCCAAAGGCCCTGGCAAGCTGAAGGGTTATAGCAGCATATCAGGGCGTTCTGTTTGAAGCTCATACGGTGCATACAGGGTACACGTGATCACATCTTGTCTTGGTCTTTGCCTAGCGTCGTCTGAGCTGATGTCAACGTAGGAGTTTGTCTTAAGAATAACAGGATCGGGTCGTTTTATCTGTGGTTTGAGTGGGCTAAAGATTAAGGTTAAATACTTAAATCAGAGTATTTTGAGCCCACCTTCTTCCCACTCTGTCTCTCTCTCTCTCTATATATATATATATATCTCTCTTATCTCTCTATCTCTCAATCTCTCACACTAGTTATATCACAGTACAGAGTTTGAAGTTTCATTGAGATTGCGAAGTAGGGATTTGATATGATTGTGCTACAGTGAATGAAAGGCCTGCATCAGGTTGCAGATGAACACTGGACACCTTTGTACACAATAGTATTACATCAGTGCATGTATTGAGGATCATATGAGTACATGTTACCTAAGCATATGTTTAGCAAAACCAAACCTGACACAGCCTTGTACATAGATGATATTTTATCCAAATCCCTTTCCAATTCAATGAGTGCATATATTTTAACATGGATGGTCCCGTTGGAGGAAAACAACATGTACGTGAAAGTGTGCGCTCCATATTCTCCCCTCAACAACACAGCCAAAAATGAAATATACAACAAAACATAAAATTCTTTATTATTATATTTTTTTGTGTGGGATCACCAACAGTTCCATCTGCACACAGAGGACATAAAACTGCTCACAAGGTCTAGGGATCATCTAGATAAACTACATTTCCAATGCATCCAACCAAGAACTACAGGTAGTACCTCTCACCGCAAACCGAACCAAAACTATTTAAGTGAGGCATTTATTAAGTTGTCCAACTTAAAGATGCAATGGTTGACTGTTGACGTCTGCATTTAGTGCTCAAAGTCAAGTTAGTGCTCTGATTGCCTTCCGTGCCCCATTTGAATATGTAAATATGAATAAATGTTTAATCTGTGCTGTCTTTGTTCTAGCTCCACCTGTGTTTATCAAACCACCACCAACTTTTGTGGAGGTTCTGCTCGGAGACTCGCTGACTCTCAGCTGTGGAGCCCATGGCAACCCTCGACCAACTGTTGTCTGGCATAAAGATGAGAGCCGAATTGAGAAACATGAAAAAATAAAAGTGAGACGGATTAACAGATGGCATTTGCAGTATTTTAATTAAATACTCTATAATTAGCATTTTCTGTGGAAGTCGTAGCTTTGATGTTCTTTTGAAGCCAACTGCTTTGTTGTACTCTCCTTGACAGCCTCATGATCTTCTTCTGACTTTTCTCTTTGATCCTCTTGCTCTTTACCTTCGCCCCCTTTTAGGTACTCAATGGTACCTTGTCTATGGCCTCCGTCACAAGAAATATTTCAGGAGTGTACAAATGTCACGTGTCTAACTCAGAGGGGAATCTGACCCACTCCATGCAGCTGCAGGTCAAAGGTCAGTGTTGAACTGTCAATCATCAGGGAAAGACAGATTTGCTGCTTATCTCATGTTCAGCATATGCTGTGTGCAGGTGGACAAGACACAGAATGTGAAGTGTTTTTGAAAATAACATCTACCACCGCATGTGTTTTTCTGGGACAAAAGATCAGAATAAATGTCTTCTGATCCCTGTTTCCTCAAAATCTTTATGATTTTGTCTGTGCTACCACAAACCCAGTGAACAGGCTGGAAATCACGATTGGAGAGTTTATACTGCCACCTACAGTCCATCCTCTGCTGTGGCATTGATATAACCAACCAACGCTTAACACTGATCCCTTTCATGACAGACTGCATTGCTTTATGAACACAATAATAACATTAGGATGTCTTGTGATTTCATCCAACTTGTCAAAAGGACCCCCAATCATCATCATCTCCCCAGAGGACACCACTCTCAACATGTCCCAGGATGCAGTTCTGCAGTGTCAGGCCGACGCCTACCCTTCCAACCTCACCTACGAGTGGCTGAAACAAGGACAGAATGTTTACCACATTGAGTGAGTACATTTCTTTATAAACAAACCCAAGATACTGTTCTTTCTGCCGAGTGTAAAATAAAGTTATGACAATCACCGTATCCTTTTTCACTTCAAGTTGTAATCCGTTAGAATTGAGATACATTTTTTCTAGCTTTGGTGATAAAATGTAATTGCAGGCGTGCTTTTGGGACCTCATCTTCCAGAGTTCCTTTCGAAATCGAACAGTGTCGACTGTATGATGTCAGTAAATGGGCAGCTCTCATCTAAGCATGCTACTGCTAATACAGTCAGTTCTAATTAGATTATTTATAAGACTTTGTACCGTGTGAGCGTCAAGAGCACGCAACATACCTAAGACAAAGGAGATTACTGTTCAGATTATGCCCTGATAAAAAAAACCTTGTACAGTAAGTTTTGTTTTCATGTCAATTCAATCATTTTTTTAAACTGCTCCATGTTTTGTATCTTTTGGCTTCAGGTCCCTAAAGTCCAGAGTGAAGGTTTTGGTGGATGGAACACTCCTTATCCCTAATCTCATCCCAGAGGATAGTGGCAACTACACCTGTATCCCAACTAATGGGTTACTCACCCCACCCTCAGCCTCTGCACACCTGAAAGTCAAACGTAAGGGTTTAGTCTGCTTTGAGAGTGTATGGTTTCCTACATCCATTCATTTTTTTATAACCCTTACTGTGGTCAGGGAAGCAGGGGGCCTTCAGCCTTGCTCTGTATGCCCTGGGCAAGAAACACTCAAGTTACTTCAAGTGATTAATTCTTCTTCCTCAATCTCAGACCCTGCACGTGTGGTCAGAATGTCCCGGGAAACGTACTTGCCTGCAGGGATGGAGGGGGTCATTATCTGCCCAGTTCAGGCGGACCCCCCTGTGCTCTATGTCAACTGGACCAAAGATGGCAATGATTTGAATCTTGACAATGTAAGCTATGCAGTATAGAAATAAAATGTTTCACACAGAGGAAATTGTCTCAAACTGCACACATTCCTCATAAATGATTTTGGATATGTGTGGATATTTTATTCCTCCTTTGATCTGTCCAGTTCCCAGGTTGGATAGTGAACTCCGAGGGCTCTGTTTTTATAGCAACAGCCAATGACAACGCTGTAGGCATGTACACATGTACAGCCTATAACAGTTACGGCACCATGGGAAAGTCTGAACCCACCAAGGTCATTTTGCAGGTGAGGCTGATATTTTCAACTTCAGTTACTGAGAAAACATTTCCTGTGGGTGAACCCAGTTTTATATTGGCACAAGTAAAAAGGCTCTCTCCCTCCTCCAGGACCCACCATCGTTCCAAGTGCCTCCTAGGCCCGAGTATCTCCAGGAGGTTGGCAGAGACTTAATCATCCCGTGTGAAGCCAGTGGAGACCCCGCTCCGAACGTAACGTGGAGCAAGGTACAAGAGATTTTCCCCTGGATAGAAGAAACAAATCTTATTCATGCCTTATTTAAACCTGTTGCTGCCCTTCCTCACAGATTGGCCCTACTCCTCGCTCCCCGTACACCGTGTTGGCTAACGGCTCCCTCTTGCTGCAGCCGCTTAGTAAAGATCACCAGGGGGGCTGGGAGTGCTTGGCCACTAATCGTGTAGCGACTCTCAGTGCAGGCACTGTGGTCATGGTACTTGGTGAGTGGGCCGACTATATGCCACTTAACCTGAGTGTATTCACGCGTATTGTGTCGACAGTTCAAACTTACAGAAGTGTTTTTCTGTTCCTCAGGCACCAGTCCTCATGGTGTGTCCTCAGTATCTGTCATCACAGAAATGAACCAGGCCAACGTGTCCTGGGTACCTGGCTTTGATGGCGGATACACCCAGAAGTTTACTGTATGGTCAGTAACATACAATAGATACTGGAAGATGCAGTTCTCAGTTGTCGACAAGAATCCTGACTTTTTTATGCTTTATCTTTATTTTGGCCATTTCTCTGTTGTTGTTTTTTTCAGGTTCAAGCAGGCATCCAGGGGGAAACATGAATGGGCGTCTTTGCCTGTGCCAACATCCAAAAACTACCTGCTGGTGACCGGACTACTTGCTGGCACCGGTTATCAGTTCAGCGTCCTACCTCAGAATAAACTCGGCTCTGGACCTTTCAGTGAAATTGTTTCTGTGCGAACACTAGGTTTGTGCACATGAACTTGCTTCTCACTCCCTCTGCTCACACAGCCTCAGACAACTCCGGCAATTTACCGCAGGGTCTCGTGGCGGTTGGACGGTCACTTACATGGCCCATTTGTCTGACGTCCTGTTGAGTTCTTTAACCACTAATGTAGAAGTAGACTTTGTATGTCCTAATAATTGTTTTCCGTCACATCGTTTTTATGATCTCACCGCACACGAAGGCAGCTTAATTTCACAGAGAAGGAGAGAAAGAAAAGCGATTTGACTGAGCAACTGTGTTGGAGCTTGTTACAGGAAACACTCTGTTCAAACAAACTCCTGGGCAGATAGCTGATTACATGATTGGCCACCGTAGCGTGATGTAGGGTTGGCTTTCTCCAAAAGTTGAATCTGACTCTTTTTGCAGCATACAGCTGCATTATTTTTGCACCCCCCCTTACTGCCAGCAACCTAAACTTACTAACCCCATTGAACATGAATGGTAGGACTTTCGTTTTCGCCGGACTGCCTGAGGACTAACTGTTTGAATGCATCCTAATGCTGTTTTGTTGTAAGTATGTATCCATTTGAACTTATATTGTGTCTTCTTATCAGCTGTGCCAACAGAAGCACCTACAACTGTCACTACTCTCCCAATTCTGGATCCTCCAATACTGCTGTCAGCCAACCGGACTGACCGAGGTGTTCTCCTCCAGTGGTCTCCTCCTGAGGCTCCATCCTCTCCACTGACGGGCTATGTGCTGCATGCCCGCAGAGATCAGGGCCAGTGGGTCATCCTCAGCAGCAACATTGTTGCCAATCAGAGTGAGCTACTTGTACAAGGACTGCTAAGGGTAAAGATCAGTTAATTTCTTACTAATAGCTATTGTGCCAAAAATTGTGATACAATGGAAACCACTTAGTGATCATGGTTACAGTGATAAAGCTCTTGAGCCCAGTTCAGACCAAAGATTCACAACGAGTGGAGTTGAAACTTACAACTACTTGCAACATGCAGGTCTGCAATGTTCTGAAACCTGCCCATTCAGACCAAGGAATAGAGGCGAGACGGTTTATCATCTCCGTAGCAACGCCTTTCTGTACTTCTGTTCTAACCTCTGACTTTTCAGGCTTGTTTTCGTAGCTCAATATAATTTGTAGCATTATAAAATATAAATGAGGACAGAGATAGTGAGATACTGCATTAGTGAGATAGTGAGATACTGCATAGCTGCATTTCTAGTTGTGATGAAACAGAGAAAATACGGTTTGATTTCCCCGATTCACTGCTTTGTTCTGGATTACAGCTGGCGCTCCCTCTACTCATTCATTGTATTGCTCGCTCGACCCTCTCTCTCTCCGTCTCTTTCTCCTCTCTCCGTCTCTTTCTCCTCTCTCTCTCACACGCTTGTTGAGCCTCAGATTGATTGATTGTCTGTTGAAACAAGTGACATGTGTTACGGTCGAAAACCAGCTGCTGGCTATTTGACAAGCTGAATCGCTGGTGACAACATCAGCCGGCTAGATTCGCGACGAGACAGGTCTGTTCACACCGCTGCAACTTTCACCCGCGACGTTCTGAAACAGTTTCGTTGTGAATCTTTGGTCTGAACTGGGCTATACATGGATCATAAAGCTTGGGACAGAATCATTCCTATACACCTTATTTTTAAATAAAATGCCTATAGTAATCAATTAGTCAGCTTACGGTGTTCATTTGGGCTCTTTTCACACATGAGAGACTATATAAATACATTTTAAACCTTCATCGATTCGTTTTTTTTTTTTTTATCATTATTATAATTTATTATCATTATACACTTTCACAGTGACCCATCTGTTTCAATGACTAGTTGATGATTATTATTATTATTATTATTATGAAAATGTTTGAGGAAGTAACTTTCATCACAAGAATACTAGTTTATATTTAATCAAACGCCTGATGTGTCTTTCTCCCAGGACTCCAGTTATGATCTGAGGTTGATGTCTCGCAGCAACAAAGTACTCAGTGAACCGAGTGAGCCTGTCAATGTATCCACAATAGGTAAGTGGCTTTGTATAGAGTACAATGAGAATTACATAATGTAATGGAGTCAAGGTTCCAACATATGTGTATCACTGGATATTTACAAAACTAGCATTGGTTTTTAGCAATGGAATTTGCAACCACCTTTATTGACTCCGGTCTGATTACAGGGATGGAGATTTACCCCCTGCGCCCAAGTTTCTTGGAGTTCATCCCTGAGCCCCTGTTGGCTGGTGTGTTAGGAGGAGTGTGCTTCCTGTTCGTGGCCATCATCCTCTCGTTGGTGACAGCATGCTACATGAGTCAAAGGAGACAGCGTCGCCGCAGAAAGACAAGACAAGGTAAAATGTCTTTCTTTAGAAAGTGATTAAAGAAAGTATAATCATTGTGTGTCCGGAAAGTACAATTGTTTATTTCTGAGTTTATGATAAATATACTTTGTCATGATTGGACAATGCAGAGTGTTCTGTTGTTTGACATTTTACTGCTTCCTTCACCTTTTCTTAGATCTTCCATCTGCCCTCCAGAAGAGCCCATCTACAGAGTAAGTGTCCTTACCAGTACAGCTGTATATTCTCATTAAACATTTCTGTTCCTTCATTTGAATTTTGATTTAAACAGTCCATGTAATGTATCCATTACTTATTTCTGGCTCTATTTTTGTAATGCTTGAAGGTTGTTTTTTTTAATAATGTATCACTATTATAGCCATGCTTAGACTGTGGTGAAACACTAAAATCAACTTCATACTCTAGCTAAATGATATCTGACTAAAAAACTTTAGTAAATGAGGAATTATATTACCTGATGACATTTTGACAAGAAACCAACACTGAAATGAAACCACTTGACAGCTTCCTTTATTGTTTGTAAGAATCTGCGGTACTGTAAGGTTGCTGTAACCTAAGTTTTTTGTCCATGTCTTTCTCAGAGCTCGCTCACCTCCTCGCAGCCCAGACAGTGTCCTAAAGCTGAAGCTGTGTCCGCCGCTTCCCTTCTTCCCCAACTCCTCCTCCTTACAGTCCGATCGGTTGACCTTTGATAAAGGCAGCCGTGGGGAATACCAAAACCAGAAGAAACAACTCCTGTCTAACTCGTCTCCGCCACCACATTACACACTCTTTGAGAGTCACCTAGGCTCTCAGGACCCCTCAACAACTGCTCTGGAGTCCATCTCCAGAGGCCCAGATGGACGCTTTATTGTTCAGCCACTGCTGGAGGGCTCCAGTCCCTCTAATAAGAAAAACTTGAGGAATGTCCCACAAAGTAATGGTGGGGCAAGTGGCCCAGGGAGCAACAGGACGTCATTCAGGGACTCTCCAAAGTCGAGTATCTTGAGCTCAGAGAGGGACGAGAGGAAGGATTCTCCTCTCACTGTGGATGTCCCAGAGCTGAGCAGACCTCCTTCCTCTCCTGGAAGAGTACGGGCCATGGCCAGAAACTTCTCCCGTCGAGGCTGCTTTTATTCTGACGATGAACAAGGTTCAGAGGCTCTGTTGGAAAGAGCCAGCTTCTATTCAGACAATAGTGAGAAAAAACCCAGTGATTCTCTCAGGAGATATCACAGGACGGGCCACACTGAAGAACTCTTCCCGAGTTTGGGGAGGAAAACAAAACTGCTGGATAGAGACGGACAACACCGTTCTGGCTACCAGGCTATGGAAAGTCAGCTAGCTAATAACAGCACCCTAGTCTCACATCTTGACAGTGAGCTGGAGAGGGATAGTATTTACAAGTGTGTCCAGCTGGCAAAGGAGAGGGAAGAAATGGAGAGGGAGCTGGAGAGCTACACAGCCGATCAAAGAAGTCGAGATCCTGGGAGAGACCAGCAACAGTCCCAGACAAAAAGCCCTCAGAAGGACTCACCCAAGTCAGAGGAAGAGCCTGTATGGAAGCCACAAGATGTTACCATCAGACAGAAACTCAGGCCTTCGGATCAGACGAGTCGTGTATCTGACTATCGAAGAGCATGCTACTTTGGAAACACCAGCAGTCCCATGGACCGGCTCGCTACATCTCGCATACAATGGGACATCAGCCCCGTTACATCACGCACCAGTCTAATACCTGCATCAAACCCCCGGGAGACCACATCGCCCAGGCTGCAGCATCCTTACAGGGAAACCACAAATGACTCTCTTGCTGTTGATTCATCACATTCTCCTGTAACACAGAACACCTCCCTCCCTATGCTCTCCCCTGATGTCACCTCAGAAAGTCCCCCAATCCTGTGTCTAGAAACACCAGACAGAGCCAGATCATTCAGTCCTCAGAGAGAGCCAGAGAGAAGCAGGAAGTCCATGACTGAGCAGGAAAAGATGCCGGTCGGAGGTGGCGCTTCAAGGTCAAGACATTCATATGCTTATGCAAGCACTCGGCCCTGGGATTCAGCTGTCAGAGGTCCCTCAGTGGACAGTGAGAGGCCTAAAAGTTCAGCCCCTGCACTGTATAATCAACCTGAGAGAAATGCAAACTCCTACATGGCCACAAGGGATCCCAGTCCATCAAGTTATTCTACCTTGCCCTATGAACATTGTGAAAAAGGGGCAAAGGCCAAAGAAAAAGACACTCAGGCTCGGGATGACCAACGGAGTTCAGGGTTTTACTCTGAGTTAGAGAGGGAGGGTGTGCGAACGCGCTCCAGGAGAAGTGACAAATGTCTCTTCTCTGATAATCAAAGCCCGATTTCAACACTGACACTTGTAGAGGAGGTCGAGAGCGACCAGTCCCAGTTTTCTGTCCCTGGGATGTCAGGGTCCTTCAAGGCAAAGCCTGCAGATCCATCTCCCCAAATGTCCCCACTGCAGACAAGTGCAATTCTTGAATACCTGAGCCTTCCAGGTTTCATTGAAATGAGCGTGGACGAGCCTATGGAAGACGTTGCAGTCACAGACACTGCAAAAAAATCCCCAGGGGTGAAGCCTGATGTAGTTCCTAGAAACTGGGAGGTTCATGTTCAGGAAAACCGAGGAACACACTCGAGCCACCATTCCGCTGGCGCTGCAGAGGTCAGCTGTTATGGCGGTCAAAAACAAGGCCAGAAACGCTCCGTCGATGCAGAAGCTAGAGATTCTTCACATAGAGTAAGATTTCCAGATGAGACAAGACCCATGTCACCCGATCCAGAAAAAACTAGCAAGCAGCTCTATAATGAGAAAACACAAATTCGAGTCGGGATCAAAAGCACAGAGAGACCTGAATCGAGACTTGGATGCAGGTCAGCCCACACCTTGTTCAGTGCAGCTAGAGGAATGGCAGATATTGTGTCAAAACACTCACAGAGTTTTGTAGACAGTAGTGACTCTTTATCAGAGCAATCCCAAAGACAAGCTTCTCAGGGCAGCAGGACTAATAACATTGCATCACGGATATGTCAAGCCCCTGTGCCATTTCTAAAGAAGTCCTTAAGCATGGGCCCTTGTAGGACGTTCTCAGGTATGGGACAGCCCCGTCCTTTCCTTAAGAAGTCCATCAGTTTAGGCTCACAGAGGTGGGAGCACTTTGAGAGCCCGAGGACGTATATTTCTGAGAAATGTTACTGGGACGAGTTCCCAAATCCAGGCGCCAGGGTGAAGTCATACAGTTTGGGTCGCAGTCCACCTTCCCTTCCCAGGCCAGGCCCCTCCTGGAGGGAGTACGTCCCATTCAGACGCCCCAGCATGGGAAGCTTAGAGAGGCCTCACCATGTACAAAGATCTTTAGCTAGTCCTTCCTACCTCACTCCTTCCATGTACCCACCCAGGCAAACCTCAATGTCCCCGATGCTGGAACCTTCTGATCCACGACGGCAAGCCACTGTTTTCCCAGAGTCCTCCAGGTGGTCTCCCTCTTATCAAGACAACATGAGGTCTGTGCAGCATAAATATATCCCCATGCCCTCCTCCATCCCTGTCCCCCAGTACCAACACTGGCCAGGATCCAGAGGGGAAAGCATGAGACCCATGGAGCCCAGCAGGGGCCCACCGAGGTCCTACCTGCCCAGGGGCATCAGCTGGCCCTCACCTTACTACGCCCCCTTCCCACCCAGAGAGGCGGAAAGTTACAGACAGCCAGACAGAATGATGATGAGGAGGGGAGGGGAGGCAGAGACCAGGGAGGGAGGGAGGGCTAGTTATGCCAGTCAGAGCAGCGGTAGAGGTAGCGCCGGTTTCTTCCGACAGTCCCTGTCCATCACCCCCACGCTTCTCAGCTCCCCGGAAACCACAGAAGAAAGCGAGCGGCATAGAGCTGAGATGGAGATGCCTGAGAGGAGACCGAAAAGGTGAAACAGCACCACACCTGGAAAATAACAACAAACTCACTGGAGTGTCTTCTTGGCAGAGGGTTTTATTAATGATGCCAAAATAACATGAATTTAGTTGTTTTTGGTTGTTTCTTTGGTTTGTGACAACTGTTATCTGATCACTTGTTTTGTGTATCTCAGTAGAAGGAACACATCAGTAGATGAGAGTTATGAGTGGGACTCTGCTGATGCGTGTGTGGACTCGGAGGTCCTGGAGGCCATGAGGTTTGATCAGTCACAAATGGGTGTTCAGAGAGGCAGAGGGGAGCTCAGAATTGATCAAGCTGGTGGCCTCCAGGACCAGCGACAGAAAGGTGATCTTTTTTTTTCTCCCCCACTTTCTCATTCTGTGTGTGATGTTCTTGACATTGCATGTGTCACTGTGAGTGTAATTCTTGATGTGATGGTGCTGCATGTTATCACCCTTGTGAGCTTGTCCCATAACATGCCCATCCATGCATTTCCTCTCCCCGATGCCCTCCCCAGGCCCATGTCCCTCAGTCAGCCCGCCAGTTTCCAACCCATCTCACTGCCAGTACAGCCGCTCCCTAAGCGAGGCACGCTTCAACGCTCTCCGCCAGGAGTACCAAGAGTACAGGCAGGCTCAGGAATCCATCTGTTCCCGTGAGCCCTGCCTCACCACGGGCCACGATTCAGACTCTGACTCCGGCTCAGCGCTGCTGTAGCAGCTTAACTCGGTCTGTTATTCTACCTGCCCTCCCACCTCTTCCCTCTCTTTTTCCACCTCTCACTGCTCGCCCTGCCTGCATCCTTTCCCGCCTATGACCGTATCATCCATGTGCAGTGAATTTGTGCATGCCAAAACCTATGCTGCTCGATTTATAGTTAAAGTGTACTAACCTTGTCCTTTTAAGAAGTGTTCTCTAATGCTGATTTGCTCTCTGTCTTTATCTTTAACAGGTATATCCAAGACAAATACCAAAAAGCAGTTTGAATGAACAGACGACAGCACTGTGGTCCTGGACACTGTCACACTTTCCTGGAGCTTTCTAATGTGAAAGTGTGAAAGTCATCGTTTCAATGTTTTTAACCTCTGTTACAGCAGACTAAAGTTAAGCAATTTAAAGAGACATCACCACATGCTGTATCCAATCAAATATGACAGACTGCAACTCCTTAGTTGTTATCAGATTACATGTTCTTTTTCTTGTACTTGTTCTATTGTGCTTTGCAAGATGAGAAGGGATTATTTATTTTTTGTAAGAAGCTCATGCGACTATTTTATGGGATTATTTTAAAGTAGACAATCAGGCACACAAGGCCCCTTTGCTCACCCTTTAATAATACAGGTTTACAGTTGAGGGTTGAGAAAGACCTGCTTTATAAAAGCAGCAGCGTGTCTAGCGAAGACTTCCCTTTTATTAAAGGGATGCTAATGACAATATTGTAGGTCTGTGTCCAAGATGACATCTGTTGTCTATCTGTATTGTTGCCTGTGTTGCCAACTAAGCAGTGCTCCCTCTGAATATGACAAAACTATTTATAATAATAATAGATCACATGATTAGGCAACTCTTTATTCCCTTTGATACAAAAAGTTGGATCAGTTCACAATATCTAACTTTGATACTGCAAACAAAAAAGTACTGTGTTTAAAGAATGTTCTCTGTTGGCCTCTGGTTTTCCTGCTGGGTCCCAGAAATGATTTCCTGTTTTATATTATCTTTCACAATAACGTTCCAGTGTTGAGACTTTATGAATCAAATCACTTCAAATAGCCTCCCAGTATTTGTGTGAGATGTACAAATGTTTATATGTACCTTAATGTGAACGAACCCTGCTGTATTGTCTATTCCACTTCATCAGATGAGAAAAAATTCTACTTCGCTCCACCTGAATCAGTAAAGCCCTCGGGATTAAATGACAGCATAACATGAGAAACACGAGGGAAATTATTTTTGCCTTATTTTTGTTAATGTCACAAGCGTGCACTAAAGTAGTTGATTGACCACGGAAGATTTGAGCTGACAAGCTAAACTCAAAACTGATCAGAGGGGGAAAAAAACGATTCAAAAACTGAACCTTTTTACTCCAGTTTGGCTGACATGATGAGTATTTCTGTATATTTATGATATGCAACAATGTTTACGATTCACTTCATTGATGTGAAGGCAACACTGTGAATATTTCATCGACTTCTGATTCTGTATTTGAATTGCTGTGAAGTCTAATGAATTTTGTGCCCATTGGCCTGCTTTTTTTAAACCGAAAAACATTGAGAGCTGTTTTTTATTACGTGTCCTGACAGATTTAAAATATATCTTTGTAGCTAAGAAGCTTAAATGAACCCAGATGGAAGTCTTCATATGGACGGAGTATGCATTTCTGATGATGGTTTTTGGAAGCTTTGTACAGTTTTATATCTTGACACCTGGTTGTTTTGTCATTTTATATGTTTATAATGAATAAATTGTTTTATTCTGAATGCACCAGAGTGAATATGTTGGGTTTTTTTTTAGAGGAAAAGACAATGAATAAAATTGTTCTTTAAGTTCCAAAAGTGGAAGAGAACGATGCTGCAAGTACCAGCTCAGAAAGACATTTTTTGCCATACAGTTTGCTAAACTGTCAATAAATCGCATTGCGGCATAAGTGAAGCCTTGTGACCGTGAAGAAAGGCATCTTTATACTGTGAACTGTGGATTAGTACCCACACCTTGGAATTTGATATAACCTGTCCTTCTCAAATGTATAAGTAACATCTTCAGTATTACGGACATGTATTATGTTTAAGAAAGCTTATACAAGGTGGAAATTCAAAAACTGTCCCCATCCCCCTTACTCTAGTCTACATTTTAGTCCCTATATCAGCCATAGACATGATAGCATATTGTGACTCATCATCTATTGGTTTTGTTGGCCACGATTCAGGTCGAAGAAATGTTTGCTGGGAATCTACAGGGAGCAGACACAATGACAAAGCTAACATGCTGATGTTTAGCAGGTACAATGTTAACCCTATTGGTCCAGTGTGTTGAATACTATAATTTGCTAATTAGCACTGAACACAACTGTAAGTATAACTGAGGCTGATGGGACAGTCTTTAGTTGGTTATAAACCAAAGTATTGAATAACAGGAAGTTTTGACATTATAGTTACGCTATATGAAAAGTCAGGGGATCTCCAAAGTCATAAGGCTTCATTCTCTGGAGAACATGAATGTTTAATGTTTTGATAAAGCTTATAGTTAGGGCTTACTAGCCCTTTATTATGCTGCTATAGGCCTAATCTGACGGGAGAAAATACTGCTCCTTATACTCTGAGCTTCTCTTCTCTCTGTCTGTATCATTCATGTCTCATCAATGCATGTCACTAATTCAACTTCTTCCCCGGAGTTGTTTGTGCTTTGTCGTCTCGCAGGTCTCTGCTGATCGTGGTGGTGCCTGCTCCCGTGGTCCTACATGATGCTTCCTGCTGCGAACCTCACTCTTAATCTTACTTTTTTTTTTTTTTTCCGTTTCTTTATGACTGCCCATTAATGTATGATAATTTTGTTTTTTCACATATTCGAAATACACTAACTAAACTAAACTAAAACTAAATTAATACCATCATTTGTCTCATAAATTATAAAATTTGTAGCCATAAAAACATCACCACTAATATATCTCACTGTATCACAGCTGTTATTACCATTATTCATCATTATTTTCCAACATAATTATTATCATTATCATATTCTATCACCTTAGCGGTGCTTGTTTCTACTATTATACTTTATTAACGGCCATAACATATAAGTCATACTCCCATTACTATAGATATTATTGTAGTTACTTGCACGGGACTGTCTCTCTGTCTGTCTTTTCTCTCTCCTTTTTTTCCTCCCCAACCGGTCAAGACAGATGTCCGTCCTCCACAGAGCTGGGTCTGTCTGACGTTCCTTCTGTTAAAGGGAAGATTTTTGTTGCCACCGTACTCTACGGGGGGATTGTCGGGTCTATGTAAATCATAAATAAGTCATAGAGTGTGGTGTTTAACTACTCTGTAAAGTGTCCTGAGATAACTTTTGTTATGATTTGGCAGTTTTAATAAAATTGAATTGAATTAAAATCTCATGACAATGGAACCAAATGTTGTTGAGATATTTCAGTCCAACAGTGTCACCCACAGAGCCACATCATGACAGCTCTGTTTCACTCCATCCTCAACTCTCCTCCTGTCTTTTAACATCCTGCATGTCACAGGTGTCATCTGCCCTCAGCAGATGTGACAAACACGGCACGACACTGAGGTCCAAACTATTCTTGTTTATTTGAAGGATATGGGGGAGAGATTTAACATCTTAGTCAGTGAAGGAACATATTGTTTTGAAGATTATGCGCAGTAGTGTACTGTTTTTTTCCTGATCCCAAAGCTGTAGTGCTTATCCCGAAAATCAGATGCAATTGCAATTTAAAATGCCGACCCTTAAGTTTACCAGATCAGTGTTAGCTTTAATCAAATGCAGTGGTGGGCTTTCGGCTGTGTTTAGCTGACTGGTACACAATTTGTCACTGTGAGGACAATGAATCCCTCCCTGCCTGGTATGCGATAGAAATGATGTCTCCAGATAAATACATGGGCCAAGGTGAATAGACAGTGACCCATGAGCCTCTCAGATGTGTAGATCTGCTCTCTGTAGGTTACACACATTAACCAATACCATCAATTACACACAACAAGCTGTTTGCTCTTTAACTAAAACATTTATACTGTTTCAGGTAACAGTTCATCACAATACAGACAGTATACGTCGCACGTCAACACCGACTTCCTCTATTTCTTCTCCGGGCTGAAAATGTCACATCACTTGGTTGACATACGCATAACATGTTTGACCATATTTCCAATGCCGTCAAATATGTAGTGATAGTGATAGTCTGTTTCCCACATGAAGGAGGGGGTGCTGACCACTTTGTTCTTCTCATCCACATGGGCTTCGTAAAAAAAGAAAGGGTTAAGGTCAAAGCAGGAGTTGTTTCAGAATGTAAACAATGATAAAATGAAAGTAAATCTGTCAGGAGTATTTATTATTTATCTATTTTTTTGTTGCAAAAAAAAGGCTGTAAGAATCATCAGTAATAAACCAACCCACTATTTAGTCGCTTGAACATTTTGAAATCCAGGGACCTAGTTGTTTAGAATAAATGGACTTGTACTTGTACTTATATAGCGCATTTCTAGTCTTCTGACTACTCAAGGCGCTTTCACAGTGTTTGTCACTTTCACCCATTCACACTGATGGCAGTGGACATCTACATACCATCTAATCTAATGTAACCATTCACACCACATTTACAAACCCATGCGCAGCATGGGAGCAACTCGGGGTTCAGTGTCTTGCCCAAGGACACTTCGACATGTGGACCTGGGGAGGTGGAGATCGAACTGCCAATCTCTCGAATGGGAGGACAACCCACTCTCTCACCGAGCCACCGTCGCCCACATTACAATACAAACCATGTACAAAGATATCCAGAATCTGTTTAAAATGAAGGATTGCAGTTATAACCTGAGAAGACCACTATGATTTGAGAAAACAAAGATTCGAACTACTGTAAAAAAAAATAAAAAAAAATCACTTTCTGTTAGAAAGACAACTGGAAAAATTGTCCTGAAAATAAATTAATAATGCTGTACTCTAGTCGGCTTTAAAAGACTTTATAAGAACAACAAGATTTCTCGTTACAGTATGAAAAATTAATGATTTTATACTATTTTGGGTTATGCGCTGTGTACTTCTCTTTATTTTGTTGTGATCAGAAATTTAATGTACTGATTAGTTTCAATTCCTTTTGTATTAATTAGTATATTTTTTAAGGTAAGAGGGGTAGAGGTATATAAGCTTTGGTTTCAACCTACACCCTTTCAGCTACATAAGCTTGATATACAGTATACTGAAATAAATAAAATCATTCATTCATTCAGGATTTGGTCAAATAGCAAAAAGAGACCTCTGAAAGGATATATATGGCTCACGCCCGTTATGGCGAGCTCCCATGTTCTTCACAACCTGCACCATGTTTGTGTGAGGCCAGTTCCCCCAGCGAGTGCTGTCGTCCCGCTCGTAGCCCATGGTGACCTCGATGTTGGGCAGCACGCGGCAGGCCAGCACCGGAGCCATGCTGGCCAGTCTGAAACAGGAGCAGACAGTCAGCTGAGGTCTTTATTAAGTCCAGATGGGGAGACAAGACTGATCACATGGTGAGAATAATGACCTTAACAGCAGCAGACAGATTCCAATTCTGAAAAAGACTTTGAATCTCCTCTCAGCATAAAGCACTGAGACAGCAGTGTGACGCTTAAACTACTATTACTGACCAAAAGACTCTTATGGGCAATATTACAGATTGTCAGCTGTTTGTTATCACCATTTTCCCACAAATTAAACCATATTTATGAGCAGACAACACCCCCTATTTAAACAAAACCATACTGTGAACAGTGAGCTTGAATCTCACGTACAGAGCATTTTGTAAAGTTTGAGTGGGATCTTACAGACTTAAACTTTATTTTCAGTGTAATTTAAGTCAGTAGGATACTAATATAATGTACCTGCCACTTGACGTGACTACTGTTTTACTGACAAAGCAGACACCATGGACCTAGAGTTGATGCTAATGGGGACTTCAATAACTGTATTCCCTTAAACATCTTAGACTACATTGGATGTAAAAATGTGTCATTTAAAGTCCCCAGTGTGGTCTACCCGCACAGGTGATTTCCCTCACTGTATCTGACTGTGCAGGTGTGCACAACCCAGACTTGACTGATAGCGCTCTTATTCTTCTGTTGCTGCTATTTGGTAATTGAAGGTAGAATAAGACAGGAAACATGGGGAGAGATTAAGGGGAATGACATGCATTGCACCAGTGTTGCGTGAGAAATGACAGCTGACTCGTCCTCATGAAGACACGTAGTGACCTCACATTATTCCCACTTTGGCTCCTCCCAACTTTAACCTGAGCAGAGGTCTAATCAGCCAAAAACACCTGAGTACTGGGCCTTTCACGCCTTTCGCACAGCAGACATTTTAATTCCATCGTGTTTTATTTCGCAGTGAATGGGTCGCCAACATAGATGCTTAAAATAATGCATCAAACAGATCTATGACGGTAACATACAGTTAAGTTCTCGTCTCGCAGGTTTTCCTTGGATCATGGAGGCACATGAATCGTGGTTGCTGTTGTGGAATAAACCTGAGAGCGAGGGAACTAGGGGCCTGAGGAAGATTTGGGGGATTTCATGACTTACACTTGAACGTTTAATGACACTCGTCGATCGAGGAGGATTAGGATAAAGCAGTAAAAGTCAACCGCAGTAGTGTTTTGACGTGCCGTCCCACCCTGAAGGTTCCTGTCGTCCTACCTTTCTGGCATTTTTACACTTTTCTTTTGTAATCCTTAAATGCTCCAAATAAGCTTATGGCACACTGAAATGTGAAAGAAATCCACCAGGTGTTGAAACTATATTCAATTCTCATATATTTCTGATGACATGTCTTACCAATCATTTCATTCAGTCCGAACAAAATGATTGGCCGAGCGTCCTGCCTGTCATCGTCGCTCTGTTTCACTTGCACTGCTCACTTTCTCACCGCACGTGTCGGGGGAGCGTCTGAGGTCAGGCAGGGAGAAGAGGGTGGGACTTTGGAGGGAGACAAGGTGTTCATGTTCATATTTTCAAATGATGTTATGAATAGCTTTAAACTCATGCAACAGGACATACAAAAGGTTGCTCTTCTTCTCTGGGATTCTACTCCCCCAACACTGACCGTCCACGGTAGCACCTGGTCTGTCAAACATCATCACCACTGTTACAAGTCACTTTTCTGATGTTGCTTTTATGACTTGCACTATGCTCATGGGGGACTTGTTGTCTCTGTGAATCCAAGAATGTGGTCTAGAATTAAACTGAATTTAATTGACACTATATATAACATTGGATTGAACTGGGCTGTTTCTCAGTAGAAATGCCAACTGCTGTTTAAGCAAAGGAGCAATAGCTGATGCACTGAGCAGTGCAAAACACTAATGAGTCATTTTCGACAGTGTGTGCAAAGGTCTCCGGAGCTCTACACTCAGCACAGTCTGTGATAGTGAAGAGCAGTTTTAATTGCCTTCCTGAAGCACTTCACTGGCGCTGAACCTCCCTCCCTAGACTCCACCGTCTAAAATCTGTAATTTGGCCCTTCCAACTACACAAATAAAAAAACTTTTGAGGTAAGGTTGTTTTATACTCTTTGTTAAAAAAAGGAGTGAAACACTGAGAAAATCTGGGGTGAGACCGCAGGAGGAGTTTGCCTCAAGTCAGGAGCTAAATGATTGCTTTGAGAAAGATGGTCTGATTCTAAATGTACAAGTATATACATTGCTAGTTTTGTCGACAGATCGATGTAACAAATTTCAAGATAACAATTACAGCTCTGACGAAACAATGGGGGGTGTGTGTCTGTCCTTCTGCAGCAGTGAATCACAGTGACTCCTACACTGAACAACAATGCCCACTTTGGCCTTTGTTATCACTTTATTATCACAGTTATAACGGTTGTCAATCAGTTTTTACATTTTAATTTCTGACAATATTGTATTTAATTATTCCAAATACTAATAGGCATTAATGACATTAATGAAGGATTACACTGGTACCTTTAAATGATGGCAGGCAGAGGTCAAAACTCAACATGTCTTTCGACCGTGTGTTGTGACACCTGTGTTGTGACAGCTGCTTTATCCTCTTCTTTGTCCTATTCTTTAAATCCTTCAAATCCGGCCATTCTGCACTTGATCCACCTGTCTCCTGTTTGCATAGCCGCCCTTCATCCCCTCATCGCTCCACGTGGGCCAAATTAGTAGCCAAAGGATCAGTCCATCTCAGGTCACGTAGGCCCCTGCTCGCTTTGACTCTTAGGATTTGACTGCCTCCATGTTGCCCGATGTAAGCTTTCCTCTTTAAGTAGTAAGGAGTAAGGACTGTATGCTGTGATCTACAGCCAACTGGAGATTTTCAGCTGATTGACTCTTAAGCGGTGCATCAACTTACACTTGTTTTCTGAAGCTTTACGTCAGTTATCTAATGTTATGCTGATTTTTTTTATCAGTCATCTTCAGAGTTCCTTTTTTTTGCATCTTTTGCAGATGTTTACCAAATGTATCTTCAAAGAAATATGCCTGTTGGTTCAATCATTTTATAATTTTCTGTATGACAAACTGTACTGTACTTGAAAGCAAATACAAGGTTGAGTAATGTCACTATTAATAATAATCATAATAACATATGTCCTCATAATGCTAATGTTTTTAAGCAAAACTTATCAATATCTATATATTTTTAAAACAGCTCAGTATTCATTGTCTGACCTTTTCCCCTCTACAGCTGCTTCAATGTCCTAATTCCATTGCAGGGATCGTTTAAATCTACTTAAATGTAATCTGATTTAAAGTGTGGTATGAGTCAGTGACCAGTCTGCAATTTTGCCTCATGTTTGGATTTAAAATGTTACATTTAAGTCTCAAAAAAAGCCACCCAAAGCCACCATATCACACATTGCTGCCCTAATACTTTAACCTGTTGCTTGTAAGCAGACACAGTATCGCTCTTGCAGCACTAATAGCTTGTATAGTGATCAAATGATACATACCCAATCGGCTTGCGTGAGCGGTGGAAGTCTTTCAGCACCCGTTCCACGTCATTTTGCAGCTTGCAGTCTTTGCCATCCTTTACAAAAGTGGATCTGAAGAGTGGAGATACTAATATAAGTGCTCCGTCCTTATCATGTCAGCTTGTATATCATTCTATTACTTCATATTTCATTAGCCCTCACAGATTCTTGATGACGCCGTGGCCTCCAGGAAAGATGACAGCATCAAAGTTGTTGACGTCCAGCTTGGACAGGTCTTGCATTTGCATCATTCCTTGACCGTGACTGAAGCGAGCCGACTCCATCATCATGTTCCTATGTGACGGCCAGAAATAATCATAAATACTGCTTCATGGAATTAATCAAGTTGGGTGTATGGACATACAACAAGCCACTGGACCCCGTCTATGCCTTGATCCATCTGAAAATGTATCAGTGTTTCCCAACATGCCTACCGGTTTTCTCCGGAGCCAGGCTGCTTCTTCATGTGGTCCATCACATGCATCTGCTGTTGGTTTGGAGCGAACATCTGGAAGCGAGCACCGTTCCGGCTCAGGTGGTACATGGTGCTAAAGACAAGAGGTTTTTTTTATCATCTCTGCATGGTGACGTGTTTATGCAATGATGTGACATTTCTGATACTCACTATACTCCCTCATGGACATCAGTCCCATCCCACCAGCCACATCCTGAGAAAACCTGGATAACATTGTGATTCACAAACCAAACATGACTCACAAATAACAACAATGCCCACGCTAATAATTTCTCTACTACTTTCCCACTGGTTGCATATTGATATGTCTTTACTTACCACTGCAATATTGGTATTTCCCCAGTTGCCATAGTCACCGTGGTGGACAAAGCAGGCAGGCTGGCGGGAGAGCACAGCCAGTGTTTGTTTTGACAGCAAAGTCCTGGATGCCAGCATGATTTATCTCCAATCTCACTGTTTAGGAGGAAAAATGCAACTGAACAGTTTGCCACAGAGCCCGTAAAGACTTGGTTGTGACATTGATCTCTCTGTGACGGTATATATACCCGGTGTTCGACTACGTGACGTTACAACGTAAGCTCTATTTTCTGAGAAGATCAGTCGCTTCTTTGCCTTCACTGCTCCATTCTCCTGCTAAACACTCTTCCCTAATAATACCTTGTTTATTCATCTCATTAAGTTAAGGTCATTGGCAACCGAGTGACTCTGCTAGTGCTTTAACCCATGAAATATCCTGACCCATTTGACTCTTAGAACTGCATTTAGATAGGGAGACCAGAAGAAATAATGCAACTTGTTTTTAATATAGTTTAAGGCAGTTGATCATTTTTACACAACACTCTGCATCCATGTGCAGTTTTTTGAAAATGTCATTGATGATATTGTAGGTTTATGAGGAAGCAAGGCATGCCCTTTAAAGTCCATTAGGTTGTAAGGCTCTTACTTGCTGTAATGCCATGGTGCGACTACAAGGTCTAGACAGTAACCCCAAATACACTCAGACGGAAAATGCCAAAGTCAATATACTGTTAAATCAGTGCTAAAGCTCCTAACTATAGAATGTATTTAGCGGAAGAATTGTAACAGTGAAGATTCGTAGCACAGAAAACAAGCATGAGGCAAAATATGGCATTAATTTTTATTATGACCACTTTTTATGTAGAAACAATATGTACATACTGGTAATGAAAGTATATGATGACAATTTGAAAGAACAAAATGCAGAAATGAAGTCAACAGAACAATATACAACCAACTACAGTCACCACATCAATCACAATTTTAAGCCGCGGCGGACACCTTATGCGAGATGTTCCCATATGATTCTGCCTCAAGGTTTAAAATTTGCACACGAAAGAACTCATGCATTTAAAAAAACACATACTCAAACAGTCACATGTGGTAATCACAAAGTACAAATAAAGTTTATTTTCTAAAATCAAATACAGGTAACATGACGTAACCAACTTAATGTAGTGAAGTGCCTGTTACTAAATGTCTCTTATTGTGAAACACACCGACGTGTTTCTCAATTTCTCTGTGGCTGCTAGCTCTCAACACACGACACATTCCGTGATCCTTTTTTAAAAACACCACATAGACGGGTCTCACATTTTTTTAGACAATTTTTCTTGTGTTATTTCAAGTAAAGATGTAATTTAATAAGACTAAACCAGTGACGGGAGTCTACAAAGCGAAAGAAAGGATATAAGACGTAGCACGGAAAGCTAAATAATAAATAATAACCTCTTTGTATGAAAGAAATGTCTAAAACAATCCTCTGAGTGCATTTCTGCATTTTTGATGTGTTGGGTAAATAAAAATCATACACACGGCAAGCATATGAAAAAAAAGGAAATCAAAATTATGCTTAACAAAGCTTCGTCCACGATCCAACCAAGAGCAACACAACCGCTGACCATCTTCTGACAGCCCAGCATCAATAATTGGCACTGATCAGGCTGCGGCCATTTCATCAATCACTTATGATGAACCATGTTCAACACTCTTTGCAGTTTAGTTTGCTTTACATGTAAGAACCAAATCCTAAAAGCCATTTACATGCACATCACTAACAACTTCAGTGGTGAAAGTAAGAATCATCTCCTAAAGTTTCTGCCACCACTAAAGAAAGCTTTCATGCACCCAAGCACTGTCAGTCAGCGAGTTTGTGCACTAACCGTGCACGCTGTGCTCATTATGGAGAGATATTTGCGAAGATATCCATTTGATAAAGAGTGGGGTTTGCTCATCAAGCCAATAGCCGTGCTGAGAGAGAAGCGAGTGTTAACAAGGCCAGTCTGGCCGCATTAGGGCGTGTAGGCAGGTGGTGGCTGAAACTGATTGGCAATGTCATAATCTGCGGGAAAAGTTTCACTGCTATCCTCCATCTCCGAGAGCAGCTCCAAAGCCTGCTCCTCCTCCTCCGTAGGGTAGTGGCGCAGCAGGTTCGCGGCCGTGGCGAGGATAGAGGCTCCGCCTGCCCCTGCCACCAGGTAGAAGCTGATGGCAAAAGTGACGTATATGAGGGAGCCGTGGTACTTTTTGTGTTGCTGCTGGAGTGATAAGATGAGTTCCGAGGCCCAGTAGCAGAAGCCTATGACCGTGGCACACTGCAAAACTGATGAGAGACAAAGAAAACAATTAAGTAGTTAAAAGGGCAACAACCTTTTCTTTAAAAAATGCTTTAAAAAAGGACCCGAAAATAACTCTGTATACCTGTGAGAATATGTGCAAATGCATATCTGCGTGTGATCTTTAGAGCCGGGTGCTTGGGTCCAAACACATCCAAGAGGAAAGCCGTCAGACTGCACAGTATGCCCAGGAAACAGAAGGCAGCGATCACCCTCAGCAGCAAGATGGTCTGCGGGTTTACACAGTAATCTGGAGAACAACAGAGACATCACAAAGCATCACAAGTGAGCTACCACATTAATCTCTGCTGCAGGTGTATAATGGACTTGTGCTGTGTCCTCACCGTCCAGAAGCTTGGGGTCAATGTACCCCAGGACATCCGCCACACCCAGCTCTTGTCTCGGACAGGTGCCTCCGTGAACTCGGAGCCAGGCCGGTTCCGCCAGAGCCGTACACAGCGCTGTGATGGACAGAGCTCCGGGCAGAGCCGACACCAGGCTCCGCTCCGGCTGCTTAGGAAGGGAGGTGCCTCCTCTCCTCCTCCGGCCTCCAGGGACAGCAGTACCCGGCGGGGCATACATGGTCAACCAAACTCCCTCTGGACTGTTGTGGTGTTGTTCTCCCTTTATTCTCTGTATTTGTTAGTGAGGCCAGCCAACTGACCGACCAAACCTAACCACAGTTAGCCGGTGCAGCTAACGTTACCTTGGTGATGGACGGTTGACAGCGGTCCTGGCGCTTTGTTCACCGTGGTGTCAAATGTTTCCTTTAAACCTTAAACCGATCTGCTTGATATGAATAGGATGAGAATTAAAGTCCCGGGCAGACAACAGGCAGGAGACAGATGGCCTTCAGGCCTGTTAGCTCTGTTGTTAGCTCTGAAGCTCGCTCACAGCTGACGACAAATGTCACCAAATGTCATAAAAAAATAAATTTAATAGAAACAAACCAGATGAAGATAACCTATTAACTGATCTAGCGAACTACTCTGATGGAAAATGGCCATCAATTCGATACATAAAATAAAGACAAAACAAAACAAAAGGCAGCTTTACGCTTCCTCTAAAATATGAACTTCCTTGTTCACAGCATTCTTCTTCGTGGCTTCAATTGGCTGTGGTCTCAACGCGAGTGGCGACCAGTGATCCCCCCACTGGCGACTCAGCTGAACGGCAGTGAATGTGCTTTTCCACCACAGTCAGTGTACAGCACAGAAATAGTCCCTTTTTTTGGTCTACAGCCTGAAGTGATAATACATTAAAAACATATTTTTCCAGCGTGATTTTGCCTTAAAACATTCAAGTGGATTTTTTCCCAAAATTTCTGAAAATTTATAAAAAGTTAAAAACTAGAATAGCAGGGTTGGAATCAAAGTGATGATTCCCCAGATTTGATACTTTATGGATGAACCTTTTGCTTTAATTACAGCCATCAGTCTGTTTGAAAATGTCTCTACCTGCTTTGTGCACCTAGATTGGGCAATATTTCCCCTGCTCTTCTCCCAGTACACCAACAACTGCACCTCCAGTCACCAGTCTGTCAAACTCCTGAAGTTTGCAGACGACACCACCCTCTTTGGGCTCATCTCTAGTGGGGATGAGTCTGCCTACAGGTGGGACATTGACGACCTGGTGCAGGGAGAACAACCTGGAGCTCAATGCTTCCAAAACAGTGGAGATGATAGTAGACTTCATGAAGAGCGCACCCCTGCCCTCCCCCATCATCCTGCATGACTCCCCAGTGGACACTGTGGGCCATGAGCCTCTTGGTAGTTTTATTTCTTTCGCTCTTGGTAGTTTCCCTGATCAATCTTTACCTGGCTCGATCATCCAATTTGGAGGGGCAGCCCAATCTAAGCAAGGTCTATCATACACTGCTAGGACTGGAATCCTCAAGGAACAGCTGATTTTACTCTGAAGTAAAATCAAAAACACCACAGCTGATGTCAGGTGGAGGCCTATTAACTTGGTGTGTAATCTGGAAGGTGATTGGTCATACCTGAGAATGTTTATAATGGTTATTCTAAAGGGACTCATCACTTTTCCAACCATGCTATTCTAGTTTTTCATTTTTATTGATTTTCAGAAATTCTGAAAAAAAAGCTTCACTTGAATCTTGGAAGGAAAATGTGTAAATCCTGCTGGAAAAATGTATATTTTTATGTATTATCATGTTAGGCTATAAAACAAAAAAAGTGACTATTTCAGAAGGGTATCATGACTTGCTATAGGCACTGTATTCTACATGAGAGTATTAATGCTAGATTTCGATTGTGATTATATGATACCGTTTTAAAAGTCACAAACTTAAAGGTGGAGGGAGGAAGGGATTTTGATGGGATAGCATGTGGCCATCTATAAAGCACTTTAGGTATATTTAAGCTCACCTCCACTCCAACAGCTGAAGTGATTAAAAAAAGGTCAAATTTGGTACCAAATCTGTGTCACAAATGGGATCAACCCAACAATTAATGCAACCACTTGTGACACATAATAGAGCATGAATGGCATCATGTACTTTCATCTCCATGTTCTAAGCCCTTATTCACTCTGAACGTCCAACATTTGAATAGAGGCCTCACCAAAACACAGTGTTTATCACAGATTTATGATTAGAAGAAGGTGACGCAGTGCTGAGCTGCATCTCACATGAATCGTCAGGTTACCAGCTTTCAGACCCATTGTTGACATTTCATCTGTCACTGAACACCACCTGTCCCTCACCCCGCTAAAAAAGGGAATGCTCAGAGGTTAACTCCTAAAGAAATGAAATTAAACACGTTCCCCTCTATTAAAAAACACAAACCCAAACATGGTTTCTGACATTTTAAATGGTTCATATTTCCTGATAATTATCTTTTCAACATCGAGCTCTTTAATTCATCAGGAAGATGAATGTTTGACCACTCTTCATCTGGAAAAGGGCTGCACAAGTATCATGGACAAAATCAATCCATAAACAACTTATTATAATGTAAAACTACAAAACACATGGCTTATGAAGTACCATAAGAATCCTTTATTGATGATTTACTGACAAGCTTTTGCTGATGGCTTATTAAAAAATGAGAAAGCCTTTCTTAAACTTACTAACATGCAGACATGTTGTCTTAGAAAGTGAGAGACACACAAGTATTTAAAGCCATTAAATACAAAGTCATTCCTATAAACGCTTCATAAATGGTGATTTATCAGAAAGTAACTAAATAAAGAAATCTCCTGTCAAACAGATTCACCAGGATTTCTTAGTTGCAGAGACATTTTATTGATTAACAGTGCAAAGGCGTAAAAGAACACATGTAGATGAAGCTAACTGTCTTTTCAAGGGGAATGGTTGGAGATGGAAGGCCCTAAAGTCTCAGGTGGAGGCGGAGGTGCAGGTGGATGGCTGTAGGTGGAGGTCCTGGCTGCAACTGTCTGGCAGAGTCTTGAGTTGGACGGCCAGTGCAGGATGCTGGATTAGGATTTAGTCGGAGGCTCAGGGTGAAGCTGTCGAGGCTGGGAGAGGATTTTCACTTGTTGACTGAGATTTGTTTTTGATTGTTCTCCTGCTTTATTTCATGTGTCCTTGTTTGTGAAGCACTTTGTACAGTTAGTTTGGAAATATGCTATATAAATGAAGCTATTATTATTATTATTATTATTATTATTATTATTATTATTATTATTATTATTATTGTTATTATTATTATTATTATTGTTATTGTTATTATTATTATAATTATTATTGTTATTATTATTATTATTATTATTATTATTATTATTACTATTAATAATAATACAATTATTATTTTATTGTTATTACTATTATTGTTACTATTATTATTATTATTCTTTATTCTTTATTAGATTTATTATTATTACTATTATTATTATTGTTATTATTACTATTATAATGTGTTCTGTATTCTGTATTATAATAATATTATCATTTATTTTTATTATTTTTATTATTATTTATGTGTTATCATTACTGTATTATTATAATGTTATATTATTATTATTAATAATATTAAGTTTTGTTATATTATTATTATTACTTAATAATAGTATTATAATTATAATTATAATTATAGTTATTAGTATAATTATTATTATTGTTATTATTATTATTATTATTATCATCATTATTATTATTATTATTATTATTATTATTATTACTATTATTATTAATATTATTATTATTATTATTATTATTATTATGTTATACTGCATTTTTCCTGTGGCTGTCTGCAGGTGGAGGCTCGGGCAGCACACAGCTGCTGTTTGAAGGCAGAGTTCAGATCTGAAGGTGGCTGTGAGAGGCTGTAGGTGGAGGATGGAGCAGGACACCTCAGAGGCTGTTTTACAGAATCTGCAGGTGGAGCGTGGGGCAGCAGTTGGGTGGTAAAAGCTCCTGGCAGAGGGTGACAGCAGAATGACAGAGGCTGTAGGTGGAGAGGGAGTTGTCATCTCTCAGGCAGCAGCTCAAGGTGGATGTTTGGTTTGCCGTTGGATGGTAAAGACGGAGGGTGGAGCGTGGAGTGTGGTGCTTCAGCTGGTTTGCAGAGGCTGCTTGTGTCCTGGCAGGTGATTTATGTCGCTGTGAAGACTGAAGCTGGATGAAATCATTGAACAGAGGCTGCAGTTACTGATTCAAACACCAGACAATTCATCAGTTCTGTGGCACTTTGAGATAATACTTACCTTAAAATTACAATATTTACACTTAAACTATACTTAAACTTAAACTATAACACTTAAACTTAAAACTATACTTAAACTTAAAACTATACTTAAACTTAAACTATACTTAAACTTTAAACTATACTTAAACTTAAACTATACTTAAACTTAAAACTATACTTAAACTTAAACTATAACACTTAAACTTAAAACTATATTTAAACTTAAACTATAACACTTAAACTTAAAACTATATTTAAACTTAAACTTAAACTATAAAACTTAAAATTAAACTTAAACTTAAACTATAACACTGAAACTTAAACCACAACACTTAATCTTAAAACTATACTTAAGCTTAGACTGCAACACTTAAATGTAAGACTGTACTTTTCCTTAAGTTATGATAAGATGTACAGGTTTGATCTTATTTGAGTGTTATGCAGTTCTTAGCTTTTTGTTTGGCCGCTCAGGCTCTGGTTCTCCCGAGATATCCACAACATAGAGAGGAGGATTGGTTCCAGCCCCGTATGAGACGTCCACATGGACCCGGCCGTCTTCATCGACTGATTCTGTGAACACGGGCCGGTTCAGTCTCTCCCACAGCTTCTGCTTGATACAGCGGCCCAGATGTAAACTGTACTGACGCGGCTGGCCACTCTTGGTCCTGTGAGGAGCAGAAAACACAGACTTTAAATCATAATGTTACAGGAAAAACTGAGAGTTTTAAGTGATTGGAAAATGTGACAATTATCTGATTGATTTTGACACAACATACTTCAGCATATCATCCACAACTTCATGGTAGATGCGCTGGTACTCTTCCACTGAATGGTTGTGGATTTTCAGAGGTTCGTCGTGGTACAGTGAAGCAGTGGACGGCTCGGGGCTGGGGACCAAGTTTGAGGCCACTGGCAGGTCAGCAGGAGAGATGGTGGCCAGAGGCTTTGGGACCAAATCCAGTGACCCTGGCATGTCAACAGCTGGGGTGGAGGGCTGAGGAGTGGGACCCCCGTTCAACACCTCCGGATGCTCAGCAGGAGGTTTGGAGGGACGGACCGAGGAGGTCCGCTTCCTCTTCTTAGGAGGTTTTGCAGGAACAGCAGAGTTCTGGTGCTTCTGGTTTAAAAGCAACACATGAGAGGATGTCAGACTCCAGTTCACTTCTTACTCTACAACAAACTTTTAGAATCTCACAAGACATAAATCTACATCAGATGCACTGCAGAGGACTTCTTTTTCACATTAAAATACCTTTCACAGATTCTGTGTATTTCACAGCAACCTTTATTTGTTTTACTCCTGACCTCAATATGAAAGTTATTGAAATGTGAGCCCAGTAACAACGGCCTACAGTGTGTCCTAACACATTCATATTGACAGTACACTCTACTATGTGTTTGCCATTTTGTAAAACTGCCTAATATTGAGGATTACACTGTGGACAGTTTGAGACATTAACACTTTCTTTATCCAAAATATTAGATTCAAATGTGTCACCTGGTCGTCTGTGCAGCATGGACAGCGTGCAGCAGTCTTCCTTGCACCCCCTGCCAGGCGTGCAGACACTCTCCTCCCTCGCTGCTTTTCTTGCAGGTTGACAGACACATCACACTGCAACAACACACACTCGTGTCAGAATGAGGCTTTACAGGTAAAAGCAACATCTGACTCTGAATAAAGGGGATTTCAATTTTCTGTTTGCATGTCCTGTAGACAAAATACATTTTTAAAAATGAATTAAAATTTCCCTAAAAATCTATATATTGATTTCCCTTGGAGTACATGGAGGCCGTATTAACTTTGCAGAGGGCCCAGGGTAAAAAATAGCTGCTGGGTCCCTATTAACTCCTGTTCCTCACACACTCTGTGCTGTGTGGACAGATTTTCTGTGTTTACTGCACTAACATTAAATTGTTTTAGGAATATGCAACATTTAATCACATAATTGAAAGAGTGAAGGTGTTAAAACTAACAAAGCAGGAGCTTTCTGTAAGCAGATGGCTCAGATACAGTTTATAGCAAATATTTCCATATAGGAAAATATAATGTCACACATTTGCTACTCATGTTAAGTTTAGTTTTTTCTTTTAAATGGTACATTTAAAGACACAGAGATAAATAATTGCTGTACATTGTTTTATTTTACATGGAAAAAATAGAATGAATCATTAACGTTAGGCAGTTATTTTAATTAAGAAATACGATTTATGTTTAAATGAATAACGTTAGATGAGTTGAGCCAGTTAGTTCCAGTATTAAGTTATTAATAACTCAGATTATTAATCCTTATTTGAAGTGCGGGTGAAGTGTTCAGTTCGCCTCGACGGTGAAATACATATAAAACAGAGCAGGCTGTCAAAGTGATCAAATCTCACATTTTCCATGATGAAAGTAGTTGAGTCTCTTTCGTCAGTCTCTGTGAGTCTTTAGTAAATGTCAGGATGTCTCAAGTCCTCAGTAGAAGTGTTGATTTGGAAGAAATCGTCGAGTGAAAGTTGAGAAAATAACTTTTTCTTGAGTGTCTGAGGTTTGTTTTTGTTTAAATGATGATTTTATAGAAATGATGCACCTGGAGACAAACACAGCAACCATGGAATCCTTCACGTCACACCTGAGTTTAGTCACAAATGTAAATTTAAAGTTTATTAGGCCAAACGTTATACAATCACATTGAGATCAAGTTCATATATAAATATCTAATCTACAACTATTTCCTCTGAAGTCTCCAAATATATTTTGTTCATTCCGGTTAAATTATTACACGCAGTTTTCATTTTGACTGGAAACTCACCTTGTTCACAATTTCCACTTGACTATACTGATGTGTTATAACGTAAAAAAACACATAAGGAAAATAATGAAAGCTATTGTTAATGCGCCATTAGTGTTATACAATAGCTGTCTCATTGCAGCATGGAAACTACGATCTTTACGCACAGGCCGATCTTTACGCACAGACATCTCCGTGAAACACAAATTTGACTTCCCAAAAAATAACAATGAAAGCATTTCGAGTTCAGATCTCTGAATAAACGTAAGACCTCTGAGACCACAGTCAGAGGCAGTTAGTTTACACGTATCTATAGTTCTAGGTGGACTGCTTGTTTTTTAATAGTAATATGCATAATTAAGCATTTGCCTAGATCAAAATCAGACAGGTCCGACCCATTCATTACGGTCTCGCCAATAAATCATTTTAAACACATTAAAGCAGTTTTGGGTAAATCGAAATTTAAAAGCATAAAATTGACAGAAGCAGTAAGAACTGTCAGTATATATCACAGTCTGAGTGTTGTACAATCTGCCTCTTCTCCTTACGTAGGCTTCTCTTTTCTTATAAGTTTTCAATCGATGTGACACTTTATTTAATGCATCTGTCATCAGGGACTTGTATTTCTTGTGTGTATTGTAGCAAACAGACCAAAGCTTTGCCTTGCATTTGTAACGTTTAACCTATTTATTTAAGGTATGTTGCAAAACATATGGGACAGGCCTATTGTTTAATGAAATAACATTTGTTTGATCATGCATCATATGTTGACTGAATTTTACCTTACAGGTATTTCGGAGAAAAACTTTCCGCCACTTTTTCAAACCATCATTAGACCTATTATTTTATTATCTTTTAATATACCATGTGGTAAATTATGTTTGATATCGTCTATTGCTGAGCTGTCCGTGTCTGTATGTTTGTCCGGACGGTGAAATACATATAAAACAGAGCAGGCTGTCAAAGTGATCAAATCTCACATTTTCCATGATGAAAGTTAGTTGAGTCTCTTTCGTCAGTCTCTGTGAGTCTTTAGTAAATGTCAGGATGTCTCAAGTCCTCAGTAGAAGTGTTGATTTGGAAGAAAATCGTCGAGTGAAAGTTGAGAAAAATAACTTTTTCTTGACCGTCTGAGGTTTGTTTTTGTTTAAATGATGATTTTATAGAAATGATGCACCTGGAGACAAACACAGCAACCATGGAATCCTTCACGTCATACCTGAGTTTAGTCACATCTGTACATTTAAAGTTTATTAGGCCTAACGTTATACAATCACACTGAGATCAAGTTCATATCTAAATATCTAATCTACAACTATTTCCTCTGAAGTCTCCAAATATATTTTTTTCTGACCGGTTAAATTCTTACACGCAGTTTTCATTTAGACTGGAAACTCACCTTGTTCACAATTTCCACTTGGCTATACTGATGTGTTATAACGTAAAAAACACATAAGGAAAATAATATAAGCTATTGTTAATGCACCATTAGTGTTTTACAATAGCTGTCTCATTGCAGCATGGAAACTACGATCATTACGCACAGGCCGATCTTTACGCACAGACATCTCCGTGAAACACAAATTTGACTTCAAAAAAATGTTATTTATATGTATATTATTTTTTTAAATCAACTTCAGACATGATTGAATTCCTTGGCATCAGGGAATTGTTGGCCTAAATGGTTTCATATTGAGGCAAATGACGTTAGACCAAAGCTTTGCATTGAGTTGTTAACAATTAACCTTTTTTTTTTTTAAAGTCCATTTGTGCTGAACCTGCAGCCATCTTCTCTTTTTAATGCGTTCTTTCTTATTGTGGTCTTGTTTTTATCCTGTTGCATGCATTCTGTATTTGTGCTTCTGCTTTGCGCGCTGTGGTGTGATGTGTCTTGCGTCTTGAATAATGTTTTCTATATTTATGTTATATTTGCTATTTTGTCATGTTTGTTAACAGCTGTGCATGTTTTGCAGATTACCCTGGCTCGTAACTTTGTCATTTTAATCTAATTTTTTCTATATTCTATATTCTGTTGTGTTTAAGGGTGACTTTAACATCTCTCTGGGGACTACAGATGAAAAATAGCCTCTTGGCTAATTCTGGCGCATTTACAGTAATGTTATTAATGTGCACTGTCCCTTTTTTTTTAAATGAACTAAACTTCATCCTGCAGTTAATGTTGATAAGATAGTGATTTATTCGTCTGATGAGAAAAAATAAAGCCTATCTTCAAATCAGCAGAAGTTATAATATATTTTATTTCATAACATAATGTAATTACATTAAACTGTAGTTCTGTATCCATATTATTCATGTGAATTAAGCTCCAGGTGTGTGTAAATCAATCACTCGGGTGAAATCCAAATAAAACAGTGCAGCCTGTCAAAGTGATCAAATGTCACATTTTCCATGATGAAAGTTTGTTGAGTCTCACCTCTGTGACCTAAAGTTTGATTCAGTCAGCCTGAGATCAAGTTCATATCTGAATACAATCTACTGATCTGATGCATCCTCTGTCATAACATGTGCTTTTAGTCTTCATATCAACTCTGTAATATAGTTTTATATAGTAAATATAAATAACATTGTACACATGCAGTGAAAAATGATATGAGCAAACACAACAAAGGAGTAAATGTCTGTTTATAACTAAGTTATTGAGACCATCACTGCATTATCTGATTTACACAGACTGCTTTAAAAAGAGGATTTGAGCAAAATGAACATTGAGCTCAAGTCTTTATTGTATTAATAACATGTCAGTCATTAAGGGGGGGGGGGGGGGGTCACTTTCCCTTTAACAATATGGTCCCTGTCATAGCAGACATCCACCACCTGAGGGTGCAGCAGAATCAAATATATCAGGGAGAGAATCACAGTTAATAAATCAGTTAAATGTTCACAATTCAATGCAAAGCTTTGGTCTAACGTGATTTACCTCAATATGAAATAACTTAGAGCAACAAGTCCCTGATGCAACATGATTAAATTTAGAATATAGTTGATTAAAAAAATTATAAAAAATATAAAAAAGAAGAAGATCAATTTGACGTGTCGTTCCGCTGGTTTTCACTCAGACTGTGAAATGAACTGACAGATTTTACTGCTTTATTTTATAGGCTACTCATAATACATTTTGATTCAGTCAAAACGGTTTCATTTTGTAAACAATAAATATGTACAAACAACATATATACATATATACAATGTATACAATATTTATTCTATTGCAAGACCGTAGCCAGTTTAATTGATTTTATTCTAATAGTTCTACTTATTTCTGCATTTTTCCTCTAAAAAAAGAGAGCTGACTAAAATTCAGACTACATAGACTTTTAATTCATCTGGTCTAAATTTGATTTAATGATGTTTGGTAAAATAAAGTTTGGAAGCTTGTCTGCAAAAATATTGTGGCGTTTATTAAAAGCGAGTGATTATAAATAATTGAAAATATGAATACAATAAAATAACCTGTTGTCAGCGTCATTTAGGCTAGAATTTTAATACACCTTACGGTGATACTTGTACACACATCATCAGCAATGGACCTGGGTTCTCAGGGTGTTTTGGGTCTCATCATCAGACACCCTTCTCCCCCAGGTGACCCAACCAGGGGCGATCAACCCCCTGGCTTGTGTACAACTGCAGTCCTCTAATACCAAGGAGTTTGAACACTCTCTGGAGTGAATGCCCTGCGAAACCTCTGCACCCGATCTCGACAGGCTCACAGCGGGCTTTCCAGCCGTTGCTCCGGCACGCACTGGTAAGCTCAGCATAGTTGGCCCTCTTGCACTCGTTGACCTCATCAATCCGGTCCCCCCATGGGACAGTCAGTTCTAGCAGGACCACTTGCTTGGTGGACTCCGATGTTTAGACAATATCTGGGCAGAGGGAAGTGGTAGCCATGTTCGCTGGGAACTTGAGTTGCCTTCCCAGGTCAATTTGGAGCTGCCAGTTGCGAGCGGTAGTGAGGAGCCCTCCTGAAACGTTGGGCTGATGGTTAACCTTCTGCCCCGCTCTAAAAGACGTGATTGACTGCTTCGGGGCAACCTGGGTCTTGCTGCTCTGTATCGCTGTGCGAATGGAATCCGACAAGGATTTTAAAACTTGGTCGTGGCGCCGGCGATACCCCCCCAATCCCCCCTCTCCTAACGCCTTTGGGCAGCAGCTCAAAATGTGCTCCATTGTGCCCCACCTCTGGCACAACTTGCACTCAGGAGTATCTGCCAGGCCCCAGGTGTGAAGGTTTGCCGGACTCAGGAGAACGTCGTAGACCGACTGGATGAGAAACTTGGTGCGCAGAGATTCAGCTCTCCAGAGCTCTGCCCAGGTGAGTTTGTGAGGGTCCGCTTGCTCCCACCTAGTCCACGCCCCTTGCTTGGACATATCAACCATCTTGCACTTACGTTCTTCCTCCACCTCTGCACGGATCTTATCTTGGACCAGTTGGTGCTTCTCCTTTCCACAGGCACGGTCATAGCGTGGCTTTGGAAAGCAACCAAGGCCTGCCCTCCCCATTGCCACGATTCTGACCAAGGTTTTGTGCCTCAGCCTTGCCTCCGCTCTGCTGACGGTTTCTTGTGCCTGCCACTTCCTCCTGGTCTTGATGAGGATTCCTGTCGAGGCCACCCTCGCATCTGCCGAGTCCCTGTACATCATCACCTCTCTGGAACGGGTGACTTTGAACTCCTCTGTTAGTCCACTGAAAGGGAGGTGCAGCTTGGGGGAATGGCCATACAGGGCAATGCTGCTTACGGACCGGGGAGCCCCAGCCATCTCCTGAGAAACTGGCTGATGGTCCTCTCAAGTGCCTCTACCATTGTCACTGGTACATTGTAGACTAACAGGGGCCAGAGTATTCTGGGCAGGACTCCGTGCTGGTACATCCAAACCTTGACCTTTCCTGGGAGGCCGGATTTGTCAATGGCTGTGAGCCAGGATGACAAGTCGCTCTTGGTCTGCTGTATTGCCGCTGTGTCCTTCAGGGAGCTGTCAAAGATTTCACCCAGGCTCTTGACAGGCTTTTCGGTCACCGTTGGAATCTAAGACCCTCCCAAAGTAAATCAGAAGTGGTCGGCCACTTTACCTTTTCTCAGGACCAAAGACCTGGCCTTCGCTGGCTTAAAGCTCATCTTTGCCCAAGAGATGAGCTGTTTAAGCCCCTGAAGGAGCCACCTGCACCCAGGAACAGATGTGGTCATCACTGTTAAGTCGTCCATAAAGACATAAAGGCAACATAAATACATGCAAATACCTCATTTATATTAAATAATATTCTGTTCCCAGCCAACAGCGGTGGGGTAGTTTCTAATAACTTTGTAGTCATGCTGCTCATGAGTGCAGTGATGTTAGAAGAAGGAGAAATGTTTGTAAGCGCACGGTGCGTTGATTCAGTGGTGTGTTTTCCTAAAACACATCCAAACTAGAAGGTCTGCTGATGGTTCAGAGGTTTGGAGTTTGTGCAGGCTACGTTCAGCATTTAGTGTTTCAAGCTCCTCACTTTGGCTGTTTGCTTTCGGAGATTGTGCTTTTAAACTCTGCTTTGGTGACTGAGCTTAAAGCCGTCGTTGCTGTCAGTGGAAGATGATACTTTTTTGGAGGTTTCACGAAAATGGTCTGTGCGTAATGACACGACAGTTATTGCATTCTTCTTCTTCTTCTTCTTCTTCTTCTTCTTCTTCTTCTTCTTCTTCTTCTTCTTCTTATTATTATTATTATTATTATTATTATTATTATTACTATTGTTATTATTATTATTATTATTACTATTGTTATGATTATTATTGTTATTATTCTTATTATTATTATTACTATTGTTATTATTATTATTGTTATTATTATTATTATTATTAGTAGTAGTAGCAGTATTACTGTTGATAACGTCTTTCTTTCTATCAACATCGAGCTCTTTAATTCATCAGGAAGATGAAAGTTTGACCACTCTTCATCTGGAAAAGGGCTGCACAAGTATCATGGACAAAATCAATCCATAAACAACTTATTATAATGTAAAACTACAAAACACATGGCTTATGAAGTACCATAAGAATCCTTTATTGATGATTTACTGACAAGCTTTTGCTGATGGCTTATTAAAAAATTAGAAAGCCTTTCTTAAACTTACTAACATGCAGACATGTTGTCTTAGAAAGTCAGAGACACACAAGTATTTAAAGCCATTAAATAAGTAATTCCTATAAACCCTTCATAAATGGTGATTTATCAGAAAGTAACTAAATAAAGAAATCTCCTGTCAAACAGATTCACCAGGATTTCTTAGTTGCAGAGACATTTTATTGATTAACAGTGCAAAGGCGTAAAAGAACACATGTAGATGAAGCGAACTGTCTTTTCAAGGGGGATGGTTGGAGATGTAAGGCCCTGAAGTCTCAGGTGGAGGTGGAGGTGCAGGTGGATGGCTGTAGGTGGAGGTCCTGGCTGCAACTGTCTGGCAGAGTCTGGAGTGTGACGGCCAGTGAAGGATGCTGGATTAGGATTTAGTTGGAGGCTCAGGGTGAAGCTGTCGAGGCTGGGAGAGGATTTTCACTTGTTGACTGAGATTTGTTTTTGATTGTTCTCCTGCTTTATTTTATGTGTCCTTGTTTGTGAAGCACTTTGTAAACTTAGTTTGGAAATATGCTATATAAATTAAGCTATTATTATTATTATTGTTATTGTTATTTTTTATTATTATTATTATTATTATTATTATTATTACTATTAATAATAATACAATTATTATTTTATTGTTATGACTATTATTGTTACTATTATTATTATTATTATTCTTTATTCTTTATTAGACTTATTATTATTACTATTATTATTATTGTTATTATTTCTATTATAATGTGTTCTGTATTCTGTATTATAATAATATTGTCATTTATTTTTATTATTATTATTATTATTATTTATGTGTTATCATTACTGTATTATTATAATGTTATATTATTATTATTAATAATATTATATTAAGTTTTGTTATATTATTATTATTACTTAATAATAGTATTATAATTATAATTATTATTATTATTATTATTATTATTATCATTATTATTATTATTACTATTATTATTATTATTATTATTACTATTATTATTATTATTATTATTATTATTATTATTATTATTATTATTAATATTATTATTATTTTGTTATAATGCATGTTTCCTGAGGCTGTCTGCAGGTGGAGGCTCGGGCAGCACACAGCTGCTGTTTGAAGGCAGAGTTCAGATCTGAAGGTGGCTGTGAGAGGCTGTAGGTGGAGGATGGAGCAGGACACCTCAGAGGCTGTTTTACAGAATCTGCAGGTGGAGCGTGGGGCAGCAGTTGGGTGGTAAAAGCTCCTGGCAGAGGGTGACAGCAGAATGACAGAGGCTGTAGGTGGAGAGGGAGTTGTCATCTCTCAGGCAGCAGCTCAAGGTGGATGTTTGGTTTGCCGTTGGATGGTAAAGACGGAGGGTGGAGCGTGGAGTGTGGTGCTTCAGCTGGTTTGCAGAGGCTGCTTGTGTCCTGGCAGGTGATTTATGTCGCTGTGAAGACTGAAGCTGGATGAAATCATTTAACAGAGGCTGCAGTTACTGATTCAAACACCAGACAATTCATCAGTTCTGTGACACTTTAAGAAAATACTTACCTTAAAATTACAATATTTACACTTAAAACTAAACGTGAACTTAAACTATAACACTTAAACTTAAAACTATACTTAAACTTAAACTATACTTAAACTTAAAACTAAACTTAAACTTAAACTATACTTAAACTTAAAACTATACTTAAACTTAAACTATACTTAAACTTAAAACTATACTTAAACTTAAACTATAACACTTAAACTTAAAACTATATTTAAACGTAAACTTAAACTATAAAACTTAAAATTAAACTTAAACTTAAACTATAACACTGACACTTAAAACTAAATTTAAACTTAAACTTAAACTATAACACTTGAACATAAACCACAACACTTAATCTTAACACTATACTTGAGCTTAGACTGCAACACTTAAATGTAAGACTGTACTTTTCCTTAAATTATGATAAGATGTACAGATTGGATCTTATTTGAGTGTTATGCAGTTCTTAGCTTTTTGTTTGGCCGCTCAGGCTCTGGTTCTCCTGAGATATCCACAACATAGAGAGGAGGATTGGTTCCAGCCCCGTATGAGACGTCCACATGGACCCGGCCGTCTTCATCGACTGATTCTGTGAACACGGGCCGGTTCAGTCTCTCCCACAGCTTCTGCTTGATACAGCGGCCCAGATGTAAACTGTACTGACGCGGCTGGCCACTCTTGGTCCTGTGAGGAGCAGAAAACACAGACTTTAAATCATAATGTTACAGGAAAAACTGAGAGTTTTAAGTGATTGGAAAATGTGATAATTATCTGATTGATTTTGACACAACATACTTCAGCATATCATCCACAACTTCATGGTAGATGCGCTGGTACTCTTCCACTGAATGGTTGTGGATTTTCAGAGGTTCGTCATGGTACAGTGGAGCAGTGGACGGCTCGGGGCTGGGGACCAAGTTTGAGGCCACTGGCAGGTCAGCAGGTGAGATGGTGGCCCGAGGCTTTGGGACCAAATCCAGTGACCCTGGCATGTCAACAGCTGGGGTGGAGGGCTGAGGAGTGGGACCCCCGTTCAACACCTCCGGATGCTCAGCAGGAGGTTTGGAGGGACGGACCGAGGAGGTCCGCTTCCTCTTCTTAGGAGGTTCTGCAGGAACAGCAGAGTTCTGGTGCTTCTGGTTTAAAAGCAACACAGGAGAGGATGTCAGACTCCAGTTCACTTCTTACTCTACAACAAACTTTTAGAATCTCACAAGACATAAATCTACATCAGATGCACTGCAGAGGACTTCTTTTTCACATTAAAATACCCTTCACAGATTCTGTGTATTTTACAGGAACCTTTATTTGTTTTACTCCTGACCTCAATATGAAAGTTATTGAAATGTGAGCCCAGTAACAACGGCCTACAGTGTGTCCTAACACATTCATATTGACAGTACACTCTACTATGTGTTTGCCATTTTGTAAAACTGCCTAATATTGAGGATTACACTGTGGACAGTTTGAGACATTAACACTTTCTTTATCCAAAATATTAGATTCAAATGTGTCACCTGGTCGTCTGTGCAGCATGGACAGCGTGCAGCAGTCGTCCTTGCACCCCCTGCCAGGCGTGCAGACACTCTCCTCCCTCTCTGCTTGTCTTGCAGGTTGACAGACACATCACACTGCAACAACACACACTCGTGTCAGAATGAGGCTTTACAGGTAAAAGCAACATCTGATATTGAATAAAGGGGATTTCAATTTTCTGTTTGCATGTCCTGTAGACAAAATACATTTTTAAAAATGAATTAAAATGTCCCTAAAAATATATATATATTGATTTCCCTTGGAGTTCATGGAGGCCATATTAACTTTGCAGAGGGCCCAGGGTAAAAAATAGCTGCTGGGTCCCTATTAACTCCTGTTCCTCACACACTCTGTGCTGTGTGGACAGATTTTCTGTGTTTACTGCACTAACATTAAATTATTTTAGGAATATGCAACATGTGATCACATAAATGAAAGAGTGAAGGTGTTAAAACTAACAAAGCAGGAGCTTTTTATAAGCAGATGGCTCAGATACAGTTTATAGCAAATATTTCCATATAGGAAAATATAATGTCACACATGTGCTACTCATGTTAAGTTTAGTTTTTGCTTTTAAATGGTACATTTAAAGACACAGAGATACATAATTGCTGTATATTGTTTTATTTTACATGGAAAAAATAGCATGAATCATTAACGTAAGGCAGTTATTTTAATTAAGAAATACGATTTATTTTTAAATGAATAACGTTAGATGAGTTGAGCCAGTTAGTTCCAGTACTAAATTATTAATAACTCTGATTATTAATCCTTATTTGAAGTGCGGGTGAAGTGTTCAGTTCGTCTCGACGGTGAAATCCATATAAAACAGAGCAGGCTGTCAAAGTGATCAAATCTCACATTTTCCATGATGAAAGTTAGTTGAGTCTCTTTCGTCAGTCTCTGTGAGTCTTTAGTAAATGTCAGGATGTCTCAAGTCCTCAGTAGAAGTGTTGATTTGGAAGAAATCGTCGAGTGAAAGTTGAGAAAATAACTTTTTCTTGACCGTCTGAGGTTTGTTTTTGTTTAAATGATGATTTTATAGAAATGATGCACCTGGAGACAAACACAGCAACCATGGAATCCTTCACGTCACACCTGAGTTCAGTCACATCTGTACATTTAAAGTTTATTAGGCCTAACGTTATACAATCACACTGAGATCAAGTTCATATCTAAATATCTGATCTACAACTATTTCCTCTGAAGTCTCCGAATATATTTTTTTCTGTCCGGTTAAGTTGTTATTCACAGTTTCCTCTTGGCTATACTAATGTGTTATAACGTAAAAAACACACAAGGAAAATAATGAAAGCTATTGTTAATGCACCATTAGTGTTATACAATAGCTGTTTCATTGCAGCATGGAAACTACGATCATTACGCCCAGGCCGATCTTTACGCACAGACATCTCCGTGAAACACAAATTTGACTTCCAAAAAAATATCAATGAAGGCATTTCGAGTTCAGATCTCTGAATAAACGTGAGACCACTGAGACCACATTCAGAAGCAGTTAGTTTACACGTATCTATAGTTCTGGGTGGACTGATTTTTGTTTTTCAATAGAAATATGCATAATTAAGCATTTGCCTCGAATAAAGTCAGACAGGTCCGACCCATTTATTACGGTCTCGCCAATAAATAATTTTAAACAAATTAAAGCAGTTTTGGGTAAATCGAAATTTAAAAGCATTAAATTGACAGAAGCAGTAAGAACTGTCAGTATATGTCACAGTCTGAGTGTTGTACAATCTGCCTCTTCTCCTTACGTAGGCTGCTCTTTTCTTACGAGTTTTTAATCGAGTTGACCCTAAAATTAATGCATCTGTCATCAGGGACTTGTATTTCTTTTGTGTATTGTAGCAAACAGACCAAAGCTTTGCTTTGTATTTGTAACGTTTAACCTATTTATTGAAGGTATTTTGCATAAAATATGGGACAGGTCTATTGTTTAATGAAATAACATTTGTTTTATCATGCATCATATGTTGATTGAATTTTACCTTACAGGTATTTCGGAGAAAAACGTTCCGCCACTTTTTCAAACCATCATTAGACCTAATATTTTATTATTTTTTAATATATCATGTGGTAAATTATGTTTGATATCGTCTGATGCTGAGCTGTCCGTGTCTGTAAGTTTGTCCGGACGGTGAAACACATATAAAACAGAGCAGGCTGTCAAAGTGATCAAATCTCACATTTTCCATGATGAAAGTTAGTTGAGTCTCTTTCGTCAGTCTCTGTGAGTCTTTAGTAAATGTCAGGATGTCTCAAGTCCTCAGTAGAAGTGTTGATTTGGAAGAAATCGTCGAGTGAAAGTTGAGAAAAAAACCTTTTTCTTGACCGTCTGAGGTTTGTTTTTGTTTAAATGATGATTTTATAGAAATGATGCACCTGGAGACAAACACAGCAACCATGGAATCCTTCACGTCACACCTGAGTTTAGTCACATCTGTACATTTAAAGTTTATCAGGCCTAACGTTATACAATCACATTGAGATCAAGTTCATATCTAAATATCTAATCTACAACTATTTCCTCTGAAGTCTCCGAATATATTTTTTTCTGTCCGTTTAAATTATTACACGCAGTTTTCATTTTGACTGGGAACTCGCCTTGCTCACAATTTCCACTTGGCTATACTGATGTGTTATAACGTAAAAAAACACACAAGGACAATAATGAAAGCTTTTGTTAATGCACCATTAGTGTTATACAATAGCTGTCTCATTGCAGCATGGAAACTACGATCACAACGTACAGGCTGATCTTTACGCACAGACATCTCCGTGAAACACAAATTTGACTTCCAAAAAAATGTTATTTATATGTATATTATTTTTTTAAATCAACTTCAGACATGATTGAATTCCTTGGCATCAGGGAATTGTTGGCCTAAATGGTTTCATATTGAGGCAAATGACGTTAGACCAAAGCTTTGCATTGAGTTGTTAACAATTAACCTTTTTTTTTTTTTTAAAAAAGTCCATTTGTGCTGAACCTGCAGCCATCTTCTCTTTTTAATGCGTTCTTTCTTATTGTGGTCTTGTTTTTATCCTGTTGCATGCATTCTGTATTTGTGCTTCTGCTTTGCGCGCTGTGGTGTGATGTGTCTTGCGTCTCTGTATCGCTGTGCGAATGGAATCCGACAAGGATTTTAAAACTTGGTCGTGGCGCCGGCGATACCCCCCCAACCCCCCCTCTCCTAACGCCTTTGGGCAGCAGCTCAAAATGTGCTCCATTGTGCCCCACCTCTGGCACAACTTGCACTCAGGAGTATCTGCCAGGCCCCCGCTGTGGTGTGATGTGTCTTGCGTCTTGAATAATGTTTTCTATATTTATGTTATATTTGCTATTTTGTCATGTTTGTTAACAGCTGTGCATGTTTTGCAGATTACCCTGGCTCGTAACTTTGTCATTTTAATCTAATTTTTTCTATATTCTATATTCTGTTGTGTTTAAGGGTGACTTTAACATCTCTCTGGGGACTACAGATGAAAAATAGCCTCTTGGCTAATTCTGGCGCATTTACAGTAATGTTATTAATGTGCACTGTCCCTTTTAAAAAAAAAATGAACTAAACTTCACCCTGCAGTTAATGTTGATTAGTTAGTGATTTATTCGTCTGATGAGAAAAAATAAAGCCTATCTTCAAATCAGCAGAAGTTATAATATATTTTATTTTATAACATAATGTAATTACATTAAACTGTAGTTCTGTATCCATATTATTCATGTGAGTTAAGCTCCAGGTGTGTGTAAATCAATCACTCGGGTGAAATCCAAATAAAACAGTGCAGCCTGTCAAAGTGTTGAAATCTCACATTTTCCATGATGAAAGTTTGTTGAGTCTCACCTCTGTGACCTAAAGTTTGATCCAGTCAGCCTGAGATCAAGTTCATATCTGAATGTAATCTACTGATCTGACTGCATCCTCTGTCATAACATGTGCTTTTAGTCTTCATATCAACTCTGTAATATAGTTTTATATAGTAAATATAAATAACATTGCACACATGCAGTGAAAAAAAGAAATGAGCAAACACAACAAAGGAGTAAATGTCTGTTTATAACTAAGTTATTGAGACCATCACTGCATCATCTGATTTACACAGACTGCTTTAAAAAGAAGATTTGAGCAAAATGAACATTGAGCTCAAGTCTTTATGTATTAATAACATGTCAGTCATTAAGGGGGGGGGGGGGGGGGGGTCACTTTCCCTTTAACAATATGGTCCCTGTCATAGCAGCCATCCACCACCTGAGGGTGCAGCAGAGTCAAATATATCAGGGAGAGAATTAAAGTTAATAAATCAGTTAAATGTTCACAATTCAATGCAAAGCTTTGGTCAAACGTGATTTGTCTCAATATGAAATAACTTAGAGCAACAAGTCCCTGATGCAAAATGATTACATTTAGTCTATAGTTGATTAAAAAAATTATAAAAAATATAAAAAAGAAGAAGATCAATTTGACGTGTCGTTCCGCTGGTTTTCACTCAGACTGTGAAATGAACTGACAGATTTTACTGCTTTATTTTATAGGCTACTCATAATACATTTTGATTCAGTCAAAACGGTTTCATTTTTGTAAACAATAAATATGTACAAACAACATATATACATATATACAATGTATACAGTATTTATTCTATTGCAAGACCGTAGCCAGTTTAATTGATTTTATTCTAATAGTTCTACTTATTTCTGCATTTTTCCTCTAAAAAAAGAGAGCTGACTTAGACTAAATAGACTTTTAATTCATCTGGTCTAAATTTGATTTAATGATGTTTGGTAAAATAAAGTTTGGAAGCTTGTCTGCAAAAATATTGTGGCGTTTATTAAAAGCGAGTGATTATAAATAATTGAAAATATGAATACAATAAAATAACCTGTTGTCGGCGTCATTTAGGCTAGAATTTTAATACACCTTACGGTGATACTTGTACACACATCATCAGCAATGGACCTGGGTTCTCAGGGTGTTTTGGGTCTCATCATCAGACACCCTTCTCCCCTAGGTGACCCAACCAGGGGCGATCAACCCCCTGGCTTGTGTACAACTGCAGTCCTCTAATACCAAGGAGTTTGAACACTCTCTGGAGTGAATGCCCTGCGAAACCTCTGCACCCGATCTCGACAGGCTCACAGCGGGCTTTCCAGCCGTTGCTCCGGCACGCACTGGTAAGCTCAGCATAGTTGGCCCTCTTGCACTCGTTGACCTCATCAATCCGGTCCCCCCATGGGACAGTCAGTTCTAGCAGGACCACTTGCTTGGTGGACTCTGATGTTTAGACAATATCTGGGCAGAGTGAAGTGGTAGCCATGTTCGCTGGGAACTTGAGTTGCCTTCCCAGGTCAATTTGGAGCTGCCAGTTGCGAGCGGTAGTGAGGAGCCCTCCTGAAACGTTGGGCTGATGGTTAACCTTCTGCCCCGCACTAAAAGACGTGATTGACTGCTTCGGGGCAACCTGGGTCTTGCTGCTCTGTATACACATACAGACATATACTGTATGTACAAGGATTTTAAAACTTGGTCGTGGCGCCGGCGATACCCCCCCAACCCCCCTCTCCTAACGCCTCTGGGCAGCAGCTCAAAATGTGCTCCATTGTGCCCCACCTCTGGCACAACTTGCACTCAGGAGTATCTGCCAGGCCCCAGGTGTGAAGGTTTGCCGGACTCAGGAGAACGTCGTAGACCGACTGGATGAGAAACTTGGTGCGCAGAGATTCAGCTCTCCAGAGCTCTGCCCAGGTGAGTTTGTGAGGGTCCGCTTGCTCCCACCTAGTCCACGCCCCTTGCTTGGTCATATCAACCATCTTGCACTTACGTTCTTCCTCCACCTCTGCACGGATCTTATCTTGGACCAGTTGGTGCTTCTCCTTTCCACAGGCACGGTCATAGCGTGGCTTTGGAAAGCAACCAAGGCCTGCCCTCCCCATTGCCACGATTCTGACCAAGGTTTTGTGCCTCAGCCTTGCCTCCGCTCTGCTGACGGTTTCTTGTGCCTGCCACTTCCTCCTGGTCTTGATGAGGATTCCTGTCGAGGCCACCCTCGCATCTGCCGAGTCCCTGTACATCATCACCTCTCTGGAACGGGTGACTTTGAACTCCTCTGTTAGTCCACTGAAAGGGAGGTGCAGCTTGGGGGAATGGCCATACAGGGCAATGCTGCTTACGGACCGGGGAGCCCCAGCCATCTCCTGAGAAACTAGCTGATGGTCCTCTCAAGTGCCTCTACCATTGTCACTGGTACATTGTAGACTAACAGGGGCCAGAGTATTCTGGGCAGGACTCCGTGCTGGTACATCCAAACCTTGACCTTTCCTGGGAGGCCGGATTTGTCAATGGCTGTGAGCCAGGATGACAAGTCGCTCTTGGTCTGCTGTATTGCCGCTGTGTCCTTCAGGGAGCTGTCAAAGATTTCACCCAGGCTCTTGACAGGCTTTTCGGTCACCGTTGGAATCTAAGACCCTCCCAAAGTAAATCGGAAGTGGTCGGCCACTTTACCTTTTCTCAGGACCAAAGACCTGGCCTTCGCTGGCTTAAAGCTCATCTTTGCCCAAGAGATGAGCTGTTTAAGCCCCTGAAGGAGCCACCTGCACCCAGGAACAGATGTGGTCATCACTG